>NC_081343.1:8079097-8099660 GCF_029784015.1 Lycium ferocissimum | reverse complement strand
AACATATGAACATCCAAGAACACAAGTCTTCAAACACTAAAAATCGATTCACCAAATAGATCAAGAACAATCAAATACTCCAAATCTTTCCAATTTTTGGATTCTTCCCTTCTTAACTAGGAGAAATCAACCCAACAACTTTCAACCCTCAATTTCAACCTCTTCTATAAGACCCACTTTGAGTCTTCAAGTTTCAAGGTCTAACAATGGTGGAAATTGAAAATCTAACTTCAATTGACTCAAAACTTCAGATTTAGAACCTAAGAACTCTAGGGAACTTGAATCTAACACTAGAATCAACAACATAACAAGGAATTCAAACGAATTTTGCATTATTTTTTTTCCAGACTTTTTTTTTTTTTTTTGTGAATACCAAACCCAAGACTAGATTTGTTGGAACAAATCTATACTAGGCTCTGATACCAAATGATGCAATAAAATAAAGACAAGATAGAAAAGAAGATACAATTGATAAATAATTGGACAATAACTAGAAGAACTAGTCCTAGTTACCTTCCAAAAGGATCAAAGGCACCTATCTTATGCAACAATCCTCAAGAGAATAGCAATCTCTTGCAAATTGAATGATCAAACGGGGGTTGTACAATTTGGAGTCCACTAAATCACAACAAGTCTCAACTAGATAGAAAAGTTCAATATTCATATATTTCAAGATAGGTTCTAAATGAGAAATAGTTCTAAGTGTAGCTTATATAGGTAAAGTCTACACCTGGACTTTAAAATAATAGCCACAAGTTGGCCTTTAAAATATGGCCTCACAGGGCTCCAAATCATTAGCCACACGCATGGGACTCCAAAGTGGGTCCATGGCTATCATAAACTGATCGTGGGCTCCTCTCCTGGGCTCAGAAGTGTCCACGGCTCCTGAAATAAAGACTCCATCTCCAAAGCATAGATGGATGTCATGTAAAATCCTGGCCGGACAGCTGGAATGTATGATGGCCAGTTTGGCTTGCATCAAGAACTCACAAGGTTTATACAAAGATCCTAACCTAGCTCACCACCATATTAACCCTCCCGAAGGAATACTTGTTGCTTGTTCGAACTCTAATGAAATTGAGCGAGAAAAGATTGAGAGGAGTAAGGGAATGAAAAGTGACAACTCTAGAGTAAAAAAAGGAGAGGATGTGAGGAGTGATGTGAGGGAGTTGTCACAACCCCATTCTAACTGTTGTAACTTTTCTTTCTTTTCTAATTATTTTGATAATGGTGCAAGTATTCTTGGAAGTGAACCGAATGATGAGCCTCAAACATTGAATGTTCATAAGGTAGTTAAAGGCTTCCTGAAGGAGCAAATGGGCTCCAATTTTGAGAACCACGGTAAAGAAGATACTTTGTGTGCACTTCAAGGTAAAATAGCTAATCTTAACACTCCAAATCTTGTGAATGAGTATGTTGACTTGTGAATGAGTGATAGCTTAGCCTTATGTGAGCTTAATGAATCTTTATCATGTATTGAGCTTAGATCTTCATTGACTGTTGACAATGTAGTTGATATGGGTGATCCAACACTAGTTGATCCTATTGATGACCATCTTTATTCTTCTTGTGAGATCAATTTGTGTCCACCTAGTGTTGATCCCTATGATTTTCATGTTAAAACATTTCCGTATGATTTGTTAGTTCACCCACTAGTTGATCCTAGCGATGGCCGAGTTGATTCTTCTTGTAAGATCGATTTGAGTCCAACTAGTGTGGATATTTGTAATGATCAACTTGCTTGTATTAATAGTCCACTAATTGAATCTTGTGATGTGTTTTATTAGACTCAATTTAGTGATGAAGTTAGCCAAGTTGATAGGATAGAAGAAAGTGAATATGACACACCATCCTTATTTGATACATATGGAGATGAGTCCTATGATCTTACTTTGTTGACTTTTGATGAGACTCAAGATTTTGATAGTGTTGTGTGTCATGAGGATAGTCATGAAAATGAGAATGCTTTAAAAGGTGACATTTGTCTTTTTGAGAGTGAGATGGTATGCTTTGATTCACCATTGTTCATAGAATCTTCTCTCTTAATCTATGTCTTATTAAATGAAAGCATGACTAGTGAGGATAATGTGCATAGTGGATTGAATGGTAACGATGAACATGTAGCCACCTTTGGAGGCTATGATGAGTCTTGTGGTTCATTATGGACTGATAGCACTCTTCCCTATGATGGAGATCTTCCCTTGAGGAGTTGTAATCCACTTATGGGGAGGGGAAGTGTTGAAAAGGAAGGTGATGCTTGCCTACAAATTGCTAGTTCCTCCTTGTATGCTCAAAATCCTAGTAGCCTAATGCATGATCTTGTTCTTGAACCTACCAGTGAGGCTACATATGAGGCTGACATAGATGAGAAAGTTATTTTGCGTGACACCTTTCTTTACTATTTATTTGCATATGATGATGCTCATGTTTGTGTTGGGGGTGCATCTTATGGTGAGGGAGGTTCTTATGGGGTAGATGGTTGTGTTCTTGACCATGGTAGGTGGATATTCTTCCCATTTGATCCCGGTGATACTTTGTGTGACTTAGAGACACTACCTTAGATGAGTCCTTGTTTGAAAAACGAGGTTCCATTGTGCTTCATGTTGAATAGGACCAATGTCGTATTGCATGCTTCGTATTTTGAATCTGTTGGTTTTATTGCTTTGTCCTTAAGTTATGAACCTTGGAGGAATCAACTTCTTGATACCTCATATGTGCAAATGTTATTCATGATAATTATTGATGTGTGGATGAACCACAAGTTTATCCCTACGTGGAGTGAGAGTGTGGCTGTTGTCTTTTGTGCTAACCCTCATACTTTGAGGACCATGTTTTCGTATGTCTTCCCTTGGGTTTTGCTAGGTTCAGATTCGAGGACGAATCCTTTTGAATAACGAGAGGATGATATGATCTTAAATAGCACAAATGACTCAATTACTTAAACTTCTCCAAGGATTTGTGTTGGAAGCGGATTCATGGAAGATGAAGCTTTGGGAGAATTTAAATGGAGTCATTGGAGGGTTTTCAACCTATGGGAGATAGCATGGGAGAAGAAGTCAAGAGTCCAAGGCCCAAGGCTTGCCTCTTAAAGTGGCTACAAGTACAAGCTTGGGTGATTCTAGGCCGAAAGATGGCTATTTGCACAAAGGGCTATTTGTGCAAGTGGCTACTTTGCGCAAGGAGGGTTATGCTTACAAGAAGGTCATGCATGCAAAGTTGATTAGGGGGCCATCTATGCAAGGAGGGACGTGTTTGGCCATTGAAGGCCAATCCTTGAATTGAAGACTACACTAAGAAGACTAACCAAACAAGTCCCTTATTTCATTAAGGGTGGCATTGTAATTCCCTATTAGTCTTCTTTACTTAGCTTGTATATATATCTTGTCTTTCATTTGATTAAGTAGATTAGATGAATTATGTATTGAATACTCTAAGGAGTGATAGTTTGTTTGGCTTAATAGCCTTTAGGTTTAGACTTAGTTAATGGTGGATTCCATTGTTGATTTTGAACCGATTTCCATTGATTTCATGAAGGGTTGTTCATTTATGGATTCAATTGAATTTCCCTTGCCTTGATTTCAAATAGTATAGGTTCTTTGAATTAAATCAAATTGAGAGAGTCTAGGTTTCATATACTTAGGTTGGCTCATAGGTTCATTATTCATTGGGTCTTGCTTTTATCCTCTATTTCTCATCCCCTTTTTCTTCAATTCTCATCCCAATTTCTTGTTATCCTTTAATTTCGCGTTTTAGTGTTGAATTGGTGTTTTTTCCCCAATTCAAATCTAATCAACACCTTCCCATGATATTGAAATTAGCTGCTACTCAAGAAGAGACAGCACGATTAGAAGAAGCTCTTCACATTCTAAATGACAGTGACCAAAGAGAAGCATACTCTCATATCTCTCTCAGGACATCATAAGTATTGAAGACATTGTATACTTTCGAATTTCCTACTGCTTCAAAATACTGTCAAGGAACCTGGTTCTTGAGACTCAGGTTACTAGCCTTTCCAATGCCTATATATGTGTGTTAAACTGCTAACATGTCAGGTCATTAAAAATCTTCTCGCCCAAAATCATGAGCCCAAACAGTACATCTTTCTTGGACTAACCTGGTCTGTAAGAAACCCCAGGTATTAACCAATCAGAGTCTGTTTCTTGTCTCAAATATTTAAGGCTACTGTTTGTGTCTCTCTCTTTCTAAACCCCTCTTCTCTGTTCACTTTGTCAGCGTAACATTCACAAACTCAAATCCCTCTTCTTCCTCTCAAAAACTTGGCCGAGATTAATCATGTTTAAAAATGAGTCCACCTCTCAAGCTATATCAATCATAAAACTCCTCCCCTCACCTTATAAAACCACATACTCAAATCCCGTTCCATTTGGAAAACCAGTTTCAGACGGAAGCGTTCAAGCAATTTCAGTCTCCAAATTCCTCCAAACCACTGAGGAAATCAACGCAAGGGATGATGAAGTGGAAGTTTTAAGTAACATCATGAGCTCTGAGGGGTTAAATACCAATATCCAAAAGCCTGTTGCTGAAAAGGCAAATTGTGAGGATATACATGACTCAGAAAATAGAGGTACCACTAAGGAGAATGAAGTTGGTGCAGAAATTTCAGGTAATCCTAATTTCTTTGGCTGTGAAAAAGGAGCAGAGAACTCCATCTTAGTTATAGATAATAACCTATCATAGAAAAGAGTGGAATTGTCTAATATACTGGAGAGTAAAAAAGAAATATTGGTCGGGTTTAATGATGCCATGCAGGCTGAAATGGACAGTGAAAAGGTTCAGGGGAATGAAGAAAGTACAGGGAATCGTTTATACTTTGGACTACTCCCACCATGGTTGAGATTCCAGACCCCTCTAAAGTAATTAGAGTTGCTATGCGTGCTGTTGTGCACTTAAGAGGACCATCTTCGGAGAAGGAAAGGTCTGACAACTCCTCTGAGGAAGTAGACTCCGATAGTGAGACCATTCTAAGTACCGTAGTCAAGAGATCCTCTGACCCTGTAACACCAAGAAGTGGGAAAGTCAAGAAACGTATTGCTTATAAAGCTCCAAACACTAGGCAAAGGAGAAAAGCTAAGCTTGATTCCACCCTAAAGGCAAACAAAGAAAAATCGGTGGATAAGAAAAAAGGAAGATTTGAGAAGAACGACCTGAGAGATGAGGAGGTGCCATCGTCTTCGGATGTGGTGACAATTCCTGATGAAGAAGAGGAACCTGAACAACTATCTCTTGAGAAAAGGTTATCTAAAAGAAAAGAAGAAGAAAAAGGAAAAGGAAAAAGGGTTATCAAGTAAGATACGCCTACTAATAGAAATGAGCAAGCTGTCAAGAAGAAGAGTACACCTTGATAAGTTGGTATTTTTCAACTTATTTCTTCTTTAATCTTAGATTGTTTTTATATTTTAATTGAGAAAATAGTGCATTTAATGTCGTTTACTTCAATTTTATAGGTTTATATGATTGAGAAGTGATCATGAAGAAATCAAATGAAAAACAAGTCAAAAAGAGGTCAAAGTAAAGAAAATGACAAAAATGGCTAAAACTGCAAAAACAGGACAGATTTGCAAATCTGAAAATATGGGGCTGATTTGGTCGAATTTTGATGTGGAAATATTGGGGAGCTATAAAAGAAACACTTGAAGGAAAATATCATGATCTTTGGCACAAAACACAATTCTTGGAGGCTAGGGTTCTACACCACACTTTGGAGTTGAAGATTTGAAGATTTGAGTTGAGAACTTTCTTAAACTTTTCTCCATTTCTTTGATTCCTTGCTTTGTAATGAATATCTAAGTGTGTAGTATTTATTTTCTTCACTTCAATCTTGATTATGAAAATATTCTATGATTAAAATGTTGGATGAAACTCTTGTTTTGCTTATGTATTGAATGATTTTTATTGCTAATGAAGTGAGTTAATGTGGTTTTAATTAATCTTGTTCTTTAATGTTTCTTAAGGAATTAGCTAACCCTAAGACCCGCTCATTTACTCCGATTTGAGCTCGAGAGAGGAAGATTAAAGTTGGGAAAGATTAATGAACAAGAATTTGGGGCTTTAAAACCCATCTAATAACTTGAGCTAGAGATAGGAAAGTTATTTGAGATTATATTGATTGTGCTTAATAGCACACTCTAAGGCTTGAGAATGCTTAGGGTGAAATTCATTGATTTGGTCGGGAGACTTTTGATGAGATTTTAGAGATCATTATCTAATTAGCATAAACTCACTCATAGTTGTAAAATCGTGAAATACATTGGATCGTTACTTGAGCGTAATTTCCTTTGTATCCATACTTGTGGCTATTGATCATTTTACCCGCTTTCTAGTTAGTTTTATCTTTTTCAGTTGTTAAAACAAAAATTAAATATTGAAAAAGTGTTTGGCTTAGCGTAGTTGGTGATAATTTCTTACTTGTTTAAATCGCCTAGTATATTGTTCCCTGTGGGATCGATCTCGACTCATAGTTGGGTAAATTATATTGCATATGACAGTGTACACTTTCTCTTTGAAGAGTGGATTTGGACGTTATCAATTTTGGCACCGTTGCCAGGGAACAATTTGGCATATTTGGGTTAGTTTGGGATTTAATCTTACTTGCTTTGATCCAAACTTGTGAATATTTGTATAGTTATTTTCTTTGTCTTTGCTTATTTTCTTAGTTTTTGTAAATGACATCATATAATGAAAATTGGTCGGATGGTAGTTGTTCATACTTTGATGACCCTTGTCCTTATTATGGAGGACCACACTCATGGCAAAATTGTTTGAATTCTCCCGGAGGCGGATTGTGTGCACAATCCCAAACCTATAAGTGGAGTATTTGTGATAGGTGTGGTGGTCAAAATGGTCATTGGGATAATTGTACTTATTTGTCCTTCCCTTCCCCGAACCCCTATTATGACGATTCTACTTTTGATTTTGATGATAATAGGAATATGGAAGTGGAAGAAGTCCTAAATGCTCAAAATGAGAGGAAAATGCTCATGTTGGAGACCACTCTTGAAAAAGAGGAAAAGTTGAACTTAACACACGAGGACTTGAGGCAACCACTTAATGAATTGAGGCAAGCAATTAATTGTAATGACAAAGTTATTCACACCTTGGAGGGTCAAATGAAATTATTGGTTGAGGCTCATAATGCTCACCAACTTGAGGGTGTTGAAAGTAGACAAAAAAGTGTCCAAAACATGAATTTCTCCATGGGTGAATTTTTACAAACTTTGAATGACACTCACCATGAAGAAATGGAAATTGTGAGCCAAGATTGGCTTATGACTCAAGCTCAACAACTTGGAGCCTATGGGGATCACCATGAAGGCATTTCGTTGCTGATGGAAAAATTTCTAAAAATTCATGTTGAGCAAAGTCAAGAAGTGGAGCTACTTGAAATTTCTATAAGGGAATTTTTAGGTCAAATTGAATGCAAAAATTGAGACATGTAATGCTCAACATCAAATGGTCATGGATGGTAGTTTTGAGTTGATTTCCATAGACGAGGAGGTCAAGATTGATCTTGAAGAACTAATCATGGAATGCCAACCAACCGACCCAATTTTAATGAAGGATGCCGAGATTGAAGAAATGATACTAGATTTGCATAAAAAAGTTCATCAAATGGTTTTTGAAGACTAGTTCATTTTTGGGTAAGGATGTCAAAGATGAGGCAAATTTGGAATTTGGGCGCATTGGATCACATTCCAACCATTTTTCAACATTGTGCTTGGTTGAGGATATGGAACTTGAACTAACCGAGCCTATGGAGGATTTTGAAAATGAAGAAGAAAGCGTTTTCATTCTGAAGTTTGTTGTGCCAAGAAGACAAAATGGCATTCCTCACTTAAAGGCCAAAAAGTGCAAAATGCGATACTCAAGAGTTGCCCTCTTTGTTGTCCCACCATCGACTCGCGAGCATCATCGGAATCTTGATTCAAAATTGGGGCTCAAATTCATATCTTCCAAATGGAAGAAAAAGTTATAAAGTGCCGCGACATTAAATTAAGCGCTTGGTGGGAGGCAACCCATCATTTTTAAAATTTTAAGTCGTTTTTGAAATTTTAATTTTTAGGATAGTTTATTTTATTATTATTGATCATTCTACCAAGTTTCATAATTTTTGGAATTGATTTGGATCAACTTGGGAAGTTGGAGTGGCACACAGTGCAAAAAAAAAAAATGCATAAAAACTGTTGTAGGATGAGTTCTTGATATTTCAATTTTGGGCTCAGCAACGACAAAATGCGGACCACAGTTGGGGGTTATTTTTTTTTTTTGTTGTTGTTGTTGTTGTTGTTGTTGTTGTTGTTGTTATGTTCTTAATATACCCAGGGTAAGTGACTAAAATCTTTTTTTTTTTTTTCAAAAACAAAACCACAAGGTCCCTCTCTGTTTTCATTTCCTTCTGGACAAAACACCACACAGCAACTCCCAAAAATTAGCTATTGATAATATGAGACTTTTAGTGTGGTACACGGAAACATACAACAACGCATCAGCACACACACAACAAGTCCCATATTTTAACTCGAGACTTTTAGTGTGGTACACGGAAACATACAACAACGCATCAGCACACACACAACAAGTCCCATATTTTAACTCTCACACACCGCAACTCCCATCCCGACCCTCTGCTTCTCACGCAGCTGCTCACACCACCGTGACTACCAGGTAAGTACCTCGTCTCCTTCTCCTTCTCCTTCTTTCTTCTTTGCAAGTTTCATTCTTCTCTTTTTCCATGGTGTGTTTAATGTGAAATTTGGGACACACTTTGTGCAATTTTGGTGTTGTTGGTTGACTGAGATAAAGCTATGATTGATTGAACTATAATTCCCTTTAAACTGGGAGGTAATTCAATTGTCTAGATGTTTCAAAAAGTCTTTGGATTTTTGTGCATGCAACTTGTTTGATAAATTGTCTGAGAGAAAATTTAATTCGCCAGTGAAGTTTGAGTAACCAAGCGACATTATGAGATGAGTAGAAGTAAGTGTAAGGTTGTTTGGAAAGTATATTGTTCAGATTGTGTGGTGATTTCTTTGTGAGAGCTATCTGTAATGAGCTTTAGAAGTAACTTCAATCATGAATAATGCACTTGTATTTTCTTATTGATCATTCAAAGCCTAGGCATCTTAGGTTGCTGCAAAAGTTCCTAGTGCATTAATTTTACCAACCAGAGCTCAATTCAATTATCCAGTACTCTTAGTGCAAATAGCTTTTATTGAACTTTGGATTGAGCTTGTTGTGCTTACGCTTGGAATGATTGATTTGATTGAACATAATCGGCACTTCAATTTGTTTTTTTGAATGGTGACAAGGAGAATGTTCTTTTTAATTGAAGTTGGGTTACTGCTGCTGATATCCCTGTAACGATCCAAGGTACTTTGTGACACAAAATGGCATCAAGTTAACATGGAACAACTCAAGGAGAAGTGGAAGATTTTCCCACTTATGCACTAGCTCAACAACATAATCTTTTCAGGGAGTTCGTCTTAACTTTTGCTTTAATTATATAGTTACATTGAGAACAATGTAACATTTTAAGTTGGGGGAGGCTTTATTTTGATAGATACTTTTGTGATGGGGTATGATATGTCATGATGGATGATAATTTGGTAGATTGATTTTGTTTTGGTATTTTATTAATGACATTTATATTAGTATAATTTGTTTTTCTTTAAATTATTATTTTATTTTATTTTTTATTACTAGCTTCTTTAGTTTCTTGTTGTTTAGTTGTAGGAATGGTGTTGGAATGTGATTTTTTCCCCTTGGCCAATTTTTGGCTTGCTTGGTACCAACACATTTAAACCTTGGCATATGAATTTTTGAATTTTGAAAAAGAAAAAAAGATTGAAGTGAGGATTCTTGTTGTGACTTTTAGACTCAATTTTTGGTTCTTACTTTCGCTAATTAGTCTCTTTAGGCTATGAGTGGCTTTTAGAGTTCATTTGTTTCAATTGGGTTTTCATGTGCCATGTGTGGTGAGGTTTTCGCGGGTTCTTTTTCATTATTTGTAGTCTAGAACTTGCCGGGAATAAGTTTCAAGGCGAAATCCTAGACTACACTTGGTTTGGAAAATGATGTTAGGCCTTTCTTGAAAAGTTTTTGTGCCTTAAATTTTCTACCCTTGCATATTTTCCCTAGTCAACCCTTTTTGAGCCTTTAACCTTTTCTTTGATAACCATGTTACAATCTTTACCCTGTTCGTCATTGATCCATCTTTTGGTACCCTACCTCCTTAAGTGCGTTGAAAGTGCAAACATAGGCTAAAAGCCTAAGTTTTAGGGGTGATGGTTGGTAAAGTGTGATGTGGAAGTTGCTTGAAAGGTGAAAATGAAAAAAAGAAATAGTGGTCTTCCTTGAAATTTTGAAAAAAAAAAGAAAAAAAAAAAAAGAACAAACAAAACAAAAAGAATGAAGGAAGAATAAAGAGTTGTGAATAATGGAAAGACTAGATGGTGAAATGAAAAGATGAAGAAAATGGTAGAAAAATTTTAAACGAAGTGTGCTTTGATTGTTGAAAATTGTAGTGCTTAGGGAGGTTTTTGATTCACTATTTTCAAATTATGCCCCTACCTTAACCAAAAGCCTACATTACAACCCTTTAAGTCCTAATAGATTTTGAACCAAGTGTGTCTACATTAGTGGAGAAATATATGAAGGACAAGCTTATGGTACTACTTGTGTGCATTTGAACATCTTTGTGTGTGTGTGTGTGTGAGAGAGACAGAGAGAGAGAGAGAGAGCTAATTCTTTCCATTTGATATCCCATTTTTGTTTTAAATTGCACTTTGTGAGTTGGGATTATCTCTTAATTGTGAGGGCACATGAGAACTTGAATTGTGAATTTGTTCCAAATTTCAATTTAGAGGAATGAACAAAAGAATGTTGTTTTTTGATAAAAAGGCAAATTTTGAAGCTTTAGTGTCATGACTTAATTGCTACTTTGATTAGTTTGGTATTTGCACACTTGAAAAAAAAAAAAAAAGAGTTTTTGAGAAGTTGGTGATTCATATGTTTTGGATTAATTGTTGGTGCCAATCAAAGTCATGTTTTTGTGCTTAAAGTAGATCTTTTTGACTTTGTATAATATTGGTGAACTATTGAGTTGAGTCCATGGAAGGGAATTGTAAGTTTTGATTTACTTGAGGACAAGCAATAGTTTAAGTTTGGGGGTTTGATAAGTTGGTATTTTTTAACTTATTTCTTCTTTAATCTTAGATTGTTGTTATGTTTTAATTGAAAAAATAGTGCATTTAATGTCGTTTACTTCAATTTTATAGGTCTATATGATTCATGAAGAAATCAAACGAAAAACAAGTCAAAAAGAGGTCAAAGTAAAGAAAATGACAAAAATGGCTAAAACTGCAAAAACAGGACAGATTTGCAAATCTGAAAATATGGGGCTGTTTTGGTCGAATTTTGATGTGGAAATATTGGGGAGCTACAAAAGCAACACTTGAAGGAAAATATCATGATCTTTGGCACAAAACACAATTCTTGGAGGCTAGAGTTCTACACCACACTTTGGAATTGAAGATTTGGGTTGAAAACTTTCTTAAACTTTTCTCCATTTCTTTGATTCTTTGCTTTGTAATGAATATCTAAGTGTGTAGTATTTATTTTCTTCACTTCAATCTTGATTATGAAAATATTCTATGATTAAAGCGTTGGATGAAACTCCTGTTTTGCTTATATATTAAATGACTTTTATTGCTAATGAAGTGAGTTAATATGGTTTGGGCAATTCGCAGAATTGCCCTTCTTTTGGGGTGGTCTTTAAATTTTGCCCCTCATATTTGAAATCTTTAAAATTTGCCCTTCGGCTAACACCCATAGGTTCCAGTTCGAACCCGCGCGTCAAAAATTTTAAAAAAATTCGCAAGGCAAGTTTAAATTTCTATCTTGGGACCCTACATACTTTTGTTAAGGAATTACCAAAAGTTATGCCGAACCCGCATACTTATGCTTATATGAACTTGCATAAGTATGCGGTCCGGCCCCATAACTTTGATAATTCCTTCACAAAGTTATCTGTAGAGGTCCCGCATAAAAGTTTGCCCATTAAAAGTATGCCCCCACCGCATAACTTTGTGAAGGAATTATCAATGTTATCTGGACTAGGCATACTTATGCCTTATGGGCGACTTGGCATAAGTATCTTGCCCAGATAACTTTGATAATTCCTTCACAAAGTTATGTCTAGTCCGGCATAAAAGTTTGCCCATTAAAAGTATGCCCCCACCGGCATAACTTTTTGAAGGAATTATCAAAGTTATCTTGACCCGACATACTTATGCCAAGTCCGCCCATAAGGTGACGAGTATGCCGGTCCGCATAAAATTTGTAATTCCTAACAAAAAGTATCTAGGTCCGCATACACGCGACTAAACCTTGTCTTGCGATTTTTTTTTTTAATTTTTTGCTTCGAGCGGGGTTCGAACTCGTAACCTCGCGCGAAAGCTCAAAGTTGCAATGCGAAGGGCAAAAATTAAAGACCAGCAATATGAGGGGCATAATTTAAAGACCACAAATATGAGGGGCAAAATTTAAAGACCACCCCAAAAGAAGGGCACTCCGCGCAAAAAAATGATATGGTTTTAATTAATCTTGGTCTTTAATGTTTCTTAAGGGATTAGCTAACCTAAAGGCCCGCCCATTTACTCCGATTTGAGCTCGAAAGAGGAAGATTGAGGTTGGGAAAGATTAATTAACAAGAATTTGGGGCTTTAAAATCCATCTAATAATTTGAGCTAGAGATAGAAAAGTTACTTAAAATTATATTGATTGTGCTTAATATCACACTCTAAGGCTTGAGAAAACTTAGAGTGAAATTCATTGATTTGGTCGGAAGACTTTTGATGAGATTTTAGAGATCATTATCTAATTAGCATAAACTCACTCATAGTTGTAAAATCGTGAAATACATTGGATCGTTACTTGAGCGTAATTTCCTTTGTATCCATACTAGTGGTCATTGATCATTTTACCCGCTTTTTAGTTAGTTTTATCTTTGTTAGTTGTTAAAACAAAAATCAAATATTGAAAAAGTGTTTGGCTTAGCGTAGTTGGTGATAATTCCTTACTTGTTTAAATCGCCTAGTATATTGTTCCCTGTGGGATCGACCCCGACTCATAGTTGGGTAAATTTTATTGCATACGACTGTGTACACTTTCTCTTTGGGGAATAGATTTGGACATTATCACACCTCGACAACCCAAAAGAAAATGGAGCAAACTAAGAAAGGAACCAGGTTGCTCCAAGAAAAGGAGAAGGTTATAGGACTCAGATGAGGAAACGGAAAATGCTCTAATGAACCAAAAAGTGCTCCTGGAAAAGTATTTGATCATGACATCTCTGACAAGCATGGATTAAGGGAACTTCTAGTGATCGTAAAATTCCGTAAAATAGGAATATCTATTTGTTGCTCCAGCTACTAGTGATTTTGAACAAGAGGTGACTGAATTCTACCTGAATCAAATATATACTGATAACTCTACCTTGGCTCTGACAATTCATTCAGAGAAATTCGAGCTAAATAAGGCAAATCTTGGCGAAATCCTGGCAGTCCGAACCTGTGGACTGAAAACTGTAAAAAGAAAAGCCTTTCAAGATTTCAAAAACTCGATTGTCAAGAAGGGCCCTGCATTCTTTGAAAAGTTCCATAAGAAGCAAACTGAAGCCGCAATATCAACTTATGTTTGAATTTGTTAATAAAGTGTTGCTTCTTAGAGCTGAGGGAGAGATGCACGACTTCACTGTCAGACCTGGTGCTCTTGAAGCTCTTGCAAACTTTCAACCCATCAACTTTCCTGGTTTAATGATAGAACATATGATAAAGGTTGTGAATATCAAAGACAACAAGTATGGGCTTCCTTATGGATTCTTCTTGACTAATGTGTTTGAGCATTTCAGTGTAAAAACTGGAAAGACCACTAAGGGAACAAGGAAGCAGATGATCACTACGGGACTTTGGAAGAATACGAATGCATACACAAAAGGGAAGGTATGGGGAGCAGCTCTGTTATATCTGATCTAATTGACGCACAGGAGCATGTAACCATTGAAATCAGCTGGCTTCAATCTTAAAATGATCGCCTGAAAGCTAAATTGGTGGAACAAACATGTGAACCTAGCCCTAGTAGTGAGCTTGTACGTTCAAATGCTGAGTTTCAAGCTGAGAATGCTCGCTTGAAAAAGAAAGTGGATGAGCTTCGTGATAAGTTGATTGAAAATCAAAGAGATGCTAGTGAGCAAGTGAATAACGTTCTGAAAGCCTTTGCTCGTGCTCCCTAATTCCTCTCCTTGTTCTGTCCTCCATATTCCACTCCCTCAAGCTCCCCCTGTGTTTTTTTTCCCATGTCCTCTCTGCCTATGACATGATGTTTTAACTTCTTAACTATCATATGTGTATTGTTTAGACTACTGCTTTTGGATAATGATTATTACTTTATTATGTGGGAAAATTTATCTGATGAATGCAACGATTATTTTGTCTTTATGCCATAAGCTATCTCTTTTTTTACTCTTTTTGATAATGCCAAAAGGGGGAAGATATTGTTGATGATATAAATGGGTACATCCGACTGTGATCAAAATAAGTGAATGATATGCCATGTGATTAAGGGGGAAGACATGCTACTGAACTAGGGGGAACAAGTGGATGATGTGTGCGTTGTTGCCAAACGCTTTAATATGATGGACTGCTTCGTAGGGGGAACAATTGGGAAGCTGGTTCTCAGGGGGAACATCAGTCTATGAGTTTGTCATCATCAAAAAGTGGGAAATTGATAACTCCCAAGTGCATTCGTGTTTTGATGATTGTCAAACTGGTTCAGAACCAGATAGAGACCTGGTCTGTAATCTGTTCTCTGTGCACCTTGCACCGTCAGTAGAGAACAACTGTAAAGCCGAGCCACTTGCTGCACACAAGTACAGCTGTGAGTTGGCCCATGCTTTAAGTAAAAATGAATGAGTGGTCTCTATCCATTCATATGCTCCCACTATATATACAACATGATGGCAACATATTGAGTAGACTTGAAAACCCTAATCTAAATCGTGCAGAATCTGCCGACACAAGTTTCTCAAGTGCTCTTAAGAACAAAGTCATCAACAAGCCGAAGAACCTGATCCAGACACAAGATATTATCTATGTTCTTTAGGTTGTTATGAATCTTTGTTTACTTGTGCTTAAACTGTAAACCTTCCCTTCCCAAAAAGGAAGCTGTGTGTAGGTGTCTTAAAGTCCCAAGTTTACTTTCACAAGCTCTTGAGTGGTACACTAGGCTAGAGTTAGTCTAGGTGTATTAGTTTCCTTGGCTAGAGTTAGTCAAGTGGAGGTGTTTGCAATCGGTGTGTTCCAAAGGTTGAGGGACTATGAGAGTTAGTTCCTAGGTTACAAGTATTGCAAGGGTGAGGATTATGGAAGTTAATTCCTAGTTTGCAATAGGTTGTAATCGGAAGTTGCTCATGTAGTGGAGTTGAAATCCTACTGGAGTAGGTCGTGGTTTTTAATCTCTTGAGCAAGAAGTTTTTCACGGTAAAATCGGGCCTTCTTTACTTACTGCACTGCATAAGGCAACTGGTACACAACCAGGTCCCTCATATATTGTTTGGTGAGCGCACAACCTCTAACAGAAACCAATCTCTTTGCTTGATAGTAACTCTTAGGTATGTCGAATTCCGGACTAACTAGTTCCCCCACAAGCTTAATCATTGAGTCCATAGCAGCTTCAGTAACAGTCTAATATGAATTGATATTAATCATTCTAACTGTAACAGACAACTTAGAATGCTTACTCCCTACCCAAAGTGGACGACTAGCCTCTTATAATTCTTGATAGAAGCTCATTGCTTCTTCATTAGGCGGTTGCTAAAAATTTTGCTCAGGTTCAAACCCAGACTATACATCAAAAGCATCATTAACCATATCATTGACTCTATCATATTGGACATGACTATATTCTTGTGACCTACTACTTTCACCAACAACCATATTATAAAATATACCATTGACCCCACCAGTCTCTCCATAATTAGTCCAAACATAATATTTCTCCTTAAACCTACGACTATATAAATGAATCTTAACCGTTTCCGATTTCAAATACTTCTTACACTTGCAATGCGAACAAGGACACCTAATTACCTCTTCATTTTGAAAAGGGTGAAGTGACATTGCATGTGTAATAAACCCGATAACACCTTCAACCAGTTCATCATGTACACCCACACGATCACTATTATTCATATTATATATCCACATACGATCCATCTACAAAAATATACCCACTAATTATTGAGGTTATAGAAATATATTATAACTTAAGCATTCTAACTTAAAATATAACTTAAAAAGGCACAATCCCAGCCAATTCTAACGTTGAATTCTCAATAACAATTCTAACTTTAATAACTTATGGATTCTCACATCAATATAACTTTGAAAAGCACAATCCCAACCAATTCTAACTTTGAATTCTCAATAACAATTTTAACTTTAATCACCTATGGATTCTAACTTTAATATAACTTTAAAAAGCACAATCTCAATCAATTCTAAAAATTGAAAAGTAAACCTAGTCAAATAAAGTCTACATTTTGGTTTTAGGTTATAGAAATATTATAACTTGACAGTTCTAACTTTGAAAAATACAATCTCAACCAATTCTAATTTTGAATGCTCAATAACAATTCTAACTTTAATGACTTATGGATCTAAAAAGCACAATTCCAACCAATTCTAAAAATCAAAAAATAAAACTAGCCAAATAGAGTATACATTTTTGCACAAATTCAACATCAATAATATTACAAACAATGATAACTAAGCTAACACAAATACATTGACAATGAACATAAATAGCACAATCTAAAGCAAAAAAAAAAAAAAAAAAAAAAAAAAAAAAAGAAGTAAACTAGTCAAATAAAGTTTACATTTTTTCACAATTCACCATCAATTACATTACAAATGATGTTTAACAAAGCTAAATAGACTAACATTAGGCCTAAAATCTACAAATAAAACTAAAATTGAAAGAATTTAAAAGCCCTAATTTGAAAGAAACTAACCTTAATTTAGAAGTTAAAACAAGGTCAGCGTAGTGTAGGCCGTGCAAAAGTGTATGGGTGGCTACAGAATAGGTGGGGTCTGGCTATCGAGCGAGGGTAGCTGAGGGTTTTTTGGTTTTGGAGATAGAAGAGAAAAGGGGGGAATGAAAATATAGACCCGTTTGGGTCTAATTCTATTAAAAAAACCGATACAGTCCGTCGGTTTTTTTAATACTCTTGACCCGAGTTTGACCAAAATTTTTTTTTTTAAAAAAAATCGACGTAGTCCGTTGGTTTCTTAAAACAAATATTCGTTTATTAATATTTTAAAAAACAAAATGAATTATAAATTATTTAATATATTTTTAAAATTAAAACCGACGTCGTCCGTGGGTTTTTAATTATTTAATTTTTGTTTTAATAAAACCAACGTCCCACGTCGGTTTTTGTGGAAAAGTTTTGGCAGAATTGTAAGTGAAAAATTCCGTGAAAAAAATCGACGTTTTTACTTACGTCGGTTTTTAAAATTAAAATAATAAAAAAATATTAGAAATACATCAAATCGATGGACTTCGTCGGTTTTTCGAAGCGACGCAGTCTGTCGATTCTTGGCAGTGTTTTAGTAGTGCCTTTTTCTTATTGACCTAACTTCATAAAACCTAATCTAATTAAATTACTAAACATAAAGTAGGAATATTATCTATTAATTACACACGTTGGGAGTATATTCCTGTTACCGCTCAACTTTAATCACGTCATAGAAACTAATTTTTTGAAGTTTGAAACCAAATAGATTTCTTCATTAACTTGATTTACATAAAGATAGATATCCCCACAAACCCTTCAAAATACTCAATATGGAGGTAAAAAAATATTTCCTAAAATAAATAATACAATATAGATTATTTTATATTATATTACAGTGGTTGCCACGTGTCGGCTTTATGGTCATTTAATCTCTAATATTGGATTATCTTAGCGTAACATGTTTTCTATCTGGGGAAAAAGAAGAAAAAGATAAATCTATGGAACATCAATTTCAAAGAGGTATTAAGTAGATACAATCCTATACTATAGTAATATTGTTGTAACTCATAAAATAAATAAATATAACTGCAAATAATATTATCTAAGTAATAATTTTTACTATGATTAAGATTTACTGAGAATAACGTGCAATTGCAGGTTTATAGAGACTAGTCTATCTATCTATATTATTTTAAAAATATGAATATAAATGTTGGTTGACCAAAATATCCTTTAAATACTGAACGACTATTACACCCTTAAATATTTTATCCCTAAAAAATAGTACACTACGAATTTGGCTAAAATATTGACTACCATGAATTTGTTTGGACTTCTAATACCTATACCTATTCACTTTGGCTTTCTATTCGGAAAACAATATTTATACAATTTGATTCTTTCTCAAAGAGCACTAACTTCATCATTCAAGAGGGGTTAGGAATTTTGAGCATGACTTCTAATTTCGATCAAGTTTCAATATATTCTGTAATTGACGCGATTCATTTTGTAATTCACAAGTTGGTTGGATCAAGAGAATGATTATCTATCAACAAAAATACTAAACTTGCATATTAATAATTGGGAGGTTATTAACATAAAAAGCTTGGGAGTTACGTATTTTACTATTTCTTATACTAATTAAGAGTAGAAGTCATGAAGATGAAGTGCTTTGAGTTATGAAGGTGTATTTTTAGGATAAAATAAATGAGAAAAATAGAAGAAGAAAAAAAAAAGAGAAAAAAGATAAATAGAATTCATGGCCGAAGAAAAGTGTAATATTACTTATAGATGTGTGCCTGAAATAAGAAGCAAATTCTGGAAAACGAAAAATCAGTGAGACTGTACAGAAATAAGATCCCGAACACAATTTTACTTGGCCTATAATCTAAAGCTACTAACACCAATAGTAAGAATGGGTAATTATTCCATCAAGAACGATCAATCTTTTCTACTTAAGTCGTGCCCCCAAAATTCATATTAATAGTGAAAGTTGAATAGCATATATGTTGATAAATTTGTAACAGAATATGAAATGGATAAAAAAAAATGTTCTTCTATACATTGATTTGGAAATAACCCGAGAAGAAATTTAGCTCATCTGCTGAGAAATCAAATTCTAAACCAAAAATGACATTAGCAGAGTAGTAAATGCAAGAGGGAAGCAGTATGGCAATATGACAAAATAATAATATAATAGTTATTTCATATAGATTCATTAATTTGTAAAATAGCAAAACAATTGAAGATATAATCATTTCTTTTTGTAATGATGAATTTATGATATCATTATTAGGATCATAGAAAATATTAACATTTCAAAATAAAAACAAATAGTAAAAGATATGGTACCTGAAACCTGCCTAAACAACTACAGCACAAGGGAGGAAATTGGTAAACAAAAAGATACTTCTCCATGACACAAATGGCTAAAGATATAGGAATTACAAAGGGAAGCAGTGGCTTCTTCTGCACAATTGATTTCGGGACAAGAAAAAGTCGATTGCCATGAAAAGAGTTTTATAAATAAATATACTATAATAAGAGTATGAAAAGTTGAAAAGATGTATAAGGAGATTTTCAGAAGTTAGAGATCTTGGTCGAGGGGAGAGGGAAGGTTTATTGCTTTAACTAATAAATTTAATACAAATTAATCACACATTAATTATACGGAAAGAAAAAAGGATTAACAAAAATATTTAGAGATTAAAAACTCAAAAAAAGGAGAAAAACGATAAATGTCAATGGAGTGTGAGAGATCTTAATAAGGGTGTCACATCTGTCTGGCTTTATATTATATGTAGATAATCTACCATATAAAAATTTACCTCTTGACAATTAATATTTACAAAAAATTAATACGTGTATGTAACCAATTCTATTTCATTTAGAATTCTTCCTTAAATAAACGAACCATTATTACTAAACAATCTACTCTGATATACCATATTTGCAACAAAGGTTCTTAATGAGATACTTCTCGTAATGCTGGTGTTGAGTACTTATAAAGGCGTAGCCTTAATGGAAACACTGACTACGACGATACCTTCAAAAATATCATGCATGTTGTCACCTATGAGGATCTCAAGCCATATATTGATCATATAGCTGATGATGGTTATCGTTCTCCGAGTTCTTGACAACGTGAGTCCATTAATTACTTTGGGTTTGTTTTAACAAAGGTAGCTTTCGTGTAGATATATGTAGATTGGACTAATAATTCTGAACTCATCATTTGCCTCTGCATTAAGCACTACAAGAAATAAGGCCTTTAACGAGGGGAAATAAGGCCTAATCCGGTCGCAATTAGTCAATAACGACCGGATTAAATCCGATTCACCGGTCATTAAAGCTCATCGTTAAAGGTTAACGGGGATCAAGATCGATCGTTAACCTTTACAAAATTTCATCGATCGTTATACCTTTAAAGGCGTCCAAAATTTTCCCCTTTCCGATTGTAAATATGGAGAA
>NC_081343.1:8066240-8078997 GCF_029784015.1 Lycium ferocissimum | reverse complement strand
GGTGTGACAAAGGCTCATCATCTTTATATCGTATTCCACTTACGCTATGCCTCATGATAATTCAGCAAGCCATGTGGTTCGCTCGGTCGCATGCAGTAAGGCACCCAGTGCCGTATTACGTCCAGGCCATGGTTCGGGGCGTGACAACCGGTCTTATGAGTACAAGAGAAATATCTAGTTGAGTTTTGCGGATTGGTAAGATGAGCTATGTACTTATCTATGAGAGGCTATAGGCCATTTAGGAAACTTCCATTTTCTTTCACTCCTTTTGTGCTACTTTATTCAAATTGGCATCTAGACGATTCAAATTTATATCTGACTTCTATTCCTATTCTCTCACAAATGGTGAGGACACGTGCGGCAATCGCTAGAGATGAGGTGCCAGTACCTATTGCTAGAGGCTAAGGCCGAGCAAGAGGTAGAGGTCGTGGTATAGCATTGGCCCGGGGTAGAGCATCCGTGGCTGACCCGGCCTTAGCCAGATCTTTATCGATCGAGCCAGTGTTTTAGCATGAGGATGAGCCTCTGGAAGAGGAGGAATTGGGATCAGCCCAGGCTCTGCTAGAGGTTATTGCCATGCCTGTACTTCAGGATGCCATGGTTCGCATCTTAAGTCTTCTTGAGGGATAAACCCAGGTGGGCATCCATCCGGCCCACACGCGTACGGGTCCCGGATCAGAATAGCGCATCGGACCCTCGAGCGATGCACGGACCTATAGGCGCGACTGGCCGCGCTATGGCACCATGTATTGATGAGATTCCACCTGCTTTTGCTCCAAGGCCTGTTGCTAGCCCGACAATGACTCATGAGGAGTAGGATTTGTTTGAGAGGTTTACCAAGATGCAACCACTTGATTTCTATGGCATCCCTGAGGAGGATGCATATGAGTTCATTGTTGATTGTCATAAGAGGCTTCACAAGTTGGGGGTGGTAGAGTCGTATGGTGTTGATTATGTTGCTTTTCAGTTGCGTGGGGATACAAAGATGTGGTGGAGGTCCTGTATTGATTGTCGACTATCTGGATCACCTTCGTTGACTTGGACCTAGTTCTATCAGGTTTTCCTGGAGAAGTATGTTCCCCGAACTTTGAGAGATAGGAGGAGGGATGAGTTTAACAGCTTATAGTAGATACAGATGTCCGTTGCCGAGTATAAGTCCAGATTGCATGCCTTGGCTCGCTATAAGGTAGAGTTATTCCCCAGCAAGGTAGAGAGAGTGAGGACGTTCGTCAAGGGGTTGGTACTTCCGTTGAAGTTGGCGATTTTACAGCTAGTAGCTTCTGGGTCTTCATTCCAGTATGTGGTAGATCATGCTACTGAGGTTGAGTCTACGAGGATTCAGGCTCATGGTGGGGGTGACGACAAGAGGATTCACTGATTTGGCAATTTCAGAGGTTCTTCTTCTAGGGGCGGGGGCCATTTGGGCAAGATTCATCAGTACCATTGTCGCCCCATTCAATCAGCATTACATATTTCAGTTGGTGGCCCTTTTAGGCATAGTAGGTTCAGTTCTGGACAGACTTCCTAAGGTTTTTTTCCTCGACCTTCAGACTGTGGAGGATATTTTGGTTCTTTGATATCAGAGACACAACCCAGGTTTCTCAGGGCTTGCTATGAGTGTGGTGACCTAGGGCATTTCGCGAGGGAGTCCTAGACCTAGACAGAGTGAAGCTCAGTATGTCACTCAATTTCAGGCACCCAAGACCCTAGCACCTTCGGTTAGTAGTGGTGGATCTTTAGGGAGGGCTGGTTCGCAGCCTAGTAAAGGCGGTTATCAATCTGGGAGAGTTAGTCATCAGCCAGCAGGGGTAGCCCACAGACAGCGAGAGGTGGAGCTCAGTCTGGCCATGGTGGCCATAGAGGTACACAGTCCGAGGGCGGATGGGTTCACTGCTATGCTTTTCCCGGTAGACCAGAGGCATTTGATGTAGTCATCACAGTTACTATTTCAATCTGTCACCGAGCAACTTCAGTATTATTTGATCCGGCTCTACTTTCTTGTATGTGTCCACATATTTCTCTATAGGTTTAGATATGATTTGTGATCTACTTGATTGCCTATTCGTATATATATTCCGATCAGAGATGCTGTGGTGGTAGATAGAGTCTATCGTCTTGCACGGTTACATTCATCGGTAACGATACTTGGGTAGATTTGGTGATCCTCAACACAGTAAATTTTGATGTTATCTTGGGCATGAATTGGTTGTCTCCTTATCACGCGATTCTAGACTGTTATGCCAGGACAGTCACGTTGGCCATGCCAGGCATTCCGAGATTAGAGTGGAAGGGTACTCCTAGCCCTGCTCCCAAGAAGATTATATTGTTCCTTAGAGCGAAGATGTTAGTGGATAAGGAATATTTGGCTTACCTGGTGCATATCTGGGATACGAGTGCGAATACTCCTTCCCTAGAGTCAGTACCTGTGGTTAGTAAGTTTGCGAAGGACTTTCCCATAGATTTACCCTATATGCCACCTGATCATGATATTGATTTTTGCATTGATTTAGAGCTAGGCACCCCGCCTATTTCTATTTAAACATTATCGTATGGCTCCGCATAATTGAGGGAGTTGAAGGAGCAGTTACAAGACTTGTTCAGCAAGGGGTTCATTAAACCTAGTGTTTCCCCTTGGGGTGCTTCCATGTTGTTTGTGAAGAAGAAAGATGGTTCTATGCAGATCGATATCGATTATCAGCAGCTAAACAAGGTTACTATTTAGAACAAGTATTGGATACCCTGCATTGATGACTTGTTTGATCAGTTTCAGGGTGTGTCGGTCTTTTCTAATATTGACTTAAGATCGGGCTACCATCAGTTGAAGATTAGAGCGGAGGATATTCCAAATACAACCTTTAGGACCTGCTATGGTCACTTCGAGTTCTTGGTGATGTCTTTTGGCCTTACTAATGCCCCTGCAACTCTTATGGATTTGATGAATGGGATCTTCAAGCCATACTTGCATTCATTTGTGATTATTTTCATTGATGACATTTTGGTGTACTCTCGTAGTAAGGAAGATCATGAGAAGCATTTGAGGATAGTGCTTAGGTTGTTGAAAGAGAAGAAGTTGTATGCAAAATTTTCTAAGTGTGAGTTCTAGCTCAGTTCTGTGGCATTCCTAGGGCATATAGTGTCTAAGGAGGGAATCATGGTGGATCCCAAGAAGATCAAGGAAGATAGAGATTGGGCTAGGCCTACTTCGGTGACTGAGATTTGGAGTTTTGTTGGCTTAGCGAATTATTATCATCGGTTCGTGAAGGGGTTCCATCTATTGCTTCCCATTTGACTCGTTTGACTCAGAAGAATATACCTTTTCGGTGGTCTGATAAGTGTGGGGAGAGCTTTCAAAAGCTCAAGGCTTTATTGACTTCAACCCCGATTTTAGGATTACCTGTGGAAGGAAAAAACTTTACTGTTTATTGTGATGCTTCTCGGATCGGATTGGGTTGTGTGTTGATGCGAGAGGGTAAAGTGACTGCATATGCTTCGAGGCAGTTGAAGGTCCATGAGAAGAACTACCTCACTCATGACTTAGAGTTGGTGACGGCAGTCTTTGCTTTGAAGATTTGGAGACATTACCTGCATGTAGTTCATTGTGAGATATTCAAGGATCATTGTAGTCTTCACCATGTATTTAATCAGCGGGATCTAAATTAGAGGCAGCATAGGTGGATGGAGTTGCTCAAGGATTATGACATTACTATTCTTTAATTTGTCATCTAGGCAAGGCTAATGTGGTAGCTGATGCGTTGAGCCAAAAGGCAGTAAGTATGCGTAGCTTAGCGTGTTTGATTGTTGAGGAGCGTCCCTTGGCTATAGAGGTTCAGTCTTTGGCTAATAATATGGTGAGACTTGATAGTTTAGAACAGGGCAAGGTTTTGGCTTGTGTTGAGGTGAGGTCGTCTCTTTTGGAGCAGATTAAGACACAACAATTTGAGGATGTGAAGTTGTGCAAGATTCAAAATAAGGTATTGAGTGGGGAGACTAAGGAGGAAATTCTTGTTGGTGATGGTGTTTTGAGGATTAAGGGCCGCGTTTGCGTTCCTCGTGTTGGTGGTTTGATTAAGTTGATTTTGAGGAGGCTCACTGTTCCAGATATTCTATCCATATTAGTGCTACAAAGATGTATCGTGAACTGAGACAACATTATTGATGGGGTAGGATGAAGAGGGATACAGTGGAGTTCATTTCCCAGTGTTTGAATTGCCAGCAAGTTAAGTAGGAGCACCAGAGACTGGGTGGTGTGACTCAGAGGATCCCGTTCCCGAGTGAAAGTAGGAGAGGCTAGCTATGATCTTCGTGGTCAGTCTACCGAAGACTTTGGGCAAGTTTGATGCTATTTGAGTTATTGTGGATAGGTTGACCAAGTCCGCGCACTTCATTCTAGTGCAGACTACCTACAATTCAGAGAAGTTGACTAGGATCTACATTAGAGTGATTGTTCGATTGCATGGGGTGCCCATTTCTATCATTTCAGATAGAGGCACTTAGTTCACTTCCCATTTCTGAAGTTCTTTGCAGAAGGAATTGAGGACTCAGTTGGATCTTAGTACCGCTTTTTATCAGCAGAAAATAGTCAGTCCGAGAGGACTATTCATGTGTTAGAGGACATATGGCGGGCTTGCGTGATTGATTTTGATTGTCATTGGGACCAGAGCACTACAACCACGGGAAGAGCACGTAATCAAGGCATTAAAGTCTTGAAATAAGTAATAGCTCTTTCATGACTGCCTTTGAGGAATTGCCTTCAATTTATTTCCAAGTAAAATAAGATCATGAGATTGAGTTCCAACCATAAGTTTGTCATTTTAATTCGCTAGCCATCTCACTTATATTTGGAAGAACAATACGTGCAAAGGTCTCCAAATAGTATCCACCAACCTAATATTTATGTTGTCATTTTTAATTCGTTGGTGTACATGTTTCACTAGAACACGAATTCCTTCTTTTTCTATCCTAATCTGATCAGGACTTCAAACTTGATAACTCTGCCAGTTTCCAAACTTGATAACTCTGCCAGTTTCCTTGTTCTATTAACAGTCAGTCATGTTTCTATCCAAGAGTAAAGCTTGAAACAAGATTTTCCCTTATCCTCTTTTAGTTTGAATATTGCTGCTAACAAAAATCTTAAGAGGATAATAACACCTGAGATGTGTTTGTTTTCAATTAGAATTCATCTCCTGCTCCATGCAATGCCTATAAGAAGGACTGAAACCCATCCAACTGATTACACTCAACTCCAAGTCTTCAAGATGTAAGTCTTCAATTTACTTTGCATAATTGCACCGGTAAAGCTTCAAGGTGAAGCAAGTGCCTGCACGACATCATCTTAGGAGTCTTCGAAATCGACTCAACAATGACAATGAATCAAAGCTTCGTGCTATAGGCATCGTCAACCATGCAAACTTGAAACTTCTTATTACCATGTTAAATTGAAGCGTATATAGCACAGTATCCACCGCATGTCGACTCGCAGCATCCTGCCGGCAGCAGGCAACGTAGGTGCGCTCCATCATTTTTTTTTTGCAGGCTTATTCATATATTCTCAATATCAGACGAAAAAGATGTAGGTGACAGTACATGTGATTGGCGAGAAACAAACTGGCGTGTCTACCCTTCTAGATGAGTCGTTGTCGAACAATCACTTAGTGCATCATCCTTCTGATTGAGGCTTTGGTGAGTAATTTCATCGAGCATCTCTCCTTACGGCGTTGGCAGGACACTATTAGAGCATCAACCTTCCTTGCAGACTTGCATTTTTGGCTAGACATCTAGCTTGTTGTCATGTGGCTTTAGCAAGGGACCACTTGATGCGTCCCTTTTGCAATTTCACCGCTTTCGACTTTGGTAGGAGAAAATTAATGCGTCCTCCTCTATTGTTTCTTTGGCGAACAATGGCACGATTCATCAGTTGCTTGACAAGGATTCGGCAAACAGCCACTTGGTATCCATATTCCACATACATCATGATCACAACTCGCTCTCCATCTCTTCTTCGAAGAGAAAGGGCACAAAAGGTTCTTGGTCCCTGTTTGGCATGGAACGACATCTTCTCGCAATTTTGCAAAAAATTTCATGGACTATTCTTCTTGTGGCTCAGCGAGAAAGAAGCTTCGAGTGACCCCATTCCATCCAGCACGTGGTGCGTCTCATCTTTCACACTTTGTGATTTCCAACTCTCTACACCTTGGCAAGAATATTTATTTCCTGCTGTAAGAGATATGGAACTGCGAGCGGTTCGATTCTACCAAAACTAGACACGGATTTTGACAACATATCAAAAAGTTGAAGCAAAACTTGCTTTGTACTGTCTCAGGTAAATTTGTAAAACTTCACTTTAGATTCTGCCATTCTTGACTCTTCAGCTTTGCGTGTCTGTGGTAGAAAATCCACAATTCTGCGTAGGAGTGTCTAAATCACGAGCCGCTTATTTTGCTGGAAAGAAAATTCCCAGAACTACAACCTATATAAAATTCACAGCCAAAGTCTTTCTGGATTGACGGGAATTTATTTTTCAAGTTGACTACACTTCTGGATTGCTTGCTGTCCAGCTTTGTGCAGTCTCACAGAAAAACTCATATCTCAAGCTAGGAGTATCCAAATCGCTAGCTGTCTGTGGCGTTAGAAAGGAAAATTCCGTAGCTGAAACATATATGAAAATGAAGTCCTAAATCCACCCGGATTTATACAGTTTATTTTCATGCATAGGCTTTTGTAATGAATGATGTATAGTTATTTTAATGACACCCCTTCTTGTAATCATTGATGTATCAAACTCTTGCAATATTGAAGCAATAAAGTATTCTTTTACACTTCAATGCAAATTTTTCTTCAGCTATGTATGCCTCTATATTTCAAAGAATATGATGAACACATAAACCTCTGGTCCCTTTTTTTTTTTTTTTTTTTTTTGGCAAACCTTTTTTTTGTTTTTTTTTTTTTTGGGCCGTACACAGTTTGAACTCATGCGGGCCAGAAGTAACATACAGTTTATGCTCGTGCGTTAAGGATCATTTCAACTTGAAGATTTAGCTCTAATTTGATGAGCTTTATGACATGCAGTTTAGGCTCGTGTGTCAGGAAGCGTTACAACTTGCAGTTTAGGCTCGTACGTCAAGGAGTATTTCAACATGCAGTTTAGGCTCGTACGTCGAGGAGCATTACAACTTGCAGTTTAGGCTCGTGCATCCAGGAGCATTTTGGGGAAGAATTATAGCAATGTAACTGTCCTTTTAACCCATTGCGATGAAGCATTGTTGCACTTTGGTTTGGCATTAAATCTTGTGCTTTGATTTGTTTGAAGCTAATGTACACTTGGTCTTCCCTTGATACTTTTGTCTTTTGCGAGCGATCAAAGCCAAGTGTCACCATTCTTGTCTCTAGTGATCTACCTTGGATGTGTTTAATGTTTTCTTCAACGTGGGAACTTTAATTGGTCCAAAGCTCCCAAATTGTAGCATGTTGATTTCTTTTTCAACTCTTGGTGATGCCACATAGCACGTAAGGCATAGAGCATCTGAAGTTGAACCTTTCTTATGGCCAAGTTTGGCACTAGCAAGGTTTACATTAGCTGTCTCACCATCATCAATGATGATTGTTCCTTCTCTCACCAATGTCATGATCTTTTCCTTCAAGATGAAGCATTCTGCGGTGGGATGACTAACGATGTGGTGAAATTCGCAATACTTTGGATTATCGACTTTGTTAGATTCTTCAAGTTGCTTTGGCTCAAGGAGTTTAATGACTTTTTTGGCTAGCAACTCGTCAAGAATCCCAAGAACGTCAGAGTCAGGAAAAAGATACACCTTTGCTTGTAACTCCTTCAAGATTGTTTTATTTTTCATTTCGCGTGTTCCTTGACTTGCAACTTCAGCTTTTGGCTTTTGCTTCTGTGAAACCTTCATAGAAGTCGTGTTACGGCCATGGGTTCTTTAGTTTGGTGTTTTGACGGCACATTGAATTTTCTAGCTTCTTTTCTTGGATCAAAGACAAGTGATGCCTTTCCATGGCTTGCAATGCTCAACTCCATGTCATGGGCGCGCATAGCTAATTCTTTAAAAGTTTGAGGCTTAATCCCTTGGAGAATATACACAAGGCCCTAATGCATTCCTTGGATATGAATCTCAACTGCGGAAGTTTCAGAAAGTTTATCCTGGCAATCTAAGCTCAATATTTGCCAACGATTGATGTATTCCACTACGGGCTCATCTTTACTTTGTTTTGTGTTCGTCAACTCTAGCATGCTCACCGTACGATGGGTGCTGTAGAAATGATTAAGGAAGTCTTTTTGTAGTTGCTCCCCACTATCAATGGACTCATGTTCCAGGTCGATGTACCAGTCAGATACATTCTCTTTCAACAAAAGAACAAACTGTTTTACTAAAAGGTCACCATGCGTTCCGGCATCGCTATAAGTTTCAACAAAGTAGGCAATATGTTGCCCCGGGTTTCCTTTTCCATCAAATTGTTGTAGCTTTAGTGGTTGATAATTCATTGGCATGGGTAGACAATCAATCCGTTTAGTATAAGGCTTGGAGTAATATAATGAACTTTGCGGTGCTCTGACATATTGAGCCCTGATGGTGTTTGTTATCATGTCTTACAACTGTTGGACAGCTAATGCTGGAACTGAAGTGGATTTTTCTTTTTCTTTTTAACACTTGGACTTAGCAAGTGATTTCTCAACATCCTTGTTTTGTGAAGTAAAACTAGGACGACAAGCATTAGGGATGTGACTCAACTCTGCAGGTTTGAATGCCTCTAACTTGTTCATAAGTTGAGCAATTTGAAGATTTTTATCGTCAACAGACTTCTTTAAGGCTTCAATGGTTTGCTCCATCATTGCTAACTTCTCGTCCGTGTCCATTGCATCAGCCATCAAGGCATTGACCTTTGTTGAAATTGGAGAATCAGTTGAATCCTCATACTCACTAAAGTTGCAACCAGTTTGAGAAAGTTTGTTAAACAACATGGATGCAAGGTTGCCCCCAGGGGTTGCGGTTATGGCCGTCTTTTGAGATTTTCTCCTTTTTTCCATCTCCAATGAGGAGAAGTATTTGGATCCCTCCAAGCCACTAGCCATAAACTTGCACCGAGTGATTGGGCCAACATGATTGAGATCAGCAGATACGGCAAAAGTAGCGTCCTTGCACTGAACATCGTTGGTCTTTTTAAAGGCCATTGTAGTAGTTGAATTTGTAGTTTCCGATTTGCAAGAGGAAGAGGTGAAGAGTAGAACCTATCCCATAGGGCATGCCAAAATTTATTCGCAACAAATTTTCACGGGTCGAAAATTAACTACAATAAAAAATAAAAGAAAAATGTAATTTTATTTATGAATCTTGTGAGTACAATTCCGTTGTTCATTTGATTCTTCTTTCCTAAACGTCTCCGTGATTCGAGGGCCTTCGGTAGCGTATTTCTCGAATTGCAAGATTATTTGGACCTCCTAGAGATGTATTTCGATCACTAGGAATGTCGAGCAGTACTTCGTTGTTTCGATTGATCTCGAGGAAGAACTCCGTTGAACACTCAGAAACTCTGTAGTCGATGTTGCTACTTTCTCCGATGCTTGTTGAATGTCCCTACAAATTTATGTAAACTCCCTATTTATAGTTGCAGGGAGTAGGCAATCCAAGTGAAGATGAACTCTCACTCTCTTGCCTCATTCTGATTGGTTCATGTAAATATCAAGCTTATCACAAGTCTTTGTGTGATAAGATTCCTTGTGATTGGCCAAAATATGTCAATTTAGACACTTGACAATTTTTTATTGGTTCTTATATTTGACCGGAATTGCCACATCATTTGAGCACATGGCATCATCTTGTTGGTCTTGAATTTGACTGGGATGCCATGTCACTTGACACGTGGCATGAGTTTTGGGCCTCAAGATGAAATGGACCTTGGACTTGAGTTTAATTAAAATGGACTTATTTGACTGTGCAGTCCGAATTAATTTTAGGGCAATTCGCTTCTTTTGGGGTGGTCTTCAAATTTTGCCCCTCATATTTGTGTTCTTTAAATTTTGCCCCTCATATTTGTGGTCTTTTTGCTCGCTTGGATACTGAGGTTGGTTCGAACACCGCATGTAAAATAAAATAAAAAAATTTCGCAAGGCGGGGGTATCTTGGGATCCGACATAAAGTCCTTAAGGAAAATCTAAAGTTATGCCGGAGAGGGCATAACTTTTCCTCAAGGCATAGTTTAGTTATGTCGGATGGGGCAAAACTTTTCCTTAAGGAACTATGCCTTATGGGGCAGACCTTTAATTAAGGCATAACCAAAAGTATGCCCCATAAGGCAGAATCGTTCTAAGCCATAGATTCTATAAGGCAAACTTTTAGTTATGCTTTAAGGGAAAAGTTTCATTTTTACTTACGCATACTTTTTTAGTTATATCTATGGGGCACACTTTTAGTTAAGGCATAACTAAAAGTATGCCCCATAAAGCAACTTTCCTTAAGGCATAATTAAAAGTTTGCCTTGAAAAGCAAAATAAAATAAAATATATATATATATATATATATATATATATATATATATATATATATATATATATATATATATATATATATATATATATATATATCTCAAGGCAAGTCTCCGCCCTCCAAAGATAACTTTAGTTTTTTCTTAAGGATTGTATGCCGGATCCGGCACACACTCCCCCCAGCCCTTCCTTGCGAAATTATTTTTTTATTTTATGCACGAGCGGGGTTCGAACCCCGGTAACCTAAGGTATATCAAGCCGAATGGCAAAACTTAAAGAACACAAATATGTGGGGCAAAATTTAAAGACCATCCCAAAAGATGGGCAATCCATTCAAAAAAATGATAATTTTTCAGCCCAAGTGATCATGGATTTAATCTAAATTTTGTATTCAATCCAAGTGATCACGAATTTATCCCAATAAAATTTATGTATCTGCGTATGCCACTCGTAAAATGAAGAGTTAGATAATGCCACGTGACAAAATCTGGTAGTAGTAGAGTTCTGTTAGTGAGTAATGACATATATGACCCAAGATAATTGCACTGACATTTTTGAGTCCAACTATTAACGAGTGATATGAATGAACCTTTTCTGATAGTTCAATGACTTATTTAAGCCTTTTCCCAGATTTATTAAGTCGTGGATTAAACATCAACACAAAAGAAAAAAAAAATGTTAAGAAAATCATTAAACACATTAAAAAAAGAACTGCTATCTAAATTAATCAACCTTCTAAAAGAATGTGGAATCATTATTCTTTGATGAAATATTACAAAATCTATTGCGTCAAGCCGTCAAACTGCAACTTATGCACATTTGTAGCATTAATCCGGGACTTAGTGATGTGTCTTATAATTACTGCATATTATACTTAACTAATTGATTTTTAGTCGATGACCCAATATAAACTTATGATTAAGAATAAAGAAGTCGGAAAAGTGCCCCAATTTAGTTATTTAATATGAATCTTTCAAATTTCAAAGAAAAAATAAAAATTTCAAGACAATTCTAAATTTATGATTTTGTGCATAAACATTGAATAAATAATTAAGGTTTAACGAATAAAATATTTATAAGCATACTTAAGATTTTGGTTGATTTTTCCAACACATAGTAGTTGACTACCATCCGATTCGAGTAAAATACAGACCACCTGTTCATCTGAATCAAGTACATTTGATTTGGAAAAGAAACTTATATATAGAAATTTAAAAAAATTAAACCAAATAGTAGATATGAAACACTAATCTAAAAAATACAATGAATTCAATGCTAAAAATCTTAGAGGTTAATCCATAACTTGAATTTAAATCCCGGATTATTTGGAAACATCGCTTGTTTCTTCCCAGCTTTTTGATCAAAAAATTTCAACCGAAAGAAAAATACAAGAAATTGTCAAAAGTGGAGAAAACATTCCATTATTGATTTTTAGATATGCACTTACACGATTAAAGCAATTGATATGGACAATGGGTAAGGATCATAAGGCCTTTTTTTGAAATATGAACTTTCGTAGTAACTTGCTAGAACTGGAAGAGCTAATAGACTACCTGGAGTTTTGGCTTCTGATTTTATGAACAGAAAATACAATACTTTAAATTTGGTACAAATTGATCCATCACTGGCATTAAAAGGCTGTAGAGCAATGTCTTCCTAGCTCTTCCTCAACTGTTGGCATTAATTTCCTCTCCCCAATAATTTGGTGCATAAGTAAACTTGTTCAAAAACAATTATTGCATAGAGAAAGATAACTTTTTAAATATTCACTATCAAATTGTAACTCATCAAGTAGTGCAACTTGATACATGTGGTGCATCCTTCACTACAAGAAATCTCACTTTTAACGACCACTTCCTAACAACGGGTCATAAATCCAGTTGTTATAAGTGTATATATAACGACAAGATATTTTTTCGGTCGTTGAAATCAATTTCTAAATTAGAAACAACGAAAGGATAAATTCCGATTTTGAAAGTAGTGATATCGGTCGTTAAAACTAGATAAAAGAGCGCCAGATATATTTATTTTTGCTATTCTAACAAATTCTTTTATCATTTGGCTAACTTTCTTTTAGTACTTTTTTTTTTGTTTAATTACAATCTCCTACTCGTGGAAACCCCCATTCCTTCTCTTCCAGGCTCGAATTTGTCTGCGAGCCCTAATCTCCAATACCGCTTGCATCTTGGTCATGCGAAATCGGGTGATCAGTCTACCTCTCGATTCTTGTATGTGATATAATTACTTAAAAGGGAAAACCCC
>NC_081343.1:8056888-8066140 GCF_029784015.1 Lycium ferocissimum | reverse complement strand
CCACCCTCGAGTTTTTATTGTTATCCTTTGGATCAATAACAACTGGAGTTGACATTTCCTCAATAATATCCACATAACTTTTCTTTGTTGCATTGGAACCTTCCACTTCAATTTCTTTTATAACCTTGCCAAAGACTTTTGCTTTGTTAGCAATGTTCTCCACCATGTTTGAAACATGTTCTACATTATAATTATTTCTAGGAACAAATTTGTCCATCACCCATTCCTTTGTAGTTTGCACCACAGAATCAATATTATTATTGTCCACCTAAGCAGCTAATTCTTGTTTGATTTCTCCTTGTTCAATCAAATCAGCTAGTACATCAAACTTGTTTTGTTTAGCAACATATTCAGCATGCTTATCAGATTCCCCTTGCTTCTTTTCCTTCAAACTAGACAAGTTTTTGTTAATATCCTTCTGATTCTTATTAATTTTGTTGATATTCTCCCCTAGATAAGTCACCACAGTCCCACTAGATAAAAATTTTAGGACAAATCTCTGCACAGTTCTTCCTCTATATCTTCTATTATTCCTATGATTTTGCCTTTCTAACACATCTTGTCCTTGATCAATCACTTGCTGCTTCTGATCATCATGCTTCTCCATTAGTTTATCAATGGTTGATTCAACAAGATTCTCCTATGCCAGTTCTGGATGTAAGACTCTACAATGTGCATTTGAATGTCCTTGTAACATGCATTCAGTACAATATTTAGGCATGAAGTCATATTGGATCTTCACTTTAACTTCCTTGATTGCCTTCGTGTCTTCATCTTCAATCTCCATCATCACAAACTTTGGAATATCAGTAACTAGATCTACCTGAACTTTAACCCTTGCTCAATTAGGCCTGGTTTTGTTAACCATAGCCAAATCCAATTGCAAAGGCTTTCCAACAGCAGAAGACAAGGTAAACAATGACTCTTTCACAAAGTAAGTAGGCAAAAGATTTGGAAGCGAAATCCAAGCCACGGCTACGGTTGTTTCCTCATCTATTTTGAAGTTAGAATCATAGATAAGAGGCCTCATTTAATAGCTATAACGATCCCTTGACTTCAACCAAAAGGAACTTTTGGAAGAAATATTAATGAAATTCTCCATGAATGTACAACGACTCAAAACATGCCTATTTCTGAAAAACCCTACTGTGCAGTTACCTTTGCACCCCATTGTGTAGGAATTATGGTTCTTAGTTCTTCCAGTTTAGGCCAACCATATGAAAATTTACCAACAATGGCATATTGCAAGTTTTCTATCAGCCACTTCCTTCTTCGTCCATTTCACGTATGGAATACCCTCAACATACGTTACTTTTTTCTGTGGAATAGGTTCATATTGCAAAGGTGAAGATCACTCAGTGGCATGCAGTAGGGTTTGGGCAAAACTATTAGGGTTAGGGTTATAGGAATGTTAGACAGGTTTATAGGAATATTAGACGTGAATGAAGAAGACGATGGTTGTGTTTTTGGTAGTGGTGGTAAGGTTGGGAATTGTGCATAGTAGTTAAGGAGTGAGGGCTGGCCAGCCGCTGTTGATGGCTGACCAGTGGTCGGAGTAGCCATGGAAGACTACTCTAGGGTTAGGTTTTGCATGGGAGAGGAACGAGAAAGGAGCTTTTTACAAAGGGTTAGGTGTTACAAAGGATGCACATTTCAACAGCATCAAGATGTTGGTGTTGTCAAACTCAGCCTAAAATAGTGAATCATCTTTTCTTAACTGGTTCTTTTGCAAGGAAAATATGGAGGTATTTTGTTCTGCCGCAGGAATATCATGTCCATTTATTCAGGTGAAACAAACAGTCTTGAAATAGTGGAGTATAGCAGTGATTGCCAGGCCGAAGCCTCTTTATCAGGCTACCCCAGCTCTGATCTTATGGCAAATTTGGAAAAGTAGAAATACAAGGAGACATGGAGGATTAGTATCAGTGAATAAGGTGCAATACTGATGGTGCTTCAAGGGGCAATCCTGGGCCATGTTCTACAGCTTTTACATAAAGAATAATAGTAATGATCTCATGTATGCAGGGGGAAGGAGATTATCGAACTACAAACATTATCGCTAAGGCTGTGGCAATTTAGGAAGGGGTGAAATATTGCATTGATCATCTTTTTTTGCCATTGATAGTAGAAACAGACTCCTTGATAATGCAGAAGATTTTAGATGGTATATGGGAGGTTCCATGGAGTATCTCACTGGTGGTGAAGAGGATCCAACAATTAAGAGAAGGTAGACAGATACAAGTGATCCATGTTCTGAGAGAAGGGAACTACTTAGCTGATTATTTCACTAACCTAGTTTTTAATTTTGTGGGTATAATGTAGTTTCCTCATTTTCAAGAAGTTCCATCATCAGGAAGAAGGTTAATCTTGATTGTTCAATCTGCTGAAGGCACTACTATGTTTAATGGGAAGTTCATATTGTTTGCTACAGAATACAGCAGCAAACACAAGGCTAGAGGGATGCTTATTGAGGATGCATAAGATCAGAACTTGTTTACAAGTTGACTGCTTCATTTTCTCCATGATACGGTATTATCAGTGTTCATATGATCTGGTTTATTTCTACACATGCTATGTGATTACTAATCCTAACACACACTGCTTGAGGAGATTATCATAACCAAGAATGCCTGAAGAATCTTCAACCGACTTTGATCCATTCCTCCTGTGTGACTTGAATGTGTGAAAGATGGATACAAGTTAAGGCCCTTGGAAAGTAGTTTTTCTCTTATAGTGTTATTAGGATTATTTGTAATCTTAGCATTATTTTCACTTTCTGTCTTTTCTTTTCCTCTTCTTTTGTTTTTTGTTCGTACAAATTGCTTTTTTCTTAATAAAATACCACCAGTTTAGGTGGTTTTGATCAAAAAACAAAAAACATCAAGACTCAAGAATCAATTCATCAAAGCATGAACTAGGGATTACTCCAAGTCAAAAAGAAGAGTATTCATTAACTCCTTCTTGATCATATCATAATAGTCAATCACATAATCAATCAACCGTTATCAAATAAGAGAATTTCCAACCATACTTTATGTATGAAGCCCTAATCATGCTTCACCTATCAATTTCATAATGTATACAATCAACTAATCAAAGTATAACTCAAGTAGACCGTAACCTACCTTAAAACAGAACTGGAACTGTTACACCCCGTACTTCTGAAGAAGCACTCATCAAATTTTAACATAAGTTTGTTGAACTATGGCTAAGTAAAACAACTTTGGAATATAAGAAGCGGAGTATTATTGAGTATATTCTAGGATTAAAGGATGCACATAAGGAATACCGGGAGGTTCTATAAGAAAATGAGTTGAAGAAGTTGAGTTAGTATGACTTTGGAAGAAGATGAGTGTTACTTTGAACGACAAGGTATGAACCAACTTGGGGAAAGAATATCTTCCAACATATGAAGAGTTTTGAAGAAAAACAACCTGCTAGTTTGAAGTTCATAAAGTCTAATTTCCACCGCAACAAACCACTCGTCGATACGGCATCGGAGTAAAAAGTTATGAACGTTACAAGTCTGGCTGACAGGCCAGAGGTTTGGTCAGAACGAACGCGCCACCACTAGGCGCGAATGCACAGAAAGGTGTCAGACAACCCAGCACATCCGCACCACTTCCCAGCGTGATCGCGCAAGGTTAATTTTAAGTCGGTGGTAACTGACCTTCAACTTCAATATAAGACCAAAATTTGGTCTTAGGGCCTCATTTCTCCACTCCTCCTTACCAAAAACCATCTGAGAGACCCAAGAAACATCGAAGGATCATTTTGTGAGTGGATTAAAGTAACGGGACTATATACGGGGCATGGTAAGCGTATCGGGTTTTGTAGTTCTTGTTCTAAACATCAAATCTTGACGCGACGAAAGAATCTATCAAAGATAAATAAGATTTCAAGCTCTTCCAACCTTCATTGAGGTAAGGATATTCTTTACTATTGATATTATGAATCGTATTATGGAGATTTAGTTGCTAAAGCTTCGTAAAGTCAATTGATTGGTTGAGAAATTGGGTAAACATCGTGTGGGATGTTTTATTGAGTATATTGGTATTGATGATGATGTTGTTAATATTAGTGTTGCTATTATTATTTTTTTGTTGGTATTGTGATTTCGGGCTAGGGATATAAACAGAGGAGATGCTGCCCGAATTTCGGTAGATTCTAAGAGGATTTAATTTGAAGACTTAAGACAAGCATATGACGATGAGCCTAACAATAGTACGGATAGTTTTATATGTAGAATACAGACTGCAATGATCTTATGTAGATTGCAAGACAGGAAGTAGGTTGGAAAGTCGAGAAGTAAGCTTCAGGTATGTTAAGCTAGAAGCTTCAGGTTGCAAATGATCTTATGTAGATTGCAAGAGAAATGATCTTCTTGATCTAAAGGCATGATTCTCTTCTTATGAACCCATACATGACTTCCATAATATCCTTATTCCCAAAAAGCTAGAAGTTCCTGATTCTCAAAATTCTAATGATGCTAAAGATAAATGTTTTCTATGATGATAATGATGATGATGATGATCCCATTTCTGGAGATTCCAAAGCTTATGGTTTTGATGCTATTATGAGATTATTGAGCTTATTTCATGATTTTCTTGATTTTATTGATTGTTGTTGATCTCACCTTATGATAACTGTTCCTTTAAGGTGAGACATAGCGATGATGATTTGTCCCATAATATAAATCGGAAGTTACCGACCTTACGTCACTCCGATAAAGTAGTAGCTTTTATTTGGGCTCTCATGCAGGCTATTTATATTATATATGTATATATGGGATATGGGAAAAAGGTGAGGCATTATGTACGCATAACCACCTGATCAGTTGGTATACTATGATATCGTCCCGGACGCGAGATATATGGTTATGGATATGGCTACACGTTCTGCAGCAATATATATATATATATATATATATATATATATATGGACCGGGCTGCACGTTCTACAACATAACATATTTATGGATCAGGTTGCACGTTCCGCAGCACTATTATGTTATATATGTATGAAAAATGTTTTTTTTTTTAAAAGCTAAGCATGCATGATATTCGCCTCAAGAGGCAATCAGATGTACAAGTTATCTTTTTCATCTCATGCTCCTTATGTCTATATTATGTTATTATTCATGCCTTACATAGTCAGTACATTGTTTGTACTGGCGTCCGTTTGCTTGTGGATACTGCATTCATGCTGCGCAGGTTCAAATAGCCAGACAGGCGATCCAGCTCAGTAGGTCTTCCACTTAGCTCCAATCAGTGCGCTCCACTTGGTTCGGAGCTGCAGTCCCTTTTGGTATGCTATTTTGACATGTATATATGGGTATGACGGGGCCTTGTCCTGTCCTTTCTACAGCTCGTGCTCCATAGAGGTCTGTAGATAGTTGTATGTAGTTGGGATGTTATGTAGCCTTGTCGGCTCTTATTTTTGTTATACAACATACGTAGCAGCCTAGTCGGCTTGCACTGTTATCCTCAGCACGTATATATATATATAATGTTGTGAGTTCTTAAGGCAGAGTCTATTGTGTTAATCTTACAAGAGTTACTATAGCTCAGTTATAAACTATATATGGGCCACCTTGTTGCTCAGTGAGACCCAGGTGCGAGTTTAGGGGTGCTTGGTCAGTAGAGGTCGGGCACTCGTCACGACTCATCGGCTTGGGTCCTGACAGGAACAATGCAATCACACCGCAATAGCTTTTCCTTTCCGCAACACCTCAGAATGTTCAAAGTCTAGAAATATAACGCTACATGAGTATTTGAATCATCTTCTCAAACAATACAACAATTGGGGAAGAGAACCCAACTAATTCTACCTTTTCCAAATGGGTAAACTACCACCAAGTGTGAATTCATCATAAAATCAACCCCCTCCATCCATGGGTTTTCTAATCATTTCAACCCTTTTACAAGTAGTTTTATGTTAAAACTTCCATTTTTATGGAACCCTAAGTCTTAGTACATCATTCTCATCATTTAATAGTCAAATTCTCAGCCTAAGAAGTGATAATCTATACTCCTAGATGATTAAATAATAATAAAATCAATAGCCCATTCATTTATTCGAGGGTTTGAAGTTTCTAGGATTCTAACCTTTCATTCACCATTTAGAGAACCCTTAACTAATCATGAAACCTAACAATATGATGGAATGAACCAAGCGAGGGGTTAGAATTTTGCCACAGGAGTTCTTGGAAATTGTTTTGGAGTTGTGTGGGGAATGGGCTCAGAATAAAGAATATAAAATGCTGATTCTGCCTCATGTTGACCACTACAGCGGTCAATGTCTCACTGAAGTGGTCTCGTTATAGCGGGAATCATGGCGGACCTAATTTAATCCCCAGCTCCCCGCGGCGGCGAGCCTTGACCCAATATGACGGACCCGTTACAGCGGTCCCTCACCCGCTACAGCAGTCCATTCTGACCAGTAACTCGGGTTTTTTCACCAATATTTCACCTAAGAATCCCAACACCAATCCGAGGCCTTGCAGACGCAAACAAAACATGCACATATACATAAAAACACGCTACGGACTCACCCGCGGCCTCGGAATTCCCTACGAAGGTCTCGTTTTCCAAGTCACCCCCATAACGACCTAGCAGATGATTACATCAGATACCAATTAAATACCCGTTCGTCCCTGAACGGAAAAGGAAGAGAAACAAGAGAAAAAGGACCTGACCCAGTGAAAAGCTTGGGATAATTCTTTAGTATATCGTATTCAGTCTCCCAAGTTGCTTCCTTAATGGGACAGTTCTTCAACTAAATCTTCACTGACGCTATCTCTTTCAACCTAAACTGACGAGTCTCTCTATCTAAAATAGCAATAGGCTCTTTCTCGTAGGACATATTCTCATCCAACAAGTCAGAATCCCAACGAATAATAAACGAACCATCACCATGATATCTCGTCAACATAGAGACATGGAACACTGGATGAACACCTGACAAACCTGGGCACAAAGACAACTCATAGGCTATATCTCCCACGTGATTGAGAATCTCAAACAGACCAATGAATCTGGGCCTAAGCTTACCTTTCTTCCAAAACTTCATCACACCCTTCATGGGTGAGACCTTTAACAAGACTTATTCTCCAACCATGAACTCAAGATCTCGAACCTTTCAATTCGCGTACTCTTTTTGCCTACTCTGAGCTGCCAAGAGATTTTCCTAAATCACTTTAACCTTATCTAATGACTCTTTCAAAAGATCGGTACCCTATGGCCGTAACTCAAATGCATCAAACCACCCGATAGGAGACCTACATCTCCTCCCATAAAGAGCCTTAAATGGGGCCATATCAATGCTTGAGTGATAACTATTGTTATATGCAAACTCAGCCAATGGTAAGAACTGATCCCAATGGCTACCGAAGTTAATCACACAAGCTCGGAGCATATCCTCTAGGGACACCGAATATGGGCTTGGGATCGACATCCGTTCGAGGGTGAAAAGTTGTACTAAGGTCCAATCTAGTACCCAATTCTAAATCCAACGTCTTCTAGAACCGAGATGTAAATGTCGTGCCTCTATCGGATATGATGAAAATAGGAAACTCATGCAGATGAACAATCTCACGGATATAAATCTAGGCTATCTTTTGGGTGGTATGGGTAATCTGAACCAGTATGAAATGGGCAGACTTGGTCAATCTATCAAGAATGACCCAAATCAAATCAAACTTACCCAAGGTCTGCGGATGACCAACCATAAAATCCATCGCTATCCTCTCCGACTTCCACTCTGGAATGGGCATCCTCTGAAGTGTACCCCTAGGTCTCTGGTGCTCGTACTTCACTTGCTGGAAATTTAAACATTGTACAACTAACTCAATAATATCCCACTTCATCCTAGCCCACCAGTGGTGCTACCTCAAGTCACGGTACATTTTGGTAGCACCAGGATGAATGAAATATCTAGAACTGTGCGCCTCCGCTAGAATCATCCTAATAAAATCATCAACATGGGGAACGCAAACACACCCCTTGATTCTCAGGACTCCTTTATCGTCTACCACGGCCTCTTTGGACTCACCACATAAGACTTTATTGCAAATCCTACTCAAACTCATATCCTCGAATGGTCTGGCCTTAATCTACTCCAGAAACGATGATCTTGCCTCAATGCAAGCCAATAATCTTCCCGAACCAGACATATCAAGCCTCATGAAACTGTTAGCTCGAGTCTGAACCTCCCTGGCCAATGGACTCTCTGATGCAATCAATCGAGCCAAACTACCCATGCTAGCTGATTTTCTGCTCAACATATCTGCCATCAAGTTTGCCTTGCCAGGATGATACAATATGGTAATATCATAATCCTTATGCAACTCCATCCATCTCCGTTTCCTAGAATTAAGATCCCTCTGTGTAAACACATGCTAAAGACTGCGATGATCTGTAAATACCTCGCAACGGGCACCATAGAGATAGTGCCTCCAAATCTTCAATGGAAAACCCACAGCTGCCAACTCCAAGTCATGAGTAGGATAGTTCTTCTTATGAATCTTCAGCTGTCAGGAAGCATAAGCAATCACCTTCTTTTCCTGCATCAAAACAGCACCCAAACCCCGAAACGAGAAGCGTCATAATAAACTACAAAGTTCTTGCCCTCCACAGGCAAAGATAGAATAGGAGTTATAATCAATAGAGTCTTCAGCTTTTGGAAGCTCTCCTCACACTCGTCGGACCACTGAAAGGTACCTCTTTTTGAGTCAAACAGGTCAAATGTGAAGCAATAGAGGCAAACCCCTTCATGAATCGACAGTATTAACTGGCCAACCCCACAAAGTGGTGAATCTCCGTCACTAATGTAGGCCTAGCCCAATCTCTCATTGCCTCAATATTTTTAGGATTAACCATAATCCCTTCTTTTGAAACCACATGCCCTAAAAAGGACACAGACGCAAGCCAAAATACACACTTGGAGAACTTGCCGTAAAACTCCTTGTCTCTCAGCAACCCAAGAACAACCCTCAAGTGTTTTTCATGATCTTCCGTACTCTTCGAATAAACCAAAATGTCATCAATAAACACTATCACAAAGCAGTCTAAGTAACAACAACACAACAACAACCCAGTGAAATCCCACAACGTGAGGTCTGGGGAGGGTAGAGTGTACGCAGACCTGACTCCTACCAAGGTAGGGCCGAGTTTGTTTCGAAAAAGACCCTCGGCTCAATAGAAAGCATAAAAGCATAAAAGCATAACAAGAGGTCAGATAAGGCCAAGAGAG
>NC_081343.1:8042188-8056788 GCF_029784015.1 Lycium ferocissimum | reverse complement strand
TCATTAACTCCTTCTTTAGCATATCATAATAGTTAATCACATAATCAATCAACCATTATCAAATAAGGGAATTTCCAACCACACTTTATGTTTGAAGCCCTAATCATGCTTCTCCTATCAATTTCATAATGTATACAATCAACTAATCAAAGTATAACTCAAGTAGACTGTAACCTACCTCAAAGCAGAACTAGAACAATGAAATCACTCCACGATAGCTTTTCCTTTCTACAATGCCTCGAAATGTTCAAAGCCTGGAAATATAACGCTACATAAGTATTCAAATCATCTACTCAAACAATACAACAATTGGAGAAGAGAACCCAATCACTTCTACACTTTTCAAATAGGTGAACTACCACTAAGTGCGACTTCATCATAAAATCAACCCCCAATAATCATATTCTATCCATTCATAGGTTTTCTAATCAAGCAGTCTTAAGCTAAAACTTTCATTTTTATGAAACCCTAAGTCTCAATACATCATTTTCATCTTACATCATTCTCATCTTTTAATAGTCAAATTCACATCCTAAGAAGTGCTAATCTATACACCTAGATGATTAAACAACAATAAAATCATTAACCCATTTATTTATTCAAGGGTTTGAAGTTTCTAGGGTTCTAACCTTTCATTCACCTTTAGAGAACCTTTAACTAATCATAAAACCTAACAATTTGATGGAATGAACAAAGCGAGGGGTTAAGACTCACCTTTCAAGAGTGTTTAAGCCCTAGCCTTAGAATTTCGCCACAGGAGTTCTTGAAAACTATTTTGGAGTTCTGTGGGGAATGTGTTCAGAATAAAGAATGTAAAATGCTAATTATGCCTCCTGTCGATCACTGCAGCGGTCTCGCTATAGCAGGAATCCTCCTGCTATGGCGGACTTCATTTAATTCCCGGCTCCTCGCGGCGGTGAGCCTTGCCCCGCTACGATGGACCAGCTATAGCAGTCCCTCACCCACTGTAGTGGTCCACTTTGACCAGTAGCTCGAGTTTTTCCACCAGTTTTTCACCCAAGAATTCCAACACCAATCTGAGGCCCTACAGACGCATACAAAACATGCACATATACAAAAAAAAAAAAAATGCGACGGACTCACCTGCAGCCTCAAAATTTCCCATAGAGGTCTAGTTTTCTAAGTCATCCCCCACAACGACCTAGCGGGTCATTACATATATTTTCAAAAAATTAGGGATTTAATGTCAACATTAGCTGGTGTAATAAACTTATCATGAGAACAAGCAACATTAAAAGAAATTTTGAAGAATCTTCTAGTTCTTTATATTTCAAATATTGAATTAGCACATCAGATTTAAATCGGGACCATCAAAATGGTCATGTCATGTAACGACTCGTTAGGCTCTTTTAGCACTTTTTACCATTTTACCCCTTTTTACCTTCCCCGTAGCTTGGTTAGAGATTACTTGACTTGTGGGGAAGGGTTGCGTAATTCTTGAGGCAATCGTAAGTGATTTGAGTGAGAAAATGAGATTTTTAGAAGTTCATAAGTATTGGATTGACTAAAGTCATCTTTGGGAGAAATTGTGTCATTTTGGGGATTTTGTCAGTTCCATTAGCACCGGAATATCGAATATAGGCTGGATGTGTATTTTTTAGGGTCTTGGGGGCATTTTAGCATTTGGTTGGACAGTTGGTTTTTGGTCGTTCGGGGTTAACTTGGTCAACGAGACCTCTTTTGAGAATTATGAGTGCGCGAGTGAGTTTGTAGCAAGTTTTACATGTGTCTACATATTTGGTTTGTATCAGAGAGGCTCCGCAAGAACCTCAAAATTTTGGAGCGTGAGAGTCAAAACCCATATTTTTGCTAGTTCTAGTGTACTAGCCCCTGCGAGCCTATGTCTGCCCCTGCAGGGTTGCTGTTGCAAAAGGAGGCCCGCATGCATTAGATTTGGGGAATATTATTGAGTCTCGTTGTTGCAAGGATGTATTCACCGAAGAGGAATCGCCCCAACGGGAATTGGTCCGCAGGCGCGCACCTCCGAAATATTTTAGTGTCTTCACCCCTGTAGTGGATTGTCCATAGGAGCGAACTCGCAAGGATGAGGAATAGTCCGCTGAAGCTGAAATCGCTGGGTAAAACCCTATTAAAGTCCTATTTCGAACCTTAGACATTCCATTCACATATTCGGAGTTTGAGAGCTCAGGTAAGGGTGATTTTTGAGAGATTCTTCAAGGTTCTTCAAGTGGGTAAGTTTATAATCACTCCTTTATGATTATATCCTCTAATATTATGAAAACTCATGCTAGAAATTATGATTTAGGAAGGGGAATTGTGGGTTTTGGAACCCTAAATTAAGAGACTACGATTCTTTCAATTGACCATGAATTAGTAGATAATAGTGGATGGGTGTTGGTTTATGAGTTACATGAAGTATGAGGAACATGATTCTAGGTTCAATTTACTGTTTTGTCATTCGTGGCTGGAAATCCTATTTTGGGTGACTTTTGGGTTTGGATATAAATAATGCCATTATGGGTATCAATGGATTCGTATGACTTCCTAGAATGCTAATTAGACCATATTGAAACCGTTTTCTAATAAAATTGCGAAATTGACCTTTGGGGTTTAGAACGGGATCTATGGGTTGACTTTTTGGACCCAAATCTTCTATAAGTTAACATGGGCGTTGTTTGTCTCATATTCTTACGCCTAATCTGTATTTGAGAATACTGGATTGTTCCGAATCTCCACGGAAGGCCAAGGCTCTGTTGTGATTTGGCTGGACTTCTTACCAGGCATGTTGATAGTGTAAACTCTAACTTAAGTGTTGTGGTTGATATATTGGACTAAATAAGAGGGTGTAATGGGGATAATAAGGGGGTCCCGATACTCATGAGGTGACGAACACTTGTATCGGACACCGGTGACATGTTATGAGAACTTGTGCAATTTAAATTGTATAGTTGGCCTGAATGCCATGTTTTGGGCACTAGCTGGTAAATAGTATGATCCTATGGATCTGTGAGTGGGGTATGAAGCTTGTATTTTCTGTCTCTTTGATTGTTTATCTGTTTTTTTTATTATGTGAGGTACTCATCACTCCTAAATGCTCGTCAAAAAGTGGAAAAGAAGTTAAGATAATGACCTTATTGCATAATTGGCAGAGATAGGCCCTTTACAGCTTATAATGAATAAATATGAGATCTTTTACTGTATCAATTGGCTTCTTGTCATTGAGCATGTTTTAATCATGCCTTATTTTGTATCTCATGCATTATATATATTTGAGGATACATATGTGGGTCCGAGAGGAAATGTTTTCGGATGTTGTGATGAAGTAATCTTTAGACAGGACCTTATTATGTATAAGAGGCTAAAGGTGGGACCTTTGTGATTATGAGTTCTTGAAAAAGGGAGTCTTGTGTGCATTCCGACTTCTTATTGTGATGCATGACATATCCATGCTTATTATATATCTCCTGCATACTTATCATGACTAACAGTAAGGTTTTTTACTATATGCATTGGTTTCTTATTGTTGAGCATATCATAGTCATATTTATCATGGCATCTCATATGCATTGATGGCTCTAGTAAAGGGTCCGAAGGGGAATGATTCCGGACAAAGTGATGATAATTATAAGCCAGTGGGCTAGTTGACAGGTATATAAGCCTAAGGGGGGAGATATCATTTATACAAGCCCAAGGGGCTGAGAAATGATATGCCGAAAATCGTGATCCGAGGGTGCTACCGAAGCAGTCCGTGATCGGATGATTTTTCGAAGCGGTGGTACATGGACCTCGCGAGTCCCCATGGGTCACGATTCGTACATATTCGAATGTGTGTATACCGGGTGATGGAAAGACCTTGCATTGCATTGCACGACATTACATGTCACTTTATATTATATCATTCATTCTATCTCGTTGTTGTTATTATGGTTTGAGTAAGTTGATGGTCTATTATGCCTTGATTGTGGTTTGGATTGCCTTTTTGGCTTGGGATGACTAACGGATTAAGGGCTTAGGTGCTTATTTGATCTCTTGATAGCCAAGGACTTGGATGCTTATTTGGTTACCTGATGTGCTTATGGATTAGGAGCTTCACATAGGCTTAAATTGATATTATTACAGCTGGATATATTATTATTATTATTATTATTATTATTATTATTATTATTATTATTATTATTATTATTATTATTATTATTATTATTATTTTGTAGTAATGGTGGTTAAGTTTGGAAGTAGTAATCGTAGGCCAGCCCTTGTCTCCGTTTTCGTTAGGGTCGGTCGACGATGCTGCTGAGTACACATTATTTCCCGTACTCACACTACACTTGTTGCACTCTTTTCGTGGTGCAGATTCTATTCCTGGTACGAGCAGATTTCGAGATGCTACTAATCGTTGTAATGGTTATCTGGACGATTCAGGGTGAGCCATCAGTGATTCCATGGCATCGGATTTTCTTCGGTTACCTTTAATGTTGTCTTTCATTTCGGACAGCTTATGTATTTTTCGGATGTATGCCCAGACTTATACTTCATTTAGTCGCTCTTGTACTAGTGACACCAGATTTGGGGATGGATGTACCTTTAGTTCCAAATTTTATGATATTAATGATTATTAATACTTGAATGATTTCTTTTCCTCTTTAATTCCTTATTTAAATTGTTCTAGCGGGTTGTGAATGGCTTACTAACTTCGTGGGAGTTAGTGTCTTCACGGCTTATGAAATTGGGTCGTGACATGTCACCTGATAAAATTCTATGTACTAGTAAACTTCAAGTTTACCATGGTAGTGCTATTATTTTAATAAACTTCTGGTTTACTATTGCATGAGATTGTAAATTAATAAACTTTTGATTTATCGTGGTATGTAATCTCATCATGCTCGGGTAAGATTTCATATACATATTCCTTACCCGTGGTAACTTGAAGATATTCAATCTTCCAATCATTTGTAGTCTCAATATAATAACTATTTTTATTGCTAGTAAACTTTAGGTTTAATATAATTTGTGTTACGATCGTAAAGATTACGATCTAGGACAAATGGTGCTATCATATATAATCAGATATTATTTGGACACTGCTAGTGTCATGATACTTGTAAATAAATAATTAGCTCTTCTGGTGTCACAACCCAACCCTCCATGACTGGTACCCAACTAAATCCTAGCTGGGCGAACCAACATACAAGACATCTATCCATTTAAATCCGGTTTTATATTAACCAAGCTAATCAGTTATTACTCATTCCAACATCAATATGAACAAAATAAGTCATGCCATAAAATACTGAAATAAGCGAAGGAAGTTCTAACTATTACAAAATCCCCAAAATCTGAAAGTCATCATACAGGACTCTAATGTAAAACATGTCTAAGGAATGAAATCTGACTAATAAATATCCATAATGTCCAGAATAAGAAAAGACATCATAAGAAGAAGATCTTCGGGCGGCCTGGCATGGGAAGAAGCTCACCCTAAAATATGTCAAAGAAACGTCCTCCACTCTAGATGTGAGGGCGAGTAGCGGTCTCTGTATCACAATCTGCACTCAAAAGAATGCAGCAAGGTAGTATCAGTACAAACACTATGTACTGGTAGATATCATAGGCCGACTAAGATTAGTATCATGCATATTTCATAAAATCAATAGAATAAACAAGCCAGTCAACAGACATGAATATCAATATAATCACAGCAAGTCAACCAAGGATAATCACAATCAAATCACTAAGAACGCAAAGAATCACAATCACGTAAGCCACAACGGAAATAACTTTACCACAATAACCTCACTTACTATACACACATGCTAACTGATGTCATTGCTCAGTAGTCATGACCTGCAGGGGACCCATGGTGTCCATGTACCACTCATTGCGGAATACTCCTCGGACCCGAGCACAAACCTCCGCTCCGGAACGAACCTCGGACGCGGGACATATCAACGTACCTCTCATTTTCGGAACTAACCTTGGACAACGAGCTCATAATCTAGGTCACATATGTGCCTTCCCATAACTCTTACAGAACAATGTTTCTTACCTTCTCAATATCAATACTCAAATCATCATATCATGTCACAATATCGTCGAGAAGATCATATTAGCTTCTCATCACAATATATTCACTACAGAATCAAAGACACAGGAATAGTGGCACGAAGCCTACACAATCATTCAATCATAATCATATAGGAGTTTAGCCACACAATATCATACATAAAAACTAGACGTGTTTTCTCCTAAATAATTCACAAACATATAATCAACTAACCAAATTCTAACTCAAGTAGACCGTAACCTACCTCAATGTAGAGCTGGAACAACGCAAGTCACTCTGCTACAACCTTTCCCTTCCTTAACACCTCAGAACGCTCAAAGTCTAGAAATAGATGGATCAATGAGTCATAATACTCAAATCACAAGTACCAATACAAGAATACCCTTCCCATTACCCCATTCCAAGGGGTGGATGAGTTTCTAGGTGATAAACAACCTATCAAGGCCCTTAGTAATCATTAATCATCAATTTATAACAACATTCTATCAATATTCCCATTACAAGCAGTTTTATGGTCAAGACACCATTTTTATAAAACCCTAGGTCCCCAGTCACTTAGTTTATGACTTTAAATGTTCAATTTATGATCAAGAGCAACTAACTAAGGCATTTAGATGATAAGTAACTGATAATACCAATGACCCATCAAGTTAGAAGGTTTATTAATATTCTAGGGCTTCTATTTCAATCTCACCATTAAAGACCCATGAAGGGGATAACAATAGGGAAGGAGAATGGAATCAACGGAACTTACCTCTCCAAAGTATCTTGCCCTAGCTTGAAAATTCACCCCAGGTGCTTGTTGGGAAGTGTGTTGGTGTTTTGTGAAAAGAGAATATGAGACTAAGTATATAAAATTCGGGCTACTATTTTACGAAGACCGCTACAGCGGTCCCGCTATAGCGGTCAAGTGACCGCTATAGCGGACCACTTCGAATCCGCTGAGACAGTTATGGCGGTCCATCCACTGCTATAGCGGTGCCGCCATAGCGGTACACTGCTCGCTACAGAGGCCACTGAGTAAATGGATGGTCGCTGGCAGCGGTCCAAGTACCGCCATAACGGTACCGCCATAGCGGTACCGCCGCAGTGGTACTCCCATCGCTATAGCGGTACATTTTGGGCAGTGAGCTCGACTTTTATCCAGTTTTTCCCCCTATCACCCAACATTTCATCCGAGGCCTCATAAACACAAAACAAACATGCTCATATACATAAAGACGCCCTACGAATTCACCCGTGGCCTCGGAATTCCCAACAGAGTTCTAATTTCCTATATCACCCCCCAACGGACTCAAGACCATCAAGTAACAACCACAACCAAGTCAAGTTCTAGCTCATAAGCTTACACGATTGAGTTTCTACTGGCTCGTTCTGCCCTTGGAAAGGTTATATTAGTGGGGGTGATCCTATATTTCCCATAACGACCGGAAGGCTCGTTACATCTAGAGCCCTTAATTATTAGTTTCTACGACCAAAATAATTTTTAGACACTTCTGGTATCATGAAAGAAAATTTGATTAGACACTACTGATCTCATGAAAGAAAACAGTAATCAAATGGAAATTTAAAGACAATGTTAAATTATAAATTAGTAAAAGTAAACGTTAAGCTCTAAACTTCAGTATTTCAAATATCTCCTTCGATGATATTAGACACTAACATCTGAATATTTTGTATCAAAGTGGCAACCACATAGTAACCACATCTTTCAGGAAGGGATACATTGATGTTTATTTCCTTCAAGGAAATTAATAACAACTAACCATAATGTATCAATATGGTTATAGTAGAAAGCATTTTACATTGATTCCTCTTGATTTAAAATGATATTTTAATAAACTTATTCAAGATGTTTCTACGTACGACAGGTACGTGTTGCAATGCCTTAATTTCATACTAGAAAAATAACATGTATATCCCTTGTTATTTTATCTCTCTAGGAGTGGTATTTCTTCAGTCACTTCAGGAAATAAAACCTGATTATTCAAATGTACTTGAAATACAATGTTCATCATCAATAGCTTGTTATTCTGCTCAAGCACAAGAAGATATTGCTTCAGAATTTCTCACATATTTTACTAATTCTTTCTACTTCACGAGTAAAATTTAAAGTTTTTTCAGGAGTAAAATTTAAAGGTTTACTACTTCGAGAGTAAAAAAGTCTTACAACTTTAGGAGTAAATTTCAAAGTCTTACTACTGCGGCAATAAATTTTAAATTCAACTACTTCAAGAGTAGGGTTTAGTATCTTACTATTTCCATAGTTGATTTCAGCATATTTACTACTACATGAGTAAATTTTAGGATTCTACTACTTCGGGAGTAGAATTCTGAGTCGTACTACTTTGGGAATAGAATTCTGAGTCTTACTATTTCGGGGGTAGAACTCAGAGTCTTACCACTTTAGGGGTAAAATTCTATTACTTCAAGAGTACAATTCAAATATTATTGCTTCGGAAGTAGAAATCTGAGTTTACTACTTCGGGAGTAAAGTATAAAATATTTAGAATATTTCTTCTCAATTATTCTATCTCTTCTGGAGATGAGTCGTGATAACTTCACATCCAAACACACGTCCTTATTTGTAAGCTTAATTACTACATACTGTCACATTTACTTCAGGAAATGGATATGTATTTGTAACATTTACAAACATTCTCATTTTCATGAATAAAACATATCGGAATGCGTCTTAAGCATTTCAAATAATGATAGCTTAGAACCTCTTTTAAGATGTTACTTTAGGAACAAATTGAGGCATATATATGATGTAGATAATTTTTCTCTAACATATTTTCTATTGTAATCACAACAAGCCTATAACAATATTATCACTTCCGGTGACTATAGACATAAGTAAATATTCTTATCACTTCTGATAATTAATGTATTTAATTACAATGAAATATGTAAATAGACTAACGCAGGGTGAGATGTATATGATGTCACTACAAGTAAGAAGGGGTACTTGATGATTCTAATTAATATTCCAAAGACATTGGAGGCAAGAGAAGAAAGTTCGTTAAGGAGGGTGAAGCATAAGTCGTGTTTGGAAAGGTTTTGGGAACAACCGAGCTAATGTTTATTTAACAATGTCTTGAGGAAGAGTTATAACGCTCCTTAGATGGTTAATGAAGTGTTGAACAAGGGTTAAGAAGGTTCTATAAGGATTGGAGATCAAACGAATCGACGAGAACAAATTCGGGAGGAAGGTGAGTTATACGACCCATTATACGGCCCGTATGATGGTCCGTATAACAGTCACAGTAAGGGGTGATCACTGGAAGTATTATACGGTCACTTATACGGACCGTATAAGTGTCCGTATAATCCATAGTGGGCAGATTTTTATTTTTATAAAGAGAGACCCAAGTTCTTATATTTTTCATTTCATTCATTCTCCACACCTCTCAAGAGCTCTAGAACATTCCATAAACCTTACTAGCACATGTCCAAGGTGAATCAAAGATCAAACACCAATAATTAGTGGAATCAAGTGCAAGGATGCTAACTAGGGTTCATGTAAGCTAGAAAGTTTCTTGGAAATGAAGTTAGGGTTTTCTCCAAGTGAAGTGTTTCCATCCAAAGCCCATTCCTACATAATCAAAGGTGAGTTTTATGTTCATTCCATGTTATTAAGAATATTGAGGGGTTGAAAGACTTGGATTATGGAAGAAAGAAGAGTATGAAGTTCAAATATGGAAATAATGGTATTCTTGAATAGTAACTTGACTTGAATCATAGATCTTGATACGTAATGAGTATAATCTTGCTATGAATGACATTAAAGATGTTGTAGAGGAAATATATGTGAATGAATGTAATGTTGTGAATGAATATAATGTTGTGTCATAATTATGGTTACGGATCACTTTGAAAGAGGATTTTGGGAATTGAATAATGTCTAGCTTAACAAGTTTATTGATTATGATATTATGGATGTTGTTATTGATGTTTGGGAGTTGTTATATTATATGGAGAAAGTTTTCGAAACAAAGGAAGTGCTGCCCAATTTTCGTTAGCCCTTAGTCGCTTAAGCTTAGCTTCAAGTATGTTTTCGGTTATCTAATGTTGTACGAAATCTCTTGAATGTAGAGTTGTGAGCTTGGAAGGAGAACGCTTAGTCATTAAGGAGACGTAATGGTATGTAAGGCTATCCCCTTTCTTTCAAAGGCATGCCTCCTATGTGGGGATTTCTCTTCTACATTCCTATGATCTTTTTACAATCCTAAATGTTGAAAGTTAAAGATTCTTAAAGGCTTCTTATGAGATAGAGATGAGATATGTTATATGATAATAATGATGATAATGATGTTATGATGAGCTTGATATTCTTATCCTCATGATTCCATTGATGTCTTTTTCTTGTTGGTACCTCACTTCATGATATTAGTTCCTTTAAGGTGAGGCATAGCGATGAGGATCATTCCATAATGTAATCGGAGGCTGCCGACCTTATGTCACTCCGATAGAGATATAGCTTTTACTTGAGCTCTCATGCATGCCTTAGACTACGTATATGTAAGACTACACCGTACCTAGTTGGTCGGGCAGACACCACTATGATAGACACAGTGGGCAGCTATGACGATGATTACACTATGCCTATATGGCCGGGCAGACACTACTAGTGAGCAGCTTGAGATGTTTACCCCGGACGCGGGAAGCCCGGACGCGAGCTAATTATGATCAGACCGTACCTATATGGTCGGGCAGTTTATATATGCATTCATGATATGATGTTGTTTATTATATAAGTTGGCATGCATGACTCCGCCTTAAGAGGCAATCAGTTACAGGTTACCCTTTATCTTATATTCATGCATCCCTTTATCATGTTATTGTGTATGCCTTACATCCTCAGTACATTATTCGTACTGACGTCCTTTTTTTTTTATGGACGCTGTGTTCATGCCCACAGGTAGCCAGGGAGGCGGCCTAAATTCTTAGGAGCTATATCAGCTTATACAGGAGCGCCCCACTACTCTGGAGGTGCAGCTTATTGATGAATTCTTTTGTGATCATATTTGGGTATGACGGGGTCCTGTCCCGTCCTTATATCTTAGTACTCCAGTAGAGGCTCGTAGATACGTATGCGTAGGTAGTAGATGTCTCATGAATACACTAGTGTATATTTTGTATATCATTTTTGGTAGCCTCGCGGGCTGATGTGTATGTATATACTTATGTTTTGTACATGTTTATGACCATCTTATGATAAGTTTCGTGTTGGGAATAATTTGTATTCAGGTTGAGTTGGGTGACAAGTAGGATAGGTGGTGCTTGGTAAGGTAGCTTCGGGTACCCGTCATGGCCCCTAGTCGGGTCGTGACAAAAGTGGTATCAGAGCAGTTCCGTCCTAGGGTATGTCTACGAGTCGTGTCCAGTAGAGTCTTATTTATGTGTGTGAAGCGCGCCACACTTATAAACAAGAGGCTTCGGGGCATTTATGTCACGACCCGAGCTACAGGCCATGACGAGTATCCGGGGCTAACCACCGAACACCGCTCATCCTGTTACTTACCTGCTCTCATTCATAACATGTACTCATAATCGTAGAATGCTATTTGCATTTGAAACATATTTACTTTTATAAACATAAGCCCTTCGGCTATCAAAATAATATATACAAGTGCATGAGGACTATGGGACCATAATACCCGCATATGCGTATCTACGAGCCTCTACTAGAATACTAGACATATGGACGGGACAGGACCCCGTCGTGCCCAATCATGAATATATACATGTATGTACCAAAAGAATAAGCAATGACACCTCCGAAAAATGGAGTGCTCTCAAACAGCTACTATCTCCTATGGATCTGCACCGTCTCCCTGCCTACCTGTGGGCATGAACACAGCGTCCAAAGAAATGGGCGTCAGTACGAATATTGTACTGAGTATGTAAGACAGGAATGAAGTAAGCATAATAAGGAAATCATAAGCCAAGAGATGAGGACACAACCTGTGTACTCTTGTAAGTATAGATACATTTCATTTACATTCATCATACATAAGCATATCATGGGCGTTATCATAGTGTATGCCTTACTATGTCACATATACATCATCATACCATACATGCATCATCATTTCAATCATATATCATCATGTCGTTAACCCGCGTCCGGGTAAGGATCATATGCAGCCCACTAGTGGTGATCATGTCCGGCCTTTTAGGCGCGGTGGAATCATAGCAGCCCGCCTTAGTGGTGACATGTTCGGCCAATTAGGCGCAGTGGAATCTCATCATCATACATATCATAGACTCATCATCAATATACTCATAATAATATACTTACCATGACTCATCATAATACATGCATAGAGACTCATAGATAATTATACTCTATCGGGGTGACGTAAGGTTGTAAACCCCCGACTTCGTTATGGAACATTCATAAGTAACCTGCCTCACTTTGAAGGAACAAGCATAAGGTGAGCGTATATGATGATCAGCATCAATGGGCTATGGATAGCTTCATTAGCTTAATTGGAACATCATATCATAGACTATAGCATCTCTAGACTTAAGCTTATTATTATCAATATCATAATCGTAGCATATCTCTTATCTCGTATGGCTATTCATGAACAAGGACTCGTAGTCTTCCTGAAGAAGGAACATTCATAAGAAAGAGGAAATTCATGCCATAGGACTCATGCCTTAGAAATAAAGGACTAGCCTCACATACCTTTGTCGCTTAACTATTCTATCGCTTGCTCGTTCTCCTTTAATGCACTTGTTTATACCTTCAATGGAATTCGTGTCATCATTAGCTAAACAATCATGAAAACGTACTTACTAAATCTAGAGAAATTTGGACAGCATTTCCTTTGTTTATACTACTTTCCGCCATATTCCATATCAACTCCCAACATTCATAACAACGATCACAATATCGTAAACAATAAGCATCATCTAATTACGTTGCCCACAATTCATAATTTCACTACAACCCTCCATAACTATGACCAAAGTCCATCATCGCATTCTTTCATATCCAATACTTATTCCATGTTCTAAATATCATTTATAACGCATTTATAACATCAACATATCCACTTTCATGATTCAATCCCACTACTACTCATTAATGGCTCTATCCACACATATATGACCCATTTCCCCTACTCTCCTACAATCCATGTGTTTCAACTTATAAATACTTCAAACAACATAGAAAGATCATGAAACTTACCTTAGATGATGGAGGAATAAGCTTTGAATGGTGATACACCTTTTTGCACCAAAACCCTATTTCATCTCTCTTGGGATTTCTTGATTTGAATGACTTTAATGAGGTTTACTTCACTTGATTCACTCTAATTCTTGTTGTTGATCTTTGATTTCTTGTGATTGCGGTGTATGGAAATGTTCTAGAGGTTTCTTGAAGTGTGGAGGTAAAAGATGAAATGAAAAATGAATTGAGAGAGGTCCCTTATATTATTTGAGTTCAGGCCCGACCAGATTATACGGACCAACATACGGTCCGTATGTTTTCTACGGGTCGTATGTCTGGCCGTAGATCTGGACATACGGTCCATACTTTTTATACAGCCAGTATGTCTGGCCGTAGGTTGCCCAGCTTTCCGAGAATTGTTCTCGTCGACTCGTTTGATCTCCGATCCTTATGGAACCTTCTTAACACTTGTTTATAACTTCAATACCAATCTAAGGGATGTTATAACTCTTCCTTAGGGCATCATTTATACACCATTAACTCAATACTCGTAATTCTTATCCGCTACTCAACATATGACTCGCTTCCCTTAACAACTTTCTTTCCTTAACTCGAGAATGTCTTTGGAAATCTTAATTAGGATCATCAAATACTATTTCTTACTTGTCTAAACCTCGTATACATCATACCCCTAGCTCGTCTATTCACTGTACACTAACGGGGAATTTTCCAAGGTGTAACAATTTAGAAAAAATGACTATCTTTCTTCCTTATAGATCGTGCAATAGAGCTATGTTATAAGATTCCCCTTTTTGGTAATTGTGCGTTATGATTTCAGCGATGCCGGTAAAGAGAAAAGTAACAGCCGCCTAGAAGGGCAAGGCTACGATAGAAAGGATGAGGGAAAGGGAGCCACCAATAAATATAGAATAAGTTGAATCCCATAATGAGGCTCCATCCTATACCTCCCACACTCAGCCTAATCTAGGAGAACAAGAAGGGGTCTCTACTCCAGCTCCTATGCCTCTAGTTCCTCCATCGGGTGCTTCGAGTCAACAGATGACCGAGGCTATTTAGTTATTAACTCAGCTAGTTACCGCCTGTGCCCGACATTGGGTTCCGGGTTGATGTGCGGTTAGTGCAAGGGCCCGTGATTTTATGAGTCTAAATCCTCCAGAATTTTTCGAGTCAAAGCTGGATGAAGACCTGCTAGATTTTATAGATGAGATATTGAGGACACTGAGGATTATCCATGCTTCTGATACGGAGTCCGTGGAATTGGCATCTTATAGGCTCCATGATGTGGCGGTCCTTTGGTATAATAATTGGATTTCTTCAAGAGGGGAAAATGTGCCTCCCCGATTTGGC
>NC_081343.1:8010424-8042088 GCF_029784015.1 Lycium ferocissimum | reverse complement strand
GGGTGACTTTTGGGTTTTCCCCTTGATTGATTTCATGATTCCTTTACACCTTACTTGTATTGATATGTGACCATACTCGTTTGCTCTGTGTGCTACTTGTTGGTTTTGACTTCGTTTATCTAATCATTGTCGGCCTACGATGCCTACGGTACAAGTGTTGTCGACACTATTTCTTTGCACTTTTGTTGAGTGCGGTACGATCCGGGCTCCGGTTCTAAAACCTCGTGGCCGATACGTGAGGGTGACATCTTTAGTTATTCGCGAGCTACCTGTCATCCGTGGCCCCAGAAGAACCTCCTCTATCTACCTCGTTTTTGTATTCGACGAGACAATATGTAGCCTTCGGGTATTTTCGCACTCTATTCCTCGTCCTATGTTAGCGCTCTTGTACCCTTTGACCAGATTTTTGGGATTGTCGTGACATTTTTTGTTATAATAAGTATTTAAAACTTGATAACTTATTCTTAAATAAATTTTCCGCTTATTTAACTTGTTATTAGAATTGTTCGCCTACTCGGGGAAGGGATAGTGTAGGTGCCACCACGACTCGTGAATTGGGTCGTGACATTAGGAGAGGTACATCTAATAGGTCCGGAGTTGATTCAACAAGCAGTGGAAAAGATCAAGGTTATCCAAGATCGATTTTGACGGCCCAAAGTTACCAGAAATCTTATACAGAAAACCATCGGTGAGACTTAGAATTCCAAGTTAATGATTGGGTATTCCTAAAGTTATCACCGATGAATGGTGTGATGAGATTTGGCAAGAAGGGAAAAATTGAGTCCTCAATACATTGGACCTTATAAGGTAGTCCGCAAGATAGGCCAAGTAGCTTTAACCGGACTTACCTCCGGAACTGAATCGCCTCCATCCGTTTTTCCCATGTATCGATGCTCCGTAAGTGTGTCAGAGATCCTACTAGAATCGTGCCTGTAGATAATGTTCAAGTTACGGAGAAGTTGGCTTATGAAGAGGTGCCCATTTCCATACTAGATAGGAAAGTACGGAAACTTAGAAACAAAGAGGTAGCCTCGGTTAAGGTCTTGTGGAGAAATAATAATCGAGAGGAAATGACTTGGGAAGCAAAAGAAGACATCAAGTCCAAGTATCCACAATTGCTTCCACCCTCAGAAGAGATTCAAGATGAGACACCGTTATCATAAGGCATGTAATACTTTCTTTTTAATGCTTTTGGATCGTGTGTGGCCATATTTTTCTTACCATTGTGTTGTAGCCCTGTGAGCCGATACTATTGTGGGTTGTTGTGACAGGATGGTAGTGCCTTATTATAGGGAAAACTCTGGCGAAATTTCTGTAGAATTTCTGGGAACTTAACATTCGAGGACGAATGTTTTTAAAGGGGGCAAGAGTGTTACACCTCAGAAAATTTTAGGGTGAGATGTATATGATGTCCCTACAAGTAAGAAGGGGTACTTGACGATTCTAATTAAGATTCCAAAGACATTGGAGGCAAGAGAAGAAAGTTTGTTGAGGAGGGCAAAGCATAAGTCATGTTTAGAAAGGTTTTGGGAAGAACCGAGCTAATGTTGATTTAACAATGTCTTGAGAAAGAGTTATAATGCTCCTTATATGGTTAATGAAGTGTTGAACAAGGGTTAAGAAGGTTCTATAAGGATTGGAGATCAAACGAATCGACAAGAAAAAGTTCGGGAGGAAGGGGAGTTATATGACCCATTATATGGTCCGTATAACTTTATATGATCCGTATAATGGTCCGTATAATAGTCACAGTGAGGGCTGATCACTGGAAGCATTATACGATCACTTATACGGACCGTATAAGTGTCTGTATAATCCATAGTGGGCAGATTTTTATTTTTATAAAGAGAGACCCAAGTTCTTATATTTTTCATTTCATTCATTCTCCACACCTCTCAAGAGCTCTAGAAAATTCCATAAACCTTGTAACACATATCCAAGGTGAATCAAAGATCAAACACCAATAATTAGTGGAATCAAGTGCAAAGAGGCTAACTAGGGTTCATGTAAGCTAGAAATTTCCTTGGAAATGAAGTTAGGGTTTTCTCCAAGTGAAGTGTTTCCATCCAAAGCCCATTCCTACATAATCAAAGGTGAGTCTTGTGTTCATTCCATGTTATTAAGAATATTGAGGGGTTGAAAGACTTGGATCATGGAAGAAAGAAGAGTATGAAGTTCAAATATGAAAACAATGGTATTCTTAAATAGTAACTTGACTTGAATCATAGTTCTTGATACGTAATGAGTATAATCTTGCTATGAATGACATTAAAGATGTTGTCGAGGCAATATATGTGAATGAATATAATGTTGTGTCATAATTATGGTTATGGATGACTTTGAAAGAAGATTTTGGGAATTGAATAATGTCTAGCTTAATAATTTTATTGATTATGATATTATGGATGTTGTTATTGATGTTTGGGATTTGTTATATTATATGGAGAAAGTTTTTGAAACAAAGGAAGTGCTGCCCAATTGCGTTAGCCCTTAGTCGCCTTAGCTTAGCTTCAAGTATGTTTCCGGTTATCTAATATCGTACGAAATCTCTTGAATGTAGAGTTGTGAGCTTGGAAGGAGAACGCTTAGTCATTAAGGAGACGTAAAGGTATGTAAGGCTAGTCTCTTTTCTTTCAAAGGCATGGCTCCTATGTGGGGATTTCTCTTCTACATTCCTATGATCTTTTTACAATCCTAAATAATGAAAGTTAAAGATTCTTAAAGGCTTCGTATGAGATAGAGATGAGATATGTTCTATGATAATAATGATGATAATGATGTTATGATGAGCTTGATATTCTTATCCTCAGGATTCCATTGATGTCTTTTTCTTATTGGTACCTCACCTCATGATATTAGTTCCTTTAAGGTGAGGCATAGCGATGAGGATCATTCCATAATGTAATCGGAGGCTCCCGACCTTATGTCACTCCGATAGAGATATAGCTTTTATTTGAGCTCTCATGCATGCCTTAAACTACGTATATGTAAGACTACACGTGCCTAGTTGGTCGGGCAGACACCACTATGATAGGCGCAGTGGGCAGCTATGACGATGATTACATCATGCCTATATAGTCGGGCAGACACCACTAGTGGGCGGCTTGAGATATTTACCGCGGACGCCGGCTAATGATGATCACACCGTACCTATATGGTCGGGCAGTTTATATATGCATTCATGATATGATGTTGTTTATTATATAAGTTGGCATGTATGACTACGCCCTTAGAGGTAATCGATTCTGAGGAGTTACCCTTTATCTTAGATTCATGCAGCCCTTTATCATGTTATTGTGTATGCCTTACATACTCAGTACATTATTCGTACTGACGTCCTTTCTTTTTATGGATGTTGTGTTCATGCTCACAGGTAGACAGACAGGCGGCCTAGATTTTTAAGAGCTATATCAGCTTATACAGGAGCACCCCACTACTCCGGGGGTGTAGCTTATTGATGTATTCTTTTGTGATCATATTTGGGTATGACGGGGTCCTGTCCCATCCTTATGTCGTAGTACTCCAGTAGAAGCTCGTAGATACGTATGCGTGGGTAGTAGATGTCTCATGAATACACTAGTGTATATTTTGTATATCATTTTTGGTAGCCTCGCGGGCTGATGTGTATGTATATACTTATATTTCGTACATGTTTATGACCATCTTATGATAAGTTTCGTGTTGGGAATAATGTATATTCAGGTTGAGTTGGGTGACAAGTATGATAGGTGGTGCGCGGTAGGGTAGCTCTGGGTACCCGTCATGGCCCCTAGTCGGGTCGTGACAAGTTTATACTCCTCCCCGTCATATTCTTTTTTATCCTAGAGTTCTGTTGTGCAAAGTAAAGAAGGAGGAGGCGGCTAGGGGTGAAACCCTAGTGCCGCCTCCTGTTCCAGCACCTACCCGCCCCTTTTCTTGGTCATGTCCCATTGGTTAGAAGCTTCTAATGTGGAGAAGAGGACAAAGCATTAAAAGCTTCATCCTTCTCTCACCAGAAAATGGCCAAACAGGCCCTTATGCAAGTTCTTGCTCTGCCAGTTGTAACATATATACTCCACCATCGATCTTTTATTGTTTGGGACGATTTGGACCGTTGTTCATTTGTCCCACATCGACGTTTGTGATGGTTGTTTTTGTTTTGGGGCCCTCATTCACGAGTAAAAGAGGTCGGAAAAAGGATGGAAAAAACCTAATATCAGCAAAAATCTGATTTTTCTAAGTTTGAATCTCTCAAATAATTTTAAGGTTTTTGATTAAGCTCGAAAACCTAGTCTCTAAAAGTTTATTTTTCTTTTATTTTGGCATTCTTGGCTTCAAATTTGGAGAGGGTGTTCTTCAAGTCTGTTCTTGGTCAAGGCTGTGTCAAAAAAAGGCAAATTACTAGCTTATTATTATTTTGTAAATTTAGTTACTTGTAGTTTGTTGTTTTAAGTAGATTACTGCCTTGTTATTTATTTGGTAGATTTAGTTATTATGTTCTTGGTAGTTTGCTGTTTTGACTAAATTACTACCTTGTTATTTATTTTGGAAGATTTAGTTATTTATGTTCTTGGTAGTTTGTTGTTTTAGGTAAATTGCTATCTATTTATTCATTCTAGTAGATTTAGTTACTTATGTTGTTAAGGTTTTATTATTGTCGTGTAAATTACCATCTTGTTATTTATTTTGAAGATTTGATTACTCTATGGTATTAGTAGTTGGTATTTTAAGTTAGTTAATAGTTATGTGATGTTAATTGTAGCAGTTTAGTGTACTAATTTTCTTTATGAAACTTGTTGGTTGATTGTGTCAATTGGAATCATGTATGACTAAGTTTTGGCCTTGCCTTGCCGATGTTTGATGATTTGTTGTATAGATAACTCAGTACAGATGACTTAAGGTAGTTTTTTTTTTAATTTAGAAAGAGATTAGTGTAGTTGTTGTTTTATCAATTATGGGGATTGTTTGGATTTGAATTTTTTCTTGATTGGCTTTCTTTGTCTTATACATGACTACCTCTGTAAAATAATGAGTCTTAAAAACAAAGTTGGATCTGTTGAGAGGTTTAAATTAAGGTTCATTACTATTTTGGTTTGTCTTGTCTTAATATAGACTGTGGTTATGAGTTATGATTTTGCAGACTTGTTTGGCTTCCATTTTGGTATTAGCAGTAAGTCATTTGGTTTAAGTACTCTAGTGTTTTATAATTGAAATAGTCTACAGTTTTGCTCTTTTCTTTTCCAAAGTATTTGATAAAAGTTGTCTTGACAGAGTTTAATGTATAACCATGTGGTGTCTCTGTGCTTTGATGAAAAAGAATTTGTAAGTGATTTAACTTGAAAAAGGATTAAGAATCAGTCTATTTTTTCACTATGTTCCAACTGATTTAGTTAGAATGAAAATGTGTTAATAAAAATTGGATTCAGTTTGAAGAATATAAGAGGTAGGATCAGTTTTGACCTCTTAGAGCTAGCTAGGTATTTCAACTTGGTCTAATTGTTACCTTGGTGCTTGTGTCTTATTTTATTGACTGTTTTCACTTAAAGGATAAGTTTGGATAGGTTATGTGATCATGGGATTGTTAAATTACATTTTAGTCAAGATGATTGAGGTAAAATGGTCTGGATTTTCTCAAAGTAATTTATTCTTCTGTTTTTTCCTTAAATCCTTGTGAGTCTGTCCAATAGGGACTTGATCCATAAGCTAAGTGTTGTTTCTCCTCTCTGTGTTTATGTGTTTGGTGTGTCTATGTAATTTGATAAAGGCATTTTGTGTGATAAGTTCTGTCAATTTTGTCTCCCTTTAAGCTTGTGGCTATTTTTGAGAAGCTAATTGTAAGGTTAATAGGTCCAGTTTTCAAAAGGAAACTTGTCTAATGTTTGTTTAAAACTTGAGGTTAAAGATTTTCTAGAATATAGTTTGTTACTCCTAAATTTGATTTCAAATTCCTTTTTCTCAAATTATAACACTTTCACACATTTAGGGTATAAGTAGAACTACATCATACTTTAAAACAGAAGTTGTAGATTGTTAGCTAGTTGCATTATTCATATCATTTAGAGGGACTTATCATTGTAAATTCATTTTGGTTCTAGGTTCATAACATAGGAAAAGCTTCTTCCTCTTTCTTATTGATAAAAGTGAGAACAAAGATCTTTTCTGCCTAATTACATGGTTAAAATGTTTGATCTCTTTCTTTGTCCACTTCTGTGTAATCTACTACCAAAATGCTTTGCACCTGGTTCCTCTTTACAAATCCAAAACTGTGTTTTCATGTCCTTGTGTGATGACTGTGACACTTATGGTCTTGTGTGTTAAAGTTCTAAGTTCTCATCTTTAAGATCTCTTTCTGAGGCTATTATGTGATTGTGGAGAGTGATGTGTATCCTAGCTTAGAGTTAATCAGTTTGAAAGTGTGTGAAGTGTTTGGTTTTTTTCAAAACTATTTCTGTGAAGTGTTCGTTTCTTTTCAAAACCATTTCCGTGAAGTGTTTGTTTCCTTTCAAAAACTATTTCTGTGAAGTGTTTGTTTCTTTTCAAAACCATTTCTGCGAAGTGTTTGTTTCTTTTCAAAACTATTTCTGTGAAGTGTTTGTTTCTCTTCGAAAACCATTTTGCGAAGAGTTTGTTTTTCCTTTCAAAACCGGTGTGGCGAATGTTTTGTTTCTCTTTCCAAGCATTCTGTGAAGTGCTTGCTTTCCTTCCTTTTCCTTTCTCCCCTACTATGCTCAGAATTGCTTGTGACATCCCTTGCTAGTTCTAGGTCTATTTTACATCTGGTTGCACTATCTTGTCCACTTGTCATCTCAAGTTGAATCACAAAAGCTTTTATGTTATTGAGTTCACTTTTGTTTCACAAAAACCTACAGAATTTGATAAAAAAAAACACAGAGATGATTTCCTGTTTCTGGTTCTGTAACCTTTGTGATGCGTATGTATTGGTCTCTTACTATGTGTTGATTTAGTGTATCATTTCCCTATCCCCAAGCCATGTTTTAGGCTAAGTAATGCAAGTTTAAACTTCTTTTGCTTGTCTGAATTTGGTTTCTTTTCCTTTAGGGAATCACTTTAAGTTTTAGTTGTTGTTTCACTAATTTTACCCCAACATACAGGTGGGTAGAACAGTTAGTTGTTTTGGGCATGACTGCAGGCTTCCAGCTCATGTGCACATGCCTTGCCTGGGATACACCATAGACCCTCTTACCTAGATTAGAAGATTAAATAAAATAATGGAATTCCCTTTAGGATCTGGTTATAACCAAGTCTAAACTGCACTTAGATGTAATATGTGCTCCTCAAATCCAATCCCAGACCCTGTATTTCACTTAGTGTTTGTTTGCCGTAACCAAATTATCCTATTCTGCTTTCCTTTGCCATTTCACTTAGCTTGACCTTGTGTTGCCCCCTCAATTGTGCTTACTCTATGAAATTATATGCCCATTTGTTTGTAACATTGAGTGTATATGTGGTATATTGTTGGGATGTTGTGTATGACCATTCACTTTTCCGGAGGCAAGCTGTTATTTTGTTACCATAAGGCAGTGAATCTTTAATTCTGTTGATGAGCTTGTAGTTTTGCTTTTAAAAATTCCTAATTACTATGTGTAAGTCTGCAGTTGGGTTTTATTGTAAAATATAAATTGGGCTGTCCCTTTTGAGATACTGGAATGAACATGGGCATTAGTTTGGGCTCATCTGCTTGGGCTTGACATTTATAGTTTGGGCCTGGCCCAAAAGTAGTTAGTTATTGTACATTTGAAAAAAGATTAACAATTCATATCCATGTAATTCCTTTCCCTGTGACTGTGGATGAGTTAGAAGCAGTATTCCCTTTCTTCCTTTTAGTTCTTTGTTGGTCTCTACACCTATATTCATTTTTTGTAATTTCTAAAAAAAAAATTAAAAAAAAAAATCCTTATACTCTCTATGTATATTATTCTGTTCGAGTATATTTTGAGATTTGGTTTGGTAATTCGGGGTTGTTCTAGTCTCCCCGGTGTTAGTCATGCCTGGAATTCTCAGAAACCCTTTAGAACTTGTGCAACATCGGGAATACGGAACTAGGACCCAGTCCCCATGCCATATTAACTCTTAAAATGAACCATTACAGCAGTTTAAGGTATAGAGGGACAAGTATAGGATTTTGCATGATTTGTTTTATTTACATATACATATGTGCGCCTTAGTTATTTTAGTGCTAAGGACGGTTAAATATAAACTAACCGAGTTCCTTATTTCTTTTCCTCCTCCACTTGCATGACCATTTGGGTCAAGACCAGCCTCCTATTGGGCTAAATAGGACTTCTATTCAAATTAGGATCGAGTCCGCGAAGAAAATAATGGCGAGGCGCGCAGAAGGCCCAGCCATCGATGAAAATGGTTACTAGGGGCTTGGTACGCCCCTAGTCTAATTTATTTATTATGTGTATATTTTTATGTATTTGTAAAAGATGTATTCAAACTCATATTATAGTGGAACTTATGGCTTAGACGTCTTAGGATAACGGTTCCTACGCCGATTAGACGACCTTAGGTCCCCAACGATTTCCAAAACCACAGCGAATTTCTATAAAGTTTTTTAAAGTTAAAACTAGGTATGCAAATTGTTTTCACTCAAATAAGCTTTAAATCAAACTTTGCATTTTCAAAACTAAAAAATAGCAATTGAATCCAGTGCAAATGAGTTTTAAAGCTGTTGTGGAAAAAATGAATTCTGCCAAAACTCTTTACCATTTTGTTTGAAGAAAGGAAACGTTCAACAAAGTTTCAAGTCACAATTCAGTCTAGTACATTAAAAAAAAAAAAAAAAAAAAGGGCCCAATGCCCATGAGACTTTACTAAATCAGATGACGTATATTCCCTATGTGTAAATTTTCCAGAAACATAGCGTTTTGAAATAAAAATAAGGCAAGTAATTTTTTTTCACTAGAATTGGGCTTGTGATTTTCAATAAAGCAGAGGGATGTTTTAAACTCACAATGCCCTCTCTTTTAAATCAAACTCCTCATCCCCTTAATAAATTTGGGCCAAATAAAAGGCCAAAAGGTGAGTATATACAGCCGTATATACCACCTCTTAAAATAGAAAAAAACACCTTTTGATATAAAAACTGTCATAATATAAAGAATTCCGGGTAAGACTGAACATATTAAGACGGATTAACCCGAGTCTGAGTATGAGTACAGCATGAGTAAAAAATAACCACTTTCTTCACTTCATTTATAAAAACAAACAAATATATATTCCCTATATATAAAGGGAAACTATTCATATTTGGATATTATAAATCCAAAACTACACTACCTTATATATAAAAGGGATCTAATCAATTTTTTTCAAAAAATGATATGCAGATCAAAAAATAACAGTTCTTTTGCGGGAAGGTAAACACAAAATAGACAGTTTAGGCGAATACTCATACTTTGGAATTCGAACGTCAAGCGTATAGTACGGATCCTTAATACTGGGATGCCTAACACCTTCCTCAGGAGATCATCAGAACCCTTACCTAGAACTCTGGATTACAAAAGTTTTTTCACGGTATTTGAATAAACCCTTCAAAAATGGCTTTCCTAATTTCCTAAAAATTAGTTGGCGACTCTTTTAAAAACAAAATCCAAAAGAGCACCAACGAGTTCTTAGTAGCCTTTTATGCCCTAACCCTGCGTAAAAAGCGAATTGCAAACAGTGGCATCATCAAGTGTGGAGAAGAAAAAAAAATGTAAGATTGCAATTGGAATGAATTGAAAGCTAGCAGCTTAAAGGAGTGCATACAGAGTCATCTACGTGGAAAGCAAAATCGGGGCAGCAAAAAAATTGAGCACTGGATATTAACCTGTGCGCGACGCACAGTGCAATTTCCGGATCCCACGTCTTCCTATTTCATTTTGGACTCAGTTATTTTGTTTTGGTTTTTTCCGACTCCTATAAATAGTTCATAAGCCAGGATTTTTACATAATTTTGGATAACATGAAATCCGGAGTTCAGAACTAGGGACCGAGAGTGAGCTTGGAGCCGCCGTGGAGGCCGTAGTTACAAGGTTTTACCTTCTCTTCTCTGTAATACTTATTTTTACGTTTTTTATTCGGATGATTTGTTGTTTTTCCTCTATGTCTATGTGGAGCTAAACTCTTCTGTTCTAGGGTTTTGGCTCAAACATGAAAGTTGTGATTTGACCATTGTTGCTATCTATTGATTTTCATCTTTGAGTTGTTTATTTATTCTTGGTCTTAATTGTTTGATTATTTGATGAAATAGTTGAGCACTATCTGTGGCGTGTGAATTGAACTACGGATAGGGAATTTGCATGCGTAATAAGAATAAACAGAGCTAGTTCGATTAATGTTACACCCCGTACTTTCGGAGAAGCACTTAGTAAATTTGAACGCAAGCATGTCGAGCTATGGCTAGGTAAAACAACTTTGGATTATGAGGAACAAAGCATTATCAAGTATATTGTTTGAGTAAAGGATGAATTATGATCTCGTAAGTCGTAACTGGGAAGGACAACCTTGGAACCAAAGGATATGACCATTATCAAACATGATTAATGATAAATATTATGTATGGAGAGTTTTGGAAGATTCCAGGATCAAGCAAATCGAAGAAAATAAGTTTACCGAAAATTTAAAAAAATTGTTAGATTTTTTGACAGAATTTTGGGTCAACTTTGGAGGGGTATATCTCCTATTATATTAGGAGTTTTAAGGTATTTCAAAAGCTTAAAATGAATTTCGTCGAGTCTAGTTTCCAACGCAAAAAATCGCTAATCAATAAGACATCGGAGTAGAGAATTATGGACATTACAAGTTAGGCTGACGGAGCAGAAACGCACTGCTACAGTAACCGGATTGCTACAGTATCCGACCAACCACACCTATAAATAGCCCTCTAACCCGTCATTTTTTTCACCATCTTCTCATCCCCCACCGTTCTAAAGAGTTCCTGAGAACTCTTGAGGGTTCCACAACTCTCCATAATTTTCCATAATCTTCCATAATATTCCATAATCCTCCATAACCCTCCATAACCTTCCATAATCTTCTATAACATTTCCATATTATTAAGAAAGAATACCAACATTAAAACCTCAAAGAAAATCCATGGAAGATAATTGTTCTTGTTTCTCTTCAAGGTGGTGATGAACTTGATCTTGGAAAGGGGTGAATAAAGTGAAGTTCTTCTACTATAAGGTATGTTCTTCCTATTATTTATATGATTGAGATGATTTAAATATTTAGCAAGTCTTAGAGAGGAAAGAATCATAGAAGAAAAGAAAGAATCATAGAAGAAAAATCATAAAGTGTTGAATTGAAGTTGATGGCCATGAGGTGAATTTGAAAGGAGATTTTGGATTAATTTGAGATTAAAGTAAATATAATTCTTTGATTATGGTATTATGGATGTTGTTATGGTTGGTTGAAAAATTGGACAAATGTCGTGTGGGATATTTTATGGAATATATTGGTGTTGATAATATTGTGGTTGATGTTGGTATTGTTGTTATTGTTGTTGGTTGCTGGATTATGATTTCGAGCTAGGCATATAAATAAGAGAGATGCTGCCCGAATTTCGGCAGATTCTAAAAAGATTTCATTTTTATGCTTGAGACGAGTGTATGATATTGTGCCTAATGATAATATGGATGGTTTATGTGTAGAGTTGCGAGCTCGGGAGAATAAACGTAAGTAGTAGGAGACCAAAAAGGTATGTAAGGCTAAACCCTTTCTTTCTAAAGGCATGATTCCTATGTTAGGATTCCATATATTTTTGCATCACCTTCTTACTTCCAAAAATTAGAAGTTCATTATTCTTGAAAGCTTCTTATGATGCCAAAGATGAGATGTTTTCTATGATGAACATGAAGATGATGATTTTAATTCTAGAAATTCCAAAGCTTATGATTTAATGCTATTATGAGATTATTGAGCTTATTTCATGATTTTCTCGATTTTATTCATTGTTGTTGATCTCACCTTATGTTACTTGTTCCTTCAAGGTGATACATAGCGATGATGGTTGTTCCATAATATAAATCGGAGATTACCGACCTTACGTCACTCCGCTAAAGTGGTAGCTTATGTTTGAACCCTCACGCCTGCTATGAGTATAATATGTGTGTAAAGCTATTTTGTGACATTACCAAGTTCTATTATTTCATTTTGTTATTGCACTGCACTCATTCTTATGATGTGATATATATATATATATATATATAAGGCACAGTTGATTAATGAGACGCTGTAGCCTATGATGTGATGTTTATATAAATAAGGCACAATTGACAGGGGGTGACATTGTAGCCTATGATGTGATGTTTATATCTACAAGGCACAGTTGACAGGGGGTGACGTTGTGGCCTATAATGTGATGTTTACATATATAAGGCACAGTTGACAGGGAGTGACGTTGTGGCCTATGATGTGATGTTTACATATATAAGGCACAGTTGACAGGGGGTGACGTTGTGGCCTATGATGTGATATTTATATATACAAGGCACAGTTGACAGGGGGTGACGCTGTGGCCTATGATGTGATGTTTACATATATAAGGCATAGGTTACGGGGGGTGACGTTGTGGCCTATGATGTGATGTACATATATATAAGGCACAGTTGACAGGGGGTGATGTTGTGGCCTATGTTGTGATGTTTTTAGGGGTGACGATGTGGCCTATTTTGTGGATTTTCTATAGATATATGTGTTTTCTTGATATAGCCATAATGATTTATTTATCTTTGCACATTCATTGAAATGTCTCAGATGTCTTCCATGATTTTATGTACATATTGATTTAAAAAGGTTAAAGTTGCATGTATGGTATCCGCCTTAAGAGGCAATCAAATGTATAGGTTATCTTTTTCCCCTGTTATGTTCTATATTTCTTATTGTGTTGTTTTTCATGCCTTACATACTCAGTACACTGTTTGTACTAACGTCCCTTCTTGTGGACACTGCGTTCATGCCCGCAGGTCGACAGGTAGATGGATCTGATCCATAGCAGCCTCATCAGCGGAATCTCAAGAGTGCTTCACTTACTTCGGAGCTGCAGTCTATTGGTATCGGTCTTCATGGTCGCTTGTATTCTATGTAGAGGCTCGTAGACATGTGTGTGCAGTTAGACGTTTCATAACCCCACCGATTCATATTGTTGTAACGTTTTAGTAGCCTTGACGGCTGGTGATGATGGACATAATTGTTGAAGATTATATAGAGATGTGCCTTATGTTGTGACATATGTCCTTACAGATTATGATAGCCATGAGATATCTTTGTGGTCCATCCAGAAATGATTACGAGATGTATGTTCAGAGGTGCTCGGTGTGTTAGCTCCGGGTGCTCGTTATGGCCATCTAGTTTGGTCGTGACAAAAGAGATATCAGAGCAGTTCATCCTTGGGAGTATCTACGAGCCGTGTCCAGTAGAGTCTTATTTATGGGTGTGAAGCGTGCTACACTTATAAACAAGAGGCTGCATGGCATTTAGGAATGAATGACCCTTCTTTCTCATCTTGGATCGTGCCGTAGAGCTAAATTATAGGATATGATGTCCCTGATTCTAATCCTAAATGTTTTGATTGTGGATGAGTAATTGATTATGCCGTTATAAGGTAATTGATGAGAATTGAAGTTATTACTCCGAAAGGTATGTTTCTTGCCTTAGTGATATTGATAGACTTTGATATAAGAACTCGAGCTAGATGTTATGAGTATCTGTGATCGCCCTGTGAGGCATTGGATGTGTTTTTTGGACTGTGTGCAGGAATGAGGCAGTAAGAAGTATAGAGGAAACTCTGCTGAAATTTTTACAAATTGAATTGTTTGAATATCTATGCTATAGAGAAAGAATGAAGGGAGAATGTGACCATTGGATGTTTGGTAAGTCATGATTGAATTAACCATTATGAGATGCTTTCCAAGAGAAGTTTTAAAATGATTTTATTTTAATTTAAGGAATAACCTTGGAGGGGAAAAATGATTAGTAATTAAAGGAGTTGGAATGAGTGCATTTGAGATCTCGGAAAATCGAGATTTATTGAAGATATAGGGAAAGTTGACACTAAGAATTCAAATGCAGTATTACGATTTATAGATTGGTGAGTAAAAGATAAAGAAAAGATATTGATATGGGAAAGGAAGTTAACGAGTAGGGGGAAGTTATACTCTAGATGTCTATATATGTACATAAGAGCAGGACGGGTTGATGACAGGCACACAGACTCGCTTCATCGGACTTTCCTATATGATGTGAGGTTACATTGGGATTTAGAAGTGACCAGTCATTCAACTTCAAAGGAATTCTGAATATTTAATTCTGAGAATTATTATTGCTAAGTTACTTCGGGTATTAATGATGACCTTGAACTCAATAATGAGAAATGGTTAGGTAGGTTGGATTGTAATTATGATCATTTTCTGGATCGTTTATATAACTTCTAAATGTGATGTTGCTTGGCCGATGAAGGAAGTAAAGATTGTATCAGCCTTAGGAATATGTGGTGCATTTCTAGTTGATCCTTATAAGAAGGCTTTACCGTAATTTTTCTTTTTTCAGACGGGTGTTGTGAAGGTTATTGATGATAGAGAAATTACGTGCGATGTCGGTTTATGGGTAAGGAGAGAAGAGGGTAGGGGTACAAGTGAAGATAAAATATTGCAAGGATCAATTTGGTTGCTACAGGAAAGTAAAGGATGTGAAGTTGATTATTTTCAACAAAGAGACAGGGTACAAGTACGAGTAAAGATTTTTAAGTAAAGTTATATTGCCGGGAGAAAGATATGCTAGGAGGACCCACAGATTTAGACATACAAAAAACAAAAAATGAATATGAGACACCATAATAGCCCAAGGGAAATTAGAAGCATATGAGCTTTACAATTAGAATTCTTTGGCTAGCTGGGGAAAATAGAAGGGAGATGTATTAAAGTCACAGATTCAGGACAAAATCCAATGGCAACGGAAGATCTCACAAGAAAAGGTGTTGAAAAGCAATAAAAAGATACATCACGAGTGGTTACCTCGAATATTATGTATACCCTTATGATTGATGTTACGACATGTTAAAAGTATTAATTGTGTTGTATGTCAAAATTGAGGTAGCAAGCGCTACGGAAAGAATCAGGATTGGGTGTTCTCGGAAATTAAAGTCGGATAGCGATAACGAAACCAAATATGTAAGCACGAGTATTAGGAAAAAGAAGGTTATGATATCATGAAATGAAGGGGAAAGAAACTTGGACAAGGAAAACGTATACCTATTGAGGGTCAGGTAATATATATTTGAGGAAAAGGTTAGGACGAAAGCAGGAAAGCAGACGATAGGATCAAATTTAAATAAATCAACGGGAGATAGAGTAATGTTATACATGACAAGGGATGAATGTGAGGACCCTGGAACCAACCTATACGTTTTCATAACCAAAACCTAGAAGGTTGTAAATAATGAAAAAAGGTGCATCCTTAAGAATATATAAAAAGATCTTCTGAGGGCGACGAGGAAACTTTAGACTCCTGAGATTTAACCAGGGGAATGGATGTGAACCCATGATTGGTACACCTATTTGAGGGAAGAAAGTACCTCAAGAAGAGATTTTCAGCGTCAAAAGGGGATTCGCACTCGTAACGGAACACTCCAAAGTCTCCTAACCTAAGAGTAAAGGATGACTAATGGAAACAGGCATTTTGTAAGTAAAAGAAACTATGAGGACTAAAGGAAGGAGGAGGTGTCAATGAAATGGTTAAAGGAAATTATGTGGCCGCCGATAACAAGGAGAAAGTTGATGAGTCAGTAGGCTTGCCCAAAGGAAAACAAATTGACATTTTAAGACAATGGTTGTGTGAAAAATGAAAAAAATGCTATCATATATATATAAAATATATATATATATATATATATATATATATATATATATATATGTGTGTGTGTGTGTGTGTGTGTGTGTGTGTGTGTGTGTGTGTGTGTGTGTGTGTATACAAGTTGTAGTACTAGAAGGACTATAATGCACAGCTGTGATGCAAACAAGTACTTAAGAAGAATTACGGGACAAAATGAGTGAAGCTAATGAAAGGACGAGTCGTGGGAATGGATGGTGTGGAATATTAACTTCTAATGGTATAGTATAGATATAAATCGAAATTGGGAACCCAGAGTAAGGAGAATTTCAAGGATATTAAGAAGACAGTCGTGGGGAGAGACTAGGATTAAAGGAGCATGGGATAGTCGGACACTCCGTAAAGGGCCTAATGAATTCCAATGTCCCCATTAATTCATTAGCCCAGGGGACTACTAGTCCTGAGAGGTAGAAGTGAAAAGACAATAAAGAAGGCATTTGAATTATATCCGATATGTATAAGCATTTTGATTGGATACAAGAACTCAACTAGCAAAAGGGAAAATAAGTTAAACCATATGATGAAAAGAACTCCGGCATTATATGGAATAGAGGAGTTGAAGGATCGCTAAGGTCGGCCAGGTGACTATCAAAGATGGCTAACACTCAAAGGTTATGGTTATATGAGAACATCCTAACACGGAGGGGGGGAGGGGGGAACATATTCAGTTCTCAGTTGAGCTACAATGTTCCGAAGCTCAAAAGAGGGAAATATATTGGATTGAAGAAGTCAAATTTCGAGACGAACCGATATGTTAAGAATGTGCTAAAGAAAAGTGAAAATGGATTAAATGTGGGAGAGAAATGTGGAAAAGGAGGCATGACAAGATGATGAAGGTTTAGTGAATCAAATAGAATAAGTTTCGTCAACGCGATATGTTGTCTTCCGGGAAATGATTCGAGAATGACTTATATCTGAGGTTTTACAGAAACAAACCCCATGGGAGATTTAGGGAGAAACCGATGGAACAGGTAGGGTGCTATGAATTGAGTGAAAGAAGAAGGCTTATTACGATTAACATGAAGGTAATGATTTATAGGAAAGGATCTGGAATCGGTTAGAGGACAATGTGTCGACTTGGGGTCAATTGAAAAAAAAAATAGAGGGAAGCGTGTGACAAGGTAGGCTAAAGAAATGACAAAGAAGTAAATGATAGTCATATGAAAGGAGACGATATGGTATGTATACAAGGTCGGCTGGTACAAAAAGGGATAATCTAAAATAGCACCAAAGAAGCAAGCAAGGAAAGGTGTCATATCTGAACAAGAAAATTTGTTTACTAGTAGAGAAGTAAGGAGCAAGGCAAAAGAGTACAACAATTAAGAGTTCTCACAGATCGGCAGGGATCCGTAGCAATCATCTAAATGGCAACAGGTCACAGGACAGTAGCCAGATATCAGTTGACCACTAGTACATACATAAGAACATGAGGATATAGAACTAATGAATGAGTTCGACAAAGAATTGGGAGAATATGAAAGAAGACTAATGATCCCCATAGTACAAGAGTATGGAGATCAGGAACTAAAGGAGAACAACCATTTCAAGAAATTAATGATAGCGTCGCAAGCTCGCAAGCTACAACATTCGAGGACGAATGTTTCTAAAGGGGGGAAGGATGTTACACCCCGTACTTTCGGAGAAGCACTTATTAAATTTGAACGTAATTATGTCGAGCTATGGCTAGGTAAAACAACTTTGTATTATGAGAAACGAAGCATTATCAAGTATATTGTTTGAGTAAAGGATGAATTATGATCTCGTAAGTCGTAACCAGGAAGGACAACCTTGGAACCAAAGGACATGACCATTATCAAGAATGATTAATGATAAATATCATGTATGGAGAGTTTCGAAAGATTCCAGGATCAAGCAAATCGAAGAAAATAAGTTTGTAGAAAATTTGGAAAAATTGTTAGATTTTTGGACAGAATTTTGGGTCAACTTTGGAGGGGTATATCTCCTAGTATATTAGGAGTTTTAAGGTGTTTTCAAAAGCCTAAAATGAATTTCGTCGAGTCTAGTTTCCAACGCAATAAACCGCTCGTCAATAAGACATCGGAGTAGAGAATTATGGACGTTACAAGTTAGGCTGACGGAGCAGAAACACACTGCTACAGTAACTACTACAGTACCTGGGTTGCTACCGTACACGGGTTGCTACAGTACCCAACCCAACACACCTATAAATACCCCTCTAACCCATCATTTTTTTCACTATCTTCTCATCCCCCACACTTCTGAAGAGTTCTTGAGAACTCTTGAGGGTGCCATAACTCTTCATAATTTTCCATAATCATCCATAATATTCCATAATCCTCCATAATCCTCCATAACCTTCAATAACCTTCTATAACCTTTCCATATTATTAAGAGAGAATATCGACATCAAAATCTCAAAGAAAATCTATGGAAGATAATTGTTCTTGTTCCTCTTCAAGGTGGTGATGAACTTGATCTTGGAAAGTGGTGAATAAAGTGAAGTCCTTCTACTATAAGGTATGTTCTTCCTATTATTTACATGACTGAGATGATGTAAAGATTTAGCAAGTCTTAGAGAGAAAAGAATCAAAGGAGAAAAATCATAAAGTGTTGAATTGAAGTTGATGGCCATGAGGTGAATTTGAAAGGAGATTTTGGATTAACTTGAGATTAAAGTAAATATAATTCTTTGATTATGGTATTATGGATGTTGTTATGGTTGGTTGAAAAATTGGACAAATGTCGTGTGGGATATTTTATGGAATATATTGGTGTTGATAATATTGTGGTTGATGTTGGTATTGTTGTTATTGTTGTTAGTTGCTGGATTATGATTTCGGGCTAGGCATATAAATAAGAGAGATGCTGCCCGAATTTCGGCAGATTCTAAAAAGATTTCATTTTTATGCTTGAGACGAGTGTATGATATTGTGCCTAATGATAATATGGATGGTTTATGTGTAGAGTTGCGAGCTCGGGAGAATAAACGTAAGTAGTAGGAGACCAAAAAGGTATGTAAGGCTAAACCCTTTCTTTCTAAAGGCATGATTCCTATGTTAGGATTCCATATATGTTTCCACAACCTTCTTACTTCCAAAAGTTAGAAGTTCATTATTCTTGAAAGCTTCTTATGATGCCAAAGATGAGATGTTTTCTATGATGAAGATGAGGATAATGATTTTAATTCTAGAAATTCCAAAGCTTATGATCTAATGCTATAATGAGAAGATTGAGCTTATTTCATGATTTCCTCGATTTTATTCATTGTTGTTGATCTCAACTTATGTTACTTGTTCCTTCAAGGTGAGACATAGCGATGATGGTTGTTCCATAATATAAATCGGAGATTACCGACCTTACGTCACTCCGCTAAAGTGGTAGCTTATGTTTGAACCCTCATGCATGCTATGAGTATAATATGTGTGTAAAGCAATTTTGTGACATTACCAAGTTCTATTATTTCATTTTGTTATTGCACTACACTCATTCTTATGATGTGATGTTTATATTTATAAGGCACAGTTGACAGGGGGTGACGCTGTGGCCTATAATGTGATGTTTATATATACAAAATAAAACTGGATCGGGGGTGACGTATTGTGGCCTATGATGTGATGTTTATATATACAAGGCACAATTGGGTGACGTCGTGCCTATGATGTCGTTTATATATACAAGGCACAGTTGACAGGGGGTGACACTATGGCATATGATGTGATGTTTACATATATATATATATATATGTTTACATATATAAGGCACGATTGACGACGTGGGTGACGTTGGCCTATGTTGTGATGTGTTTAGGGTGACGATGTGGCCTATGTTGTGGCATTTCTATAGATATATGTGTTTTCTTGATATAGCCATTATGATTTATTTATGATGTGGCCTATGTTGTGGCATTTGTCACTTCATACATAAAGGACAAAGTCGTGATTAAACAAATTCCACAAAAATGAATTTTGACACAATAAGAAAATATTGTGTAAGATACTTATCTTGAACTTCTGCCAAACTCCAAATAATATACATTTTCCCATGTCTCTTGATCTTTTCAAAATATTTGCCCAAGATGGCAGAGTCTCGTGTTGATAACGTGTTATAAAATAAAGACTATAAAGTAAATACATCAAAGACAAGTATACAAAAAGAGACTGATATATTATTCAACCTTTTATTTCTCAAGTCATACAAGTAAAGAGATCTATTCATTGATAAGAAAAAGAAAAAACGTGAACGGGGATTGGATTAATGATGAATAGAATCCTGGGTCGCGAATAGTGATTCAATTGCTGATGAAGAAGAGATTTCATTGTAGATCTCATTTTCTACAAATGAATTCCTATTTATAGGAGAAAATGCTTGCAAGCAACCAAGATGATAGCTTGGTGGCCAAGTTTTCTTGGTGCCAAGTTATCTTGGTGACCAAGTATCTTGGTGGCCAAGCTAAGATAAAAGACATACATTAATTTACAGCAAAAACGAAATAAAAGGAACCAAATTGAGTATGGAATCAAAATAAATGAACCAAAAATTAAAAAAAAAAAAAAAAAAAACTCACAACCTACTACACTATTATTGACGTTTTAAATGCATGAAAAAATGACCCACAATGCACTGCAGTCCTATTGGCGTTTCAAATGCCATAACAATCGGCCAAGGAACTGTGAGCATCCTGGTAAATAGCTAAGTGGGCATGAAAGTAAGTGAATATGGACGAGTAACTAGTTTGGATTTGGTGGGCATACGTGTCATTTTCCCTTCTGATTGTGTCATTCCAATGGGTGTAAGACATGGGTTAAATGGACATAAGTTAAATGAGTTTATTATAAATAAATAAGAAAATGAGGCTTTAATCTGACATTACATATCAACTAGGAGAGAATGAGGGTTTTACGGTGTTTTTACTTTTAAAGAAAAATAAATAGTTGAATGATTTTATTGTCCTAAAAGAAATAAAATTAATTTTAGTAGGCAATACCCATAATTTGAATGACCATCCAAGGAATTAAATCCCAAAACACTTTTATGATTTAACTTATCTATGAGAAATTCTTAATGACAATAACAATAGCAAATATTGACTCGCAAGCTTTTCCTTATCGTGAAATGATCTTTTTAGGCTAAAGGTTCAACTTTGCAATCCGTTAATAGTTTGGGTCAAATATACTCCTGCTATTATAAGATTAGTCCAAATATACTTTATTCACCAATGGTGGAATAAAGGGTCAAGTTTGCCCTTGAGCTATACGAAATGGAACAGATTTGCCCTTTGTTTATAGTTGGGGTCAATTGTGCCCTCATATTACTAAAATAGGCTAAATTTGCCCTTATTTTCAAACGGCTGAAATTTAGCAGTTTCGCATAGCTCAGAGCAATTTTGGCCCTTCTCCCTACATTTGAGTTTTTAACTTTTTTTTTTTTTTTTTTTGTTCCTTCTTTCTCTCAAGCACTACCCCTACCATGTATCACCCTTTCTTCCTCCTTCCTCATAAAATCAAAATTATCCAGTTCATGTTACATCCCTCGGAAAGAATTCCACGCACAAAGAATAGGGGATTATTAACTACTAAAAATTAACTACTAAAAATAAAAAATAAAAAATAAAAACTACTACTAAGATAGATCAATGATGTATTTCTACAAAACAAAAGTAAAGAGTTTTATCTGCTTACTTTTAGTCGAAAAAGAAAACTGACAAAAGCAGAGATCAAATAGCAATTTGCTTTGCTAATTATCTGTAATTAAAACTCTAAATAGATAAACTAAATTATTCACCTGTGCAGGTAGGAAGATATCGAATTATTTTGAGTTCAACTATTAACTCAGTGTAATAACACTCTTTCTTGTCATTTAAATGAATATAATATTGGATCTATTCAAACGTCAATTGCTATCGTACATAATTCATTCTTCTAATTGTACTAGTACGGCCCAACAATTTGTGTTAGGTACTACCTTCAGTTTAAAAAGAATATGTTTTTAACTCTAGCGCATTTACCTTCAGTTTAAAAAGAATATGTTTTTAACTCTAGCGCATTTACCTTCAGTTTAAAAAGAATATGTTTTTAACTCTAGCGCATTTATTTTCATTAAGAAACAAGTCAATAACATTAATTAAAGGTATTTGGTTAAGTTATTCTATAGCTTAGCTTTTGTAATAAATGCAAATTAGCATGGAAAGACATTTTTAGAAATTGCATATACTCCCTCCAGTTCAAAAAGAGTGTTCACTTAACTATTTGTACACTCCTTTTTGAACCAAAACATAAAAGCTAAGTAAACATTCTTTTTGAACTGCGAGGAGTATCTTTTATTATGCATTAGTTAATGAGTATTGTTTTTATATATAAAATTCTGTTTTGGGACCGAATAGACCATCCTAAGTAATATTAAAAAAAGAAGAAGAGGTTTTTTTTTAACTAAAAGTTTGAAAAAAATAGAATACAAGGATTTTATAGAATAATAGTTGATTCTCATCTTCATCAGAATTGTTACACTAAGTGTATCAGGTGAGTATTCGGCCTCATTTGTTTTCATTAAGAGAAATCTGAATGCACATCGGAATGATTAAGATGTTATATCTAGGTCTGAAAACTGAATGATTAAGACTGTTTGTTTTTTCAACATCTGAATTTGTTTTTCAACATCTGAATGTGCATAATGTATTTATTGCATACAATAAATATATAATTCAAATAAAAAAGTAACTAATAATTTAATAAAAAAATATTATTTGATAAAAAAAATGAAACATTTATTTGCACTAATAATGGTGGAGATGGTAGTGGTAGTGGGTGGGGTGGGGAGGGAGGTGAAAGGGGAAAAGGGGTTTGGAAGTGGGGTTGGTGATAGGGTAAAGGTGGGGTAGTGGAAAGTGGTGGTGGGGTGGGGTGGGGGTGGGTGGTGATGGAGGATTGGAGTGTGGGGGTGGGGTTACGTGGGTGATGGGGAGGGGGTTGGGGTGGGGATTGGCGGTCGGGGTGAAGGTGAGGTGGTGGGGTGGGCTGTGGGGGTGGCGGTGGGTGGGGTTGGGGTGGGGTTGGGGGGTGGGGTGGAGCTAGTGGGTAAAAATTATCTAGACAAAAATACCTCTTAATGGAATTAAGCCTTGATTCAAGATGTTAATGATTAAGACCTATTCAGATCTAATAAGTTCTTAGATTTTTATGTTAACAAATGCACTTAATGGCCTAAGGTTCAGACCTCCATTAAGTGCAAATAAATGAGGCCTTAGTTTTATTAGAAACTCGAAGTTATGAATCCAAGTTCCACGCCCTCCAAATTAAATAATTAATTCATCTTCTACAGTACTAAGCATATTATCTTTCAATACTATCACAATTTTCTTCATGAGTAGAGAGGGGGATAATTTGAATCCCCTTCCGCTGGAAATTATATTGTATATTAAAGGTAAAAATTATTTTTTTATAAATATATATAGTAAATGTCGAATCTCTTTGACTTCTTCTTATATTGACTTTGAATTCTCTTAGTAAAATCTTGATTCCGCTGCTCATTTTTATCCAAATAAATTTATATGGAAATCCACATAAAATAATACGACTTGAGATTAAAAAAACGATGTAGTTACTTAGTTGATTTTAGTAGAATTTATTGGGCTATTTTTTAGTTAAGCAAATGGTAAATTGAGAATAAACTTATACATGAATCCTTTATCCCCTTTTACCTTTCATGATTAAACTCATTAAAAAACATATCACTGTGTACAGGTAATCAAACAATTATATAGTTAAGAATTTGTAATAGGACTAATATAATTGTTTTGCACAATCCCTAAATTATCTTTCAAAACAATAATTGAAGTTTATCCCGGTAATTATCCGTTTTCTTTTTGTTGTGTGCAACAAAAAGTAAAGATATAGGAGTATAGGAGTTTCTGTTTGGTTACTTTTTACTACGTAGTACGTATTGTATTTGTTTGTTTTATTGCTATAAATAGCTATCAAACATAAAACACACTGTCAATAAAATAACCATGCGGGTATTAGTAAATTGAAAAGGCTGCAAGGTGTGAACAGAATATGGGACCCACCTGCAAAGCAATGGGCATCTGGGTTTTTGGTCCAATTTAGGAAAACGTACACTTACAAAGCATTTTAGTACGACACCTTTCCAGCACAATAACAATGGAAACCGCCAAAATATTAGCTTTGAAATTACTTTTTTGCCCTTGGTCATCCCATTCTTCGAGCTTCTATATAGTAGTAATGCCATTATTTACAATCACATACGTGCAATTCACGTATTCTAAAACTAGTAAGTGAATCTAAGGGTAGAGCAAGCTAAATTATTTGATCAAACCTAAATAGCTTTTAAGCTAATAGCAATAAGTCAGGAGTAGTCAACTTATGATTTTTGGCTTAAAAGCACAAGCACTTTTGGTGTTTGCCAAACACCAAATATAACTTTTATGCTGGTTTTACCAGCGTTTAAGCCAATCCAAACACACTCACAGCCTCTGGAGGGAAACAATAATGACCTGAAAACTTATCTCCTACCTGGCATCTAACTGTGTGATGCTTAATTCATTGACAGAAGTTTCGCCATGCTTGCTAGATGAACTGTAAGCTTCATTGAATCGGCTTCTGCCATTGAAAAAGACTGGCTCTTTAGGCAAGGGCAGCACAGCATCACTACCCAACACTATCACAATTGATGCCATACTCGGCCTATCTTCTTGACATTCTTTGCACACATAATAGACCTACATGGACTGATCTTTGAACTTCAGACAGGTTGCACGACTGCCTTAGTTGTGTATCTATTACTTCCAAAACCCTTCCTTCTTTGAAGCAGATCCACACCTGAAAATTTGATATCATGAAGTAATTAGATGTTACTAACATGATTGTTGGACTGAAAAAAATAGACAAGAAGAGCTCCTACATATCCTAGAAGATTATGGTGATGGTCTGGATACAAGAACCCTCTATTTCTCTTCCCGCTTACAATCTCCATAACTAGAACCCCAAAGCTAAATACATCTGATTTCACTGAAAATTTTCCTTCTGCTGCATACTCTAGAGACATGTAGCCGCTGTAGGATAATGTCAAACAAAGAAAGAAATTATCTTTTTTAGTGGAGTGCAAGTAGCTCTGTTGGTTTAAAGATCTTTACTATGTCCTAGCCACTCTTGTTGTCATGGCTCCAATCTCATTTCCTCCAAAACTTCTTGCCGTGCCAAAGTCAGATATCGCTGGGTTCATATCAACGTCTAGCAAAACATTGCTAGGTTAATATCTCTGTGGATTATCCACAATATTGAGTTTTGATGAAGATAGAGATATCCTCGAGTAATTCCATTAATAATATGGAATCTCTTAGGCCAATCAAGCATTTACCTTCTATTTGTATCTGCAAAAATCCAGAGCTTATAATGGGATCCTCTCAAACATTTCTGTTTACCCCAAATTTATGTAACAATTGAATTTATAAGCGAGGTATAGGATATGTGGATAAACTTTAATCTATTTTGAGTTGACAGGGAACACGTATGGATTCGTACGCTATAATGTGTATATGTGGGTATATGTGTTAATGCCTTTAAATAATATGTTGATATTGGAGATTAAGTTAATTGTATTGAATGGATAAACAAAGTCAAACACACCACTGATTCAGACTAAAACGAGAGAGAGAGAGAGAGAGAGAGAGATTTAATGTATATTTTCTATTACAATGTTCTAGATCTCAAAAAGCCAACCCCTAAAAGTAGGAAAATGTCCTCTATTTATAGTTTTACCTCATGGGCCTTACATACAATACAAAGCTTTTTTAGAATAAAAAAAACCCTAAAAGGATAAGGTAGGACCGTACGGTCTGACACGCGTACGCTTGTCAGTACAAAATGACAGAACGGTCTTGATGCGTGGCAGTTCCGCAACTGGTTAACCAGACCAACGGCCACGTTCAGTTCGGACATAGAGAAACCGGACTAACGGCCACGCTAAGTTTGGTCCGGAGACACTAGACCAACAGATTTACTTCTCTTTTCTCGGATCAGCCACATCTGGTGCAATCCCCCCGGTCTGAAGAAAAGACCGATCATACTCGTGCTTATTTGGTCCTACCCTCGGCCCCCGGTCTCACCGATCTTGCATATATCCGGTTTTTACCGTATACAGATAGTCCCCACACTTTTCGGACCGTAGTTTTACAGGAGTAACGGGAAGTGGATAAGTCACAAAATTGGTGGTTTCATAAGCTCGTTCTTATCCTTTAATTTTGGCGGGAACAGTTTTGTCACGTCCCTCTGACATCGGCCACGTGTCTCGTCCCGAATGGGCGACCTCGGGAACCGCTGTAACGCACGTCGCCTCATATCACGTCTCATTAATTGTGGGACACGTGCCCCCCTCCCCCCCGATTGGCTGCTCTCTGTAACCGCTACAGTTCCCACACCTATATAAGGACCTTAACCTTTTCACTTTTTTACTTTCACTTCTTTACTTCTTCATTTACTCATTTCTTACTCCTGGTCGTTTTCATCTCTTAATTTCTTGCTTGTTTTGATCGTAAGAAAGACAAATTTGCCAACTTCTCCATTTGCTATTCTTTGATCGAAAGTGCTCCTTTGTTACCTCTTTCACTCGTCATTTTGAATTCTTCAAACGCCTTTTCAATCTTTCATATATTTCCTCCAACTGTTTTGTTTCTTACTTCAATTTCACAAATCTTCTTTTTCACATCTTCCAAATGTCTACCAACACCGAAACTACCTCCCAGGACGTTCCCTCGGTTTCTTCTCAGAGAGCCGAGCTAACCTCACAACCCAAGGGAAAAACCTTCGTCGAACCGACTGCCTTGGACATAGTGCTGTCCAAACCCAACTACAACAAAGAATTTGACGTCGAGAAGCCATCCCCGGTCGCGGATAGGGGTTTCGACGTAAGGCGATATCCTTCGTCTATTACGGAGGATAAACTTGACCAGGTCCGGGCCGACTGCGGATGGGATAACCGTCCGGTGCAAGTGTTCGCCCCTGGGCCCGACGAGTCTATTACCGATCATAGAGAAGGTTTTCTATACGTTTACACCTATCCATTTACGCTCAAACTCAACCCTCCAATTGACCCGGTTATCTTGGAGATGCGCCGGTCGTACAATGTGGCTTGGGCCCAAATTGGTCCGATTATCTGGAGGACCGTGGCCTGCCTCCGGTTATTGGCCAACAACGTCAACAAGGAATTCACGATGGTGCATTTCATCCAGTTATATTCCCTGAGGCTCTTCTGAAGGGGCGTGATAAAGCTCGCCAAGCGAGGTCGGAACCCAATCTTTTCCAAAATAGACGAAGACAGAGATCGAGGGTGGTTAGAACACTATGTCCGGGTAAGGAACGCGGACATTATTCCGACTGAGTACATGCCTTTTCCGGAGATGTGGAACGACAGGCATAAGTATCACAGTTCTCCCTTCAATAATTATTCTTCCTCCATGCTTTGTCAACACTTGCTCCCTTGCATTCATGTGATTTATCCCCTTTTTTTTTTCTTTTTTATTAGCTGTGGCATGGATACCTCCAGCCGTCCGGAACATGACCGAATGGATTGGAGTAATTATTGGCCAGCACACTCACAAACAACTGACATGGGGGGACCTGTCGCGTGGCCGATGGGTTGCCCAAAATCACGGTAATGCTCTCCTTGATTTGGTATATATTGCATCCTTCCCTTTTTCCTTTTCTTTTTATAACCCCTTAAGATTTAGGCACCTGGGGACTCGGTGGAGCCAAGGCCGGAACCGGCGAAGAATGAGCTGCTGCGCCGGTTCTGAATTGGTACGGCGGGGGTCTTCTCGGCTCATTGCTGCTATCGGTAGGAAACGGAGAAAGCCCTCGGGCAAAGGGCAGAAACCAAAGAAAAGGGCAAGGAGTGTTGTTCGGACTCTAAGGGATGAATCAGAGCCCAATTTTCTAATTTGAAGGGTCGGTGAGGGCCCCTCCGTCGCCTCTGTTCCGGAGGAGGAAGCCACCATTCCTCCCTTTCTTACCGCTGAAGAAGGACCTTCGGCTCCTACTCTGCACGCAGGTGGGGAAGAAATTCTTTTTGCAACTCCTCTAAGGTCAATTGAATATATTGACATTTCAGGTGACGCTTCTTCCGAAGAGGTTCCCCTGCAGAGGCCTAGAAGATCTGGGCCATCTTTAAATATTGAGGCAAAGCAAAGAGGACAGTCGACCCCCGGTACCGAGGCTCCAACGGATACCAGTCCACTGCCCGGTGCTGACCAAGCTGCAACATCTGAGGCACCTACTTCTCCCGAGGCCATCGGGGCTGTCCCGGCTTCGTCTACTCATGTGGCAAGGCCCGATAATCTGGACGACATGTTCTCGGATATCCCTTTGCGGGGGGAAGCTGCCGATTTCGATCATCTCCCTATCCTCGGGCCACGGCGGTACTGCCTACCCGCCGAAATGGGTGCGAGGGATAGCCTAGTAGGTATCTTTTCGGCCTAGCGTGGGCAAGGAAAGGATAAGGTCGGCCATGGTCACCATCCCGAGGATTGCGGCTTTTTGTCCCGTCTGTGTATGAGTAGCAAGCTATCCGAGGCCTCTCATTTTGGACTCGGATAAGAAAAGGATAGGAGTCCCTGGCAAAGGTGCCTCGTTAATGAGGGCATGCACGAACAGCAAGGTAAGCTTATCATCCAATTTTTCCATAATTCAATGTGATCCTCAGCTCTTGCTTTATCCAAGTTTAACTTTGTTTGTTTCTTTTGCAGAGTGTTGTGCTCGTCAATGAGGCCTTTATCCGTGCACAACACGAGGTTGACGACTTAAAGTGTCAGCTGGATGCCCAGGGTCATGAAACGGAGAAGTTCCAGCACCTTCTGCAAGAAAAGGAAGATCATTGACCGGCAGCGTCGCCGCCTTCCAACCTTGACCCGAGCTCGAAACAACAAAGCCGAAACCTTCGTTCGCGGCCGAGTTAGCGGAATGGTTGAAAAGAACCGGCTCCTGGAAGCGGATAAGGCTGGCTTTAGCAAGGACAATGCCCATTTTTCATCGAGGCTCAGGGAACTCGAGGCCACTATCTCTCAACTTTGAGGTGAACTTGATTCGGTCAAGGCCGATGCCGTGAGGATAGCAGAGAGGCATCAGCTGCTTGAATCCGAGAACGCTAAGGACAAAGAGAAGTTGAGGGTAGTTGAACAGAAAGCCGAGGATCGGGCCCGCATTTGTGATGAGCGCAAAAGCAATTCGAGGAGGCAGCCGAGGCCAATGACATTCTTAAGGCCGAGCTCAAGTCGGCTACTCAAGTTCAAAGAATTCTCGATGAAGAGAGATTAGAATTGGCAGCTAAATTGGCCAAGGCTAAGGCCGACTTAGAAGAGTCTCTTAAGGACGTGGAGGCTACCGAGACTCATACTACGATTGCGGTCGAATATGAACGGTGGAAATCCCGGAGGGTTACCCTTGAACAGGCTCAACAAGGATTAGGGGACCTCCCGGCTCTGATACTCGAGGCCAAAACAATCGAGGAGGAGGCTAAGAAAGCCCTTGACTCGGAGTCTGAGGATTTCGAGCGAACAGTTTCCGAGAACTCAGGCTCCAGTCGTACCGGGTAGATCAGGACCTGCACTAGCCTTTATTTTGTTTTTGCCTTTTAGTTTGTTTTTGCCTTTTAATTTGTTTTTGCTTTTTGACTGTGGAAAGTTTATTGTAAAAACCCTTCATATATGGAATGTGTATTTTCTTTTTGATTCTCTTTATCCTTTTGTCCGAATACTTGTTATGACTTTTGTCTTAATCACTTATCCCATTGAGAATAATCAAAGGTTCGGAGTCATTTTTTCTGGACTGTGCCTAAGTGTTGGCTTTTCTCTTCATTCGGTACCTTTTTATCCGAGGATTTGATCGAGTGATTTGCCCGCGGGACTTATTTATGCTTTATGAATTCAGACGTCTCTGAATCACGTTAGGCATTTTAGGGCCGATATTTTCCGACCGCTTTCTTATCATAGATTAGTTCGGACACCTGAATCCCTCCCTTGTCAAATTTTGATATGGCAGTCCCCATTCGAGGGTTTTTAAAGATTTTGGCTTGGCTCAACGCGACCTTGTTGCCTTTGTCGAATTTCGATGGTAGTCTCCGGTGTAGGGTATTTTGATAAAATGATGCTGAGTTTCGACAGTAGTCCCCGTTGTAGGGTATTTAATAAGAAGACACGTCCGAGATGAATTTTCATAATTTTCTTTATATTGCAAGTATTTGCACGTACATAATATGAAGACTTCATCCGTTTCCTTCTGCTTTTGCCGTAGCAAATACTAAGTGGACACGATTCGTTCTGATCGTTTGGTCCTTACATCGAAACCTAACACAGAAGGTCCGGGATTAGACAAAGATGGGAAATATAAAATTTCGAGGACTTCTCCGGGGTAGCACTTAACAGTGTTCATCTGCTTTGTTGAGCTGAACTCATTTTAACTTTCCGGGGTAAGCCTTGATATGGGTATGATAGTCCCTAGTGTTTATCCGAGCTGCATGATCGGAAGCACTATCAAGTCCCCACTCGAGGGGTATACCCCGAGTTCCTGGATACTTTGCCTCATTTTCATCAAGTAGCACGTTGTACTTGTTGCCTCATTAAAAACCTTGTCGGAAAACCCACTTTGGGACAAAACTGTACTAAGGAAAAGAGTGCAACACGTGTTTTCAGACCTAACTTCATCCAGTACTCGACTTTCTGCAAAAAAAAAAAAAGACAGATTAATAATTAAAAATGATCACAAGGGTAGGCATCCATACCTTAGCAGTAGTATCTCTTCAAATGAGCCATATTCCAGTTATTGCGCAACCGTTGCCCGTCTATGGATTCCAGCTGATACGACCCTTTGCCCGTTATTTCTTTTATCTTGTATGACCCTTCCTAGTTCGGACCCAACTTGCCGTCATTGGGATTCTTGGTGTTTAAAGTAACTTTCCGAAGCACCAAGTCCCCAACTGACAAATATCGGCAACCCCTCGGTTGTAATATCTTTCCATTCTCTTGTTTACGGGCGGCAATACGGACTAACGCATTTTCACGTAGTTCGTCGCGAGGTTGAGTTTTATGGCCATGGCTCTCTCGTTTGAACCACGGTGGCGTATTGAATCGGAGGCTCGGTTCACCAACTTTTACTGGGATGAGAGCTTCGGCCCCGTAGACTAACGAGAAAGGCGTTTCTCCCGTGCTTGATTTTGAGGTGGTTCTGTAAGCCCACAATACCTCCGGTAGAACTTCCCTCCATTGATGCTTCGATGTTTCAAGTCTTTTCCTTACATTTTGAATTATTATTTTGTTCGTGGATTCTGCCTGTCCATTTGCACTTGGGTGATACGGAGTTAATACAATTTTCTTAATCTTCAACCCTTCGAGGAAATTATTGACCTTGCTGCTAACGAACTGAGGGCCGTTATAACAAGTTATTTCGGCCGGGATGCCGAAATGACAAATAATGTGGTCCCATATGAAGTAAATAACCTCCTTTTCTCTAATCTTTTCGAAGGCCTGCGCTTCAACCCATTTGGAGAAATAGTCTGTCACGACCCAACCTAGGGCCATGACAAGTGACCGGGCTTACCCCGTCTGAGAACTCAACCTTTACTACTTACACTCGAATATGGCGATCGAGTTTTTTTTTTTTAGATTCTCGATAAAATACTAAAGTCGATTTATAACTCAAAGCGTCTTAAAACGTCTTGACAAATATGCACATACACAAATATATACATGGTACAAGACAAGGCGGGCCGAAGAGGCTACCGCTAGCACGTACAATAACATAGTGTACGAC
>NC_081343.1:7967329-8010324 GCF_029784015.1 Lycium ferocissimum | reverse complement strand
TTTTTCACACACACATACGCCATGCACACACACACCACACTTTCACTCCCGTCTAATTCTAATCATTATAACATACTCACATCTCCCATAACATAAAACATAGAATTCTTACCTTTTTCCTCAAATTCCAACTTGTCGCAAACGTAGTTTTCTTGCTTAACCAATTATACCACGTCGAAGAGCGTCTTGAGCTTGTTACTAATTCAAGAAGAACAAGATTTTGGATTAACCTAAAGGGCTTGGAATTTTTTCTTTTCTTTCTTCTTTCTCTTTCTCTCTCTTGGCCGAAGGCCTTTTTCTTTTTTGTTCTTGATTTCTCCTTTGTTCTGAAGTTTCCAAGGATAATCATCCTTATATAATTGGCACATGGTAAAAATTTGATCAACTTATGGGTTTGGGCCACAAGTTGGCCGGCCACCCTTCTCTTTTGGGCCTAGTTTTCTTATTTTTTTTGGCCCAACAATTTGGCTACTTCGTAATTCATGAAACGAATTTTCCAAAATCCCAATTGTTTCCCCTTAGCCTTGCTCGATATCCCCGCATCCATACTTCCATAAGCAACATTCACATATAAAAAAGAATCCAAACATGACCTTATTCCTTATAAGTCAAGGTTATTTCCAAATTTTCGAATACGCAAAAATGCCGGATGTAACATAGTCAGTCATAAACAGAATGAAACGGGCCTTACCTGGTGCCTATGGCAAAGGACCAACGATGTCCATTCCCCACTTCATGAAAGGCGAAGGTGATATCACCGGGTGTAGCAACTCCCTAGGCTGATGGATTATCGGGGCATGCCTTTGACAACCATCACATTTCCTAAAAAATTCTTCGAGTCCTCCTCCATCCGGTTCCAGTAATAACCGGTTTTGATAATTTTTCGAACTAAGGCTTCTGCACCGAAGTGATTACCGTAGGTACCCTCGTGGACTTCTCTCATTACATAATCGATTTCTCCGGGACCCAAACACTTGGCCAGGGGGGGGCGAAGAAAGATCGTCGATACAACTGACCGTCTATTAAGCAGAATCGTGCAGCTTTGGTCCTCAATGACCGTGATTCTTTTGGATCACTTGGGAGCTTTCCATCTTGTAAGTAGTCGATGTATTTATTGCGCCAATTCCAAGTTAGACCCATCGAGTTTATCTCAAAGATGCCCATTTTCAAGCCGACCCATCAACCGCACTATATACGGGGTTGATTTCTCCCTTCGACCGAAGAGCCCAAGCCGCGTTGCGTCGAGCCGTTATTCTCGCTCCTGGGTATATGCTGCATGGTCCACTCTTTAAACCGGTGCAGTATCACCAGATTTTTCTCCAGATATCTTTACATTCGTTCATCCTTAACCTCGAAGACGCCATTCACTTGGTTAACGACCAAGAGAGAGTCGCATTTTGCTTCGATTATTTTGGCCTCCAGACTCCAAGCTAATTCCAAACCGCAATCATAGCCTCATGCAGCTTCGCCATTGTTAATCAATTTAATAGTTCTAATCGACTGTCTAATGGCATCCCCGGCGGGGGTTTTAAGGACGATGCCTAGCCCGGAACCTTTTAGGTTCGAGGCCCCGCCCGTGTGTAAAGTCCAGATACCCAAAGCCTTTTTCGAGGTTAGCAAAAGCTCTTTCTCAACCTCGAGGATCATAGCGGGGGTAAAATCAGCCACAAAATCGGCCAAGATTTGAGACTTAATGGCCGTCCTGGGTTTATATTCCATATCATATCCGCTAATCTTTACGGCCCATTTGGTCAATCTACCCAACAATTCCGGTTTATGCATGACATTCTTTAGAGGGTAAGTAGCTCCTACGCATATCGGATGGCATTGAAAGTATGGTTTCAGCTTTCTTGAAGCACTTACCAATGCCAAAGCCAACTTTTCGAGGTGGGGATAACGGGTCTCCGCATCCCCTAAAGTCCTACTCACATAATATATAGGAAATTGCGTATCCGCTTTCTTCTCGACCAAAACACCACTTACCGCTACCCCGGATACGCAAGGTAGAGAAACAATCGCTCGTCCGCCTTCGGTGTGTGCAGTAGAGGCGGGCTGGACAAGTATCTTTTCAATTCCTGCAAGGCTTTTTGGCATTACGGTGTCCAAATGAAGTCATTCTTCTTCCTCAATAAGGAGAAGAAACGGTGACTTTTATCCAAAGACCTCGAAATGAAACGGCTCAGCGCTACTATCCTTTCGGTGAGCCTCTGCACTCCTTTGACGTTATTCACCACCTCAATATCCTCGAGGGCTTTGATCTTGTCCGGGTTAATTTCAATCCCCCGGTTCGACACCATGAAACCCAAGAACTTGCCAGATCGGACATCGAAGGCACATTTCTCCGGGTTAAGCTTCATGTTTTATTTAGGAAGTACATCAAAGGTTTCCTGCAAATTCTTTAAATGTACCTCTTTTTCCAGGGACTTGAACACCATATCATCAATATAAACTTCCATTGTTTTCCCTATCTGTTCTTCGAACATTCCATTAACTAGGCGTTGGTATGTTGCAGACGGCATTTTTTAACCAAGGCATGACATTGTAAAGAAGTCCCGTGTAGGTAATAAAAGATGTTTTCTCTTGATCCTCGGTGCATCCGGATTTGGTTGTACCCGGAGTAAGCATCGATAAAACAACATCTTACGCCTGTCCCTGCGTATCGATCATTCTATCGATGTGAGGCATCGAAAATGAATCCTTCGGCATGCTTTGTTCAAATCCTTATAATCAACACACATTCTAAATTTATTACCTTCTTCGGCACCACCACTACGTTAGCCACCAATCCGGATATTTTACCTCCTTGTGATGGAGCCTATTTTTAAAAGCTTTGTTACCTCATCTTTACGAAGGCGTGTTTCGGCTCGCCACGGGCCTTCTTTTTCGCTTCACCGGGAGAAATCTCCCATCAAGGCCGAGCTTATGAGTCGTCACTTCGGCGGCACACCACGTCATGTCTATATGGGACCGCGAAACAATCGGCATTAGCTTCAAGACTTTATACGTAGTCGTGATATAAGATGTCCGTCATGTGAGCGGCTCTATGTCGTTGTATTGTTATACATGACATTCTGCATTTTATACGGTCGCGAGTGATGTTGATTTGAAAGATATACCGTATGTTGTTTTCCAAAAAAAAATTTCATTACGCATTTATGGGCTTGTTAGGCCCATTATGACTACGAGTACTATGACGGCAGGTTCGGCCCGAAGTCGTGTCGGTGCCCATCACACCCTATCGGAAATGGGTGTGACAAAGTGGTATCGGTGAGCAGTGTCTGGTCCGAGGGTTGTCCGCAAGTCGAAAGTCGTGTAGTGGGCAGTCCCTTATGGTGTGAAGCGCGCTACACGTTATAAACGAGGCTACGGGGCATCTAGGATGGTTACCTTCTTTGGCATCTTAGATCGTCGTAGAGCGTTATAGGAAATGAGATCCTTTGTACTAATCTTTGATTTTAAGAGAGGAATGACGTTGACGGGCGGAAGCGACAAGCGGTATGGAAGGTTACAAAGCACGCAGGTAAGAAAAGATACGAAAGATATATGTCAAGTAAGGTATTGGCATACGATTGAAAGGCAAAGTTGAAAACTGAAAAGGAAGGTAAGCAAGAGAATGTGATATGTGTAATCGTGCTGAGCATATGAGGTAAATCTAATATTTTCGGACCTTTGTGAATATTGAGAGCCCTGTGTGGCGATGATATGATACGATATGAAATATGATATGATGCGTATATATGATGATGGCCATGAAAATAATTGGTATTTCACAAGTAGTTTTGGAATAGTAAGAAATACGCAGGGAAATAAATTTTTCTAGAAATAATATGAGGATGAGATACAAGTTGGAAAAATATATTGCAAACGCCGGGATAATAGTAGTGATGAAAGTTGATCAGCCGTAAAATTTACCGACTACTGCCTCCAGGAATAAGTTAGCGTGGAATGAGTAGTGAAACATCAATAAGACGCGTGGAAATATGGTAGTAAGGAAATTTGGAAGGACTCAGCACAGAGATGATTTAGAAAGGATCAAAGTGTGTTTGGATAAAGTGATATGATTAAGATAAGCGTATGAGGAAAAAGAATCGTGACGAATAGGAATGTATCGATCAGATAGCTGGTAAAATGTGTTGTGGGAACGTTTTGAAATCTGGTAAGGCTCCGACGTACTCTAGGATATGTAATGAAGGTTGTGCGGTGAGGCGGACGCGATTATCGCATTAACGCACCCGATTTCATTAAAGTCTCAAGGTTAAGCGTGGCCGGGCTTTGAGTGAGAAATTTCGTGATGTGACCTCGGGGAAGTTTTAAGGAAATCCTACAAATTCGGATAGGAGCGAATAAGAAATTAGGTAGTCTAAGAGAGGTTAGAGTATGCGGAGAGCCGTAAACCTTAAAAGGACACGTAGAACGGTGTGAATCAGTCGGCTACAAGAGAAGGAGTTAGCGAAAAAAAAAAAGAAAAAAAAAAAGCGGGGAAACGAGACAACGGTGCGGCAATAGGTTATGATGTATAATCGGGAGGCGCGAGTATAAGCGGCGGATTGTGAAAAGGCTAGGTTAAAGAAAGATAAGAAACAAGGCAGAATTAATGCAGGAAATACTGATGATACGGAGAAAATGTGAACGAAACGAATACGTTACCGGGAAAAAAAACTATGTAAAAGTAATGTGTTCGAACGACACAGAGGTAGCATAAGATTTCCCGTGTGCGAAGAAAAGAGAAACAGCATGAACGGATAATGGTATAAGTACCCCTAAAGGGGGAAGCGAGGGAAATGTAAGGGTGAGATAGAGATGTTGTGTTTGATACGGACGCTTAGGCGAAACAGTGAGCCCCCCCCCCCACTTTAAAATAAGTTAGTGAGACCGCAAAACCAACAATAAGTGCCAAGAGTCGAGATGGTGTTTGAAGGTAGGGTGAGAAGTTTCGCATGCTCGTAAAGACACGGCGCCGTACAAATGGACGGGTATAAAGAAAAAGAATATGACAAGAGGAATGGATTTGGATAGTTATAAAAAGGAGCTCCCAGGCGTTTATGAGCCCCGCACGATGACTAGTTGAACATTCGAGGACGAATGTTCCAAAGGGGAAAGGATGTTATACCTTTTGGTACAGTACGTCGGAATATTTCAAGTGGTTGCGACGAGTTAAGAACAAGGCTACTTTTCCGACTTTGTGTTAAGGTATGAGTCACTTATGATTTTATGGGATGGAAATATTAAGGAAGATTTGGGGTTAAAAGTGGAATTATGGAAATTCATATTTCATGAAATATGGGACTAAAAATGAAGTATGGAAGGTTGAACACTTCATGAAAACTTGGGGCCAAAAGTGAAGATTTGGAGACTTAAAATACAAAAAAAAAAAAGAAGAAGAAAATGGAGGGAGGTGGCCGGCCACATGGTGATGTGGGCCATGGCCATATGTTGTAAATATTTAAGAGGCTAAGATGATGATAAAAATCATCTTCATCATTTTGCCTCCTAGAAACTTCAAGAAAAAGAAAGAGATGGAGAAAAAGAATGGAGAGAAAACGATTAAGAGTACAGGTCGGAACCAAACCCATGGTATTGACCATGGAAAAAATTGTTTCTTCAAGCCTTCAACTCATTAGAAGGCCCTCTACAACATGGAATAATTGTTGGAACAAGAAAAACTCATAATCATACAAGTTACCGATTCTAGTCAAGTGAAGAAGTGGAGGAGAAAGGTAAGAACTTACACTCTTCTATATGTTATGGAGGTTTATGTATGTTGTAGTGTACAAAAAAATGGATGAAATTCATATGGAGTATAAACATGGAGGTGTGGCCGTCCATGTATGTTTGCATGCAAGAATCAATTTATTTTTATGTGTTATAGGTGATTATGCATGTTGTAGTATGTAAAGGTTGATGGAATTCATGGAAATGTGGAGAAATACTGTGGTAGTGTATGTGCATGTGTGTGGCCGTGTAGTGTGTGTTGTGTAGGGGTGGAGAGTTGTTTGAATTTAGCATGTTTATGTGTTGTTGTAACGTGTAGAAAATGAATGAAACTTATGAGATTATATATGTTGAAGTTGGGCCGTGAACTAGGGGCTGATTTGGAGTGTAATGTGATTTTAATATAGTTCTTGAAATTATGGAAATGATGTTGCTAGTATATGGAATTGTTGATATAGTTTATGAATTTGAAGGAAAGGAATATGTTGTTATTGTTCTTGTTGAGTTGGAAGGTTTCGGGTAAAATTGGATGTTGGTTTGGACATCTTGAATTGCTTATCGATATTGTTGTTATGATTGTTGGCATTGTTGTTGATAGATTGGCCGGGTTGAATTCCCGGATTGTTATTGATTGAAATTGGCTAAGTTGAATTTTGGCGATGGTGTATTTACAAGGGAAGTGCTGCCGAAATTTCGGTAGACAAGTATTATTTTGAGATTCAACTTCTAAATGCTCTAATCAATGTTTGGTAAACATGACCAAATTGTAGATTTTGGCGAATTTGGAACGAGAATTTGGAGTCGCGGAAGAAGCGAAAAAGGTATGTAAGGCTTTACTCTTCCTTCTATGGCATGTCCTAGACATAATAGGTTCTGATACGAGCCTGGGACTACTCAATCTCTAGAAACCTAAGTTTGAATTTGATCACTATTCATTCAATAGAATTGAATTAGACTTTCTATGTTTCATTGGAAAGGTAGCTTGAATATATGCAACTTTCACCGACGGCACCTAATGTCCCGAAACCTTGCTAGGTAACTCTATTAAGCCTAGGATTCTAAGGCAAGTATTCCTTCCAGAAATTCGTAAATGTTCTCCAAGACGCCCATATGTTGCAAAGGCCAAATTTTAAGAGGTTGAAAGCTTTTACGCCTAAAACGATGAATATAACTTTATAATGATAGCAATGACGCCAAGTATGAGAAAATGCCCATGACGAATATGTCGACGATACGTTTCTACCACGATTGTAATTACGTGAGATGTGCTACACGCTTCCATAACGATTTCATTTTCAAAAAGCTAGAAGTAATGGTTCTAAAACATGATTTCTTTCAAAAAGTTTGCAAATGTTTTCCAAAATATTCTTTTTCTCCAAAAACCAAGTTTGATGATTTCGAAAGCTTTTATGACTAAAACGATGAACATGATTCTATGATGACAAGGATATGTATATGCACATGGATTGGGGGGATGGGATACATGTATATGGGGCATGGGAAGGGAAACATGTTTCATTGCCACCCCTGGTCAGCTGGTTTATCATCCGTGACGCGGGATGCCGGACGCTGGATTTATAGGCGGCGGAGTATTTCGGCGCTATGTGGGCGAGCCGACGTTGTTCGGTGCTATGACATGACATGATGTGCTATGCTATGACATGATACGCTATGCTACGACATGATATGCTATGACACGACATGATATGCCATGACACGACATGATATGCTATGACACGACATGATATGCTATGATGTGCCACGATACGCTATGACATGATAAGATATGATATGATACGATACGGTATGATATGACATGATACGATATGATACGATATGATATGCTAGGGCAAGACACGTCATGATATAGGTTCTATTTTCTATGTTTACGAAAAAGAGACGTTTTTTTTTATTCTAGAAAGGAAATACAAGCGTGCATGGTATCCAGCCTGAAAAGGTATTCCTATGTACAGGTTACTCTCTCTTACCTCATTATCCGTTCTATGATTCCATGATGCTTATATTCATGCTTTGTGCTGCTCATTATGTCGTTTCGTACCTTACATACTCGCACATATTTCGTACCGACCCCTTCTTCGGGGTCGCGTTCATGCCGCGCAGTACACCCAGTGAGCCGAAGACATTACAGTAAGGCGTTCAAATGGATTCGGGCGAGCTCCATTCTCGGTGAGTCTTTGCCGAGTCGGTGTATACGAGGGTTATGGTATCCGATTATGTTAGAGACTTTGCAGCATGTGAGTCATGTATATAAGATGTCCTCATAGAGCGCTCTATAAGCCGTTGTATTGTTATACATGACATTACAGATTTTATACGGTCGCGAGTGATGTTGATTTGAAAGATATACCGTATGTTGTTTTCCAAAAAAAAAATTTCATTACGCATTTATGGCCGGTTAGGGGCCCATTATGACTACGAGTACTACGATACAAGGCGTTAGAGGGTTCGCTCGCCCTCAAGTCGTGTCGGTGCCCATCACACCCTATCGGAAATTGGGGTGTGACATAAATGATAGACCTTGACTGTTCGACAGGCGCTCAGCCCATTTATCCCCTCGACTAGAGAGATGACTGGGGCCAGCCCTTGATCTTTCCGATCTGAAGCTCGATTTTTTCGAATGAGAGTATGGCCGGTATCTTTCCCTCGATGATCGCGCCTCCGGCTCGTAAACTTTCCTCGACCTTTTCAGAGCTTTTGCTTATATTTATGGGTCCCGGGGGGAAGCTCGAGTTGGTCATCCTCTACCGAATCTTTTGATTCATACCGTTATGAACATCGCCTGTGTCACGCCCCATACTCCAGCAAATTCTCTTTCAGTTTGAATGAGGCCGCCGAGCTCCGAGGATTAAGCCCTTTGGTAAAAGCTTGTGCATCCCATTCCTCCGGCACCGGGGGGAGCTCCATCCCTTCCCTTTGCAAACGGTTCACAAATTCTCGTAGTCATTCATCATCCCTTTGGGCTATGCGGAAGATGTCCGCCTTCCGGGCCTGCACCTTTTTAGCCTCGGCATGGGCTTTTATGAACGCATCTGTGAGCATTTAGAAGGCAGTGATTGAATGCTCGTGCCGTCAAACTGGTTCGTCAAAATTCCTACGGGCCGTCAAACTGGTCCGTCAAAATTTTCTGCTCGGACAGTCTATCTTAAAACACCCATAACCTTTTACTCCGATGTCACATTGATGAACGGTTTATTGCGTTGGAAACTAGACTCGATGAACTTCAATTTGGATAAAAGAAACACACCAAAAATCCTCATATTCTAGGAAATATACCTCTCCCAATTTGAACCAAAATCCTGTCCGAAAATTTTGCCAAGTTTTCCCAAAGTTCCGACAAACTCTATTCCTTAATTTGCTTGTTCTTAAATCCTTCCATAGCTTATTTCATGGGCTTAAACCCCCGTAACCATAATATGGGAACACATAAACTCATATATCATAGAAGGTAACTCCAGTTTCCACGATTAGGACAACTAACACCTAACGAATCTCAACGGACGAAACTACGTGGTGTAACATTTCCATGTGATTTTGGCAGACCCTCAATGAAATCCATGGAAAGATGTTCCCAAGCTCTAGATGAATGGGTAGGGGCTATAGAAGACCGGGGTAAGGAGCATGTTCTATTTTATTCCTTTGACAAACCTCACAGCTTTTGACCTTATCCTTAACTTCATTCAATAGACCAGGCCAATAGAATATGGCTCTAAGTTGTTGTTGTGTCCCTAAAGGAGGGTCAAAAATCACGTGCCTACATAACTATACATATGTATAGTTATAACTACTGTTTTCAACCATGAAAATACCCTAAAACCCCCCATCCTCATCCATATAATTCCATCTACTAGCTCTTTCTTGTAGTTTTTAGTTCCATCTTCCATCATTGTCAAGCAAGTTTGTAAAGGATTCGAGGTTGGTGTTCGAGGTCTCCGTAGAATTCCGTTTTTTCAAAAAATGTAGAGACAGCAAACGGCTGGCTTCATTGAGGTTCATCTCTATTTTTTTTTTCTTTTCATTGTGTTGTCGTTGGTTTGTTGTTGTTCAGTCGGAATATGAAAGTTTATTTTTCTGAAAATATATAAGGAACCATCTGTGTAAATACAAGGCAGTGGATTTTGCTCAGTTTTTTTTTTTTTTTTTTTTAGCTTTTGACTTTATACTAATGTTTATTTGTGAGCTTGTTGCAAATTTTCATTTAAATGGTTTTCTTGGTTGTCTTTTGTGATGTTATGGGATTTTATTCAAATGGTTGATTGATTAATATTTTCTTGGCCTTTGCATGGATTTTCATAATCAGTGTTTTACTAGTAATTATACTTAGTTGGTTAAATACTTAAGTTAGGTTTTAAAAGTCACAAATATATTGATCTTTTTATATGATGGTTTGTTAAATTTAGCTAAGATCTGGATCGTTTATGATTAATTACGTTAGTCTCTTTATTAGTTGAAATAGGTGGTCACTTTCTTTATTAATTAATAATGAAAAAGAGAACTCACATGGTGCTTTTCTAACATTTTGAAGGGAAAAAAAAAATGAAATGAGAAGCTGTTCGTATGCCTTAAATAAACAAGTTGTTCATGTTTTTATCTTCAAATAACGATACGACTTTTAGCACTAATTCCATAATATTCATACATTAATCAATGTTGCTATCTACCAACTGTTTTGTTTTTCTTTAAAAGCATATGTTTATCTCAAGTATGTAAATGATTTTTTTTCTTTTCTTCTTGATCTTGCGTTTGACCTACTGTTTTCTTTTTTATTTAAAAAAAAAAAAAAAACACATGATGCGTAAATCTTACCATGTTTCTTTAGTACTATCTGCTAAGTTAAAAATTGGAAAAGTGTAATTTCAATTAGCTTTGGCCAAAGTTTTATGTCTCTTTCTTGTTATGTAGTTCCTTTCACCATGTTGGTATATATGTTCGAGCAATGAAAGAATAATTTTGGGCCTAGATTAATTTTTAAAGGCCTAATTAATTAATTTTTATTGTGAGATAAGCGAGATGGAGTACGAATTATTTCAAACCCTATTGTCAAGTATAAAAGAAAAGAGTGGTAAAACAAATTGTAAGGGAGCGAGATGGGTTGCGAATTTTTTCAAAACCCATTGTCAAAAGAGTGAATAATAATAATAATAATAATAATAATAATAATAATAATAATAATAATAATAATAATAATAAGTTTCGGATTATATAGACAAATGATTGCCTTTAATGCTAGACAAGCTTTAGGCATGTTTTAAAATGTTTGTCTTGATTAAGAATGCGGTTACGCATCTTATTTTGAAACACTTAAACAACTCAAAGATGCGGTTACGCACTTTGGCAAATTCGTTTTAAATAATTAATTTCATTTCGACTAAGAATGCGGTTATGTAGATTATGTTGATAAGCTTAAAAGAAACTCAAGGATGCGGTTACGCACCTTGGACAAATTGTTGTAATAATTAAATCTCATTAATTCAAATCAAGACGTGTAGAAAGAGATAAATTAGGTGCGATACATATGAGCGAAGAAAGCGGTTACGCTTCTAAGTCGGTGTATGTCAAGACTCGGAATGCGGTTACGCATCCGAGTCAAGACTAATAAAAGTTCAACAATCAAAATTGTGGGCATATTTATCCAAAAATAGATTAAGCTAAGTATAAGTTGACAAAGCGACCAGGCTAGAGCTACGGGACTCGGGGAATGCCTAACACCTTCTCCCCGGTCAACATAATTCCTTACCCGGTCTTTTGTTTTCGTGGACCAATAATAAAAGAGTCATTTCCTTTTGATTAGGAATTCATAAGATAACTTGAAACACCAAAACTCAATTCCAAGTGGCGACTCTGTAAAATAATTAATCCTTATTCAAAATCGTCACTTCAATTGGAAAAACTCTTTAATAATAAAAACCTGTCTTTATTGCGGGGCCAGAAAAGGAGTGTGACAGTTGTTATCCATTTTGAGTGTGTTTTGTTATCAATTATGATCATCTCCACTAGGGGTGTTCATGGTTCGGTTTGGGTCGGTTATTGGTTAAAACCATAACCAAACCAATTTAGTCGGTTTTTAAATGTCTAAAACCATAACCAAACCAAGTAAAATAATAACCACCGGTTTGGTTATTGTCGGTTTGGTTCGGTTTGGTTCGGTTTTTCAATTTATGACTAGCCGTGACAATTCAAATATTCTCTCTCTACATTCTTCAAATTTCTTATGAAGCTCTTTTTTCCTCACGGCCCACAAGGGCGAACTTTGCTGCATATTGAGGGAAAGACATGCTGATGACAATGTAAAATGAAAAGAGATAGTAGGGTTTTTACTTTTTACTCTTATGCTTACGACTTATTAGAGTTGGGCTTGGATTGTTGGACTTGGACATATTCTTTTAAGACATGGGCCTTTAAAATAAGTAGACCAAAATTAAGTTAATAATTAAAAGGTATAAAATATCTTTAATTATTTATGAAAAGTTAATATTATACATATAAATAATTATAAATTTTATGTATATAATTATCGGTTTGATTCGGTTATTTATTCGGTTATTTTTTACTATAACCATAACCAAACCAAATATTATCGGTTTTTCAAATTTAAAACCAAACCAAACCAAATGTCGGTTTTTTTATTCAGTTTGGTTAAATTTTCAGTTTGATTTTGGTTTTAACCAAAACTGTGAACAGCCCTAATCTCCACACATCTATTTTGAGTGTGTTTTGTTATCAATTATGATCATCTCCACACATTTCTTTGTCTTTTCAGACTTTGCAAAACCATTGCTACAAAGTACTGTTAATATTGTTTCTATTCAGTACTGAATTAACATATCAATTATTGAGTAATTTTGTAATGATAGAACATCTTAAGATTTATGCGAAATAAGGGAGGGTGAAAGCTACAACAACAACAACATACCCAGTTGAATCCCACAAAGCTAGATATGGGAAGGGTAGAGTGTACGCTGACCTTACTCCTACCTCAGGACTTGGGAGGTTGAGAGGTGTTACTAAAGCATGTGACTCCAAGCGGATGATGACCAGACTTCTCATTGTCATAAGAACAATGATGAAGAGAAGTAGATCAATGCTCCTAAGGCTGTTATCTTTGTAAGGGTCCCCCACAATTTCAGACATTGCCCTAACTTGGGTAGTCTTAATGATTGGTCAAGGACAAGCAACCCAAGATGACCGAGATGTTGCACAACTTCGCACTATTAAGTTGTTGGGTGCACCTGTGGCCAAGAAACAGCAGTTGAAAGAAAAAGGACCACTGTCATGGACGCGAAACTGAGTGGGCAGCCTGCTTGGACATGGTTGACCCGAATGGGACACACATCTTCATCACTGAAGTTGAGACCAAGAGGTTTGGTCTTAGATACATTCTGAGCAACCCTTGGTGTCTTGGTCGAAGGCAGTGCCAACAACCTTACCACCGCCATTGGAGTTACTCGTGGAGTGGAGCTTAATTTAGGGACCTTGGCATGGACGAGCAGACTTAACTATAGCCCCTGTAGACTTTTGACACCCTTTTGGGCAAGACTTTTTGGATGAAAGTCGATGCCTTCCTGGCCCGCTTCTTAGCCAGATTGGAAATTGTGGCCAGGAAGGTTCTTTTTCTTAAATCAGTAAGCAAAAGATCTGATCAATATACAAACCCAGACACCAAGATGGTGACCGGAAAAGACAAACAAATCATAAAAACCAATGAGGTTCTTGTGCTATATGAACCATCAGTGCGCCACAGTCCATGTTTAACTATTAGCCATGCAACTTTTGAAGGGTTACAAGAAGGGTGATGACACTTTTTCTGCCACAGTGACCAAGCTAGAAGATGGAGATGTCTTTAGAAGTCTTCTAGCCTATGAAAGACTTGTCCTCGTATATGCAGCATATCCTAGAGGAGAACATGTACGTGATGCTGAAAGATCTTCCCAAAGTGTGCTACTACATGCGTAGGGATGTCGACCATAAATTGAGCTCATGCCAGAGATAAAGCTACCTGCCATGCCTCCTTACGACATGGCGCCTCCAGAGCTGGACAAGATAAAGAAGAAATAAAGGGAGAACATGGACATGATTCCAAAAGATCTTCCCAAATGCTCGCTACTGCATAGGGATGTCGAACACAAATTGAGCTCATGGGACGAAGTTTCCATGGCCTCCTTACTACATGGCGCCTCTCGAGCTAGACAAGCTAAAGAAGCAACACATAATAGCTAGATGTTGACCTTCCAAAGCACTCTAATCTTGTTCGAACAGGAGGACGATACTTTGCACTTATGCATTGACTGTCGGTCACTCAACAAAGTAAAAGTAAAGAACAAATGCCCATTCCCTTAATTGCTTACCATTTATTATCTTAGGCAGGCTGAAATGTTTAGCAAAGTCAATTGAGAAAAAGGTAGTATCAGGTTCATTGCCTAGGGTGCTGAACCATAGTAGATGTGTGTGACATGATTCTCCACCAACTACCACCTCACAACTCTATTGCTGACCACCACCATCACCAGCTGCTATTGCCACTATGTTTTAGAGTGTGCTTCATCAAACACATAGTATTTATAATATCATATAATTTTTTTCTATTGTCGAATGTGTTACACCTTGGAAATTTCGCGTCGTTTGCAATATAAGTAAACTAATGGAAACCTAGAGTGGAAATGAAGCCCTTATAAGTGTAAGGAAGGTGTTGGATAACTTTAAGTGTGTACCTTAAGGTTTTGGAGTCATATGAATCGGCGGAAGTAAGCTCGTTGAAGAAATTGGTATTTGAGTCATGTTTTGGGAAGATTTCGTATCATTTGAGTTTTACATTACTTAGCATTACCTTGAGGGGGAGGTACAGGTACCCTTAGATAGCTAATGAAGTTTTATACAAGTGCCAAGAAGGTTCCATAAGGATTAGAGGTCAAATGAATAAAAATAATGCATTGTCGCCGAAAATCAGAGTTTGTGGACCAGTTTGCTGTGTAGCAAACCGGCCGAAAACTCACCAAATTTGCTACCCTAAAGATGAACCTATTCCCATGCAATAGTCATGAATTCTTGACGCTATCGAGCTGGAACAACCTGTTCTTCCTGAATATCCCGATACTGCCCAACCTCCTCCTTATGGAGAGGACGGGAGATGAGGCCGCATATCCAATATGCTGAGCCGCATCTCCACTGCAAATTGATGCGGGGGGTGAATCTGACACCTTTTTAAATCACAAAAGATCCCATTTTCATATCAACCTCCCACACTTATTTCCCCACATTTATAGAGAGTTCTTGGGAGTTATTGAATACTCCAAAACCTTCCATACCATCAAGAGAGAAATCAAACATCAAAAACCTTAAGATGATCCATGGAAGGTGATTGTTCTTATTTCTCCCCAAGGTGGTGATGAACTTGATCTTTGGAAGAGTTGAGTAAGGTGAAGTTCTTCCATTATAAGGTATGTTCTTCATCCTATTTACATGATTAAGTCGATTTAAAGGTTTAGCAAGTTTTGGAGAGGAAAGAATCATAGAAGAGGAGTCGTAAAGTGTTGAAGTGAAGTCGATGACTATAACGTGAACTTGAAAGGGAATTTTTGATAATTTTGAGATTAAATTGAATATAAATTCTTGATTATGGTATTGTAGATGTTATACTTGTTGTTTGGGAGTTGTTTTGTAATTTGGAGGAAGTCAATAAAATAGGGGAAGTGCTGCCCAAATTCGGCTAGCTTGTTAATTACACTAGTTTGAACTTAAGAGTGTTTTCAAGACTTAACTTTAGTATGAATCCTCTTGAATGTAGATTTGCAGGCTCGAGAGGAGAACGTTAAGTAATTAAGGAGACATAAAGGTATGTTAAGGCTACCCTTTCTTTCTAAAGGCATGATTTCCTTATTGTGAATCCGTCTATGATATCCACAATGCCCTATTTCCTAGAAATTCTAAAAACTCATGACTCTCAAAGTTCTCATGATATTTTTAATATTGTTCATCGTCGTTGATCTCATTTTACGATAGTTGACCCTCTAAGGAAAGGTATAGTGATCATGATTATTCCATAATGGTAATCGGAGGCTCACCGACCTTATGTCACTCCGATAGAGTTGTAATGCTTCCTTTAGATTCTCATGTATGCCATATATGTACATATATAGCTATTTTATGACACCGAGCCTATATGGCCGGGTATGATATCTATTAGGCACACCACTGCAGTCGCGTACGAATAACACCGAGCCTTGTTATGGCCGGGTACGAATAAGATCGAGTCCTATTATAGCCGGGTACATTTCACACCGAGTCCCATTGTGGCTGGGTACACATTACACTGAGCCTATAGGGCCGCGTACGATATACGTATGAAGTATCTCCTCTAAAGAAAGGCTAAGTATGCATGATAGTCGTCTTAAGAGGTATTATAAGGTATAAATTGATCTCTTTCTCTTATGTTATATTTATGCTTTCATCATGTTGCTATTCATTCCTTACATACTTAGTACATTATTCTTACTGAAGTCCTTTAGTTTGTGGATGCTGCGTTCATGCCCGCAGATAGACAGGGAGATGGACCAGACCCCTAGGTTGCCTCCTTAATGATTGCATAAAAGTGCTCCACTTGATCCGGAGTTGCAATTTAGTTGGTATTATTCTTTTGTGTACATACTTAGGCATGGCAAGGTCCTGTCCCATCTTTATGATATTACATACTACATGTAGAGGCTCGTAGACAGATGTACATAGCTAGATATCCCATAACCTTATCGGTTTATTTTTGTGTATCATTTTGGCAGCCTTGTCGGCTTGTACATATGGGCATAGTTAATGATGTTTATATAGACGTGTATATGTTTGATAGAACGTGTCTCTTTTCAGTTTGTCAAAATTATGAGTTTGCCATATTGCTCACCTAGATATGATTATGAGAAGTACGCTAAGAGGCGCTCGGTAGGTTAGCTCGGGGTGCCCGTCACGGCTCTCCCGTTGGGTCGTGACAAAAGTGGTATCAGAGCAGTTCATCCTAAGGTGTGTCTGCGAGCCATGTCTAGTAGAGTTTGTTTATAGGTGTGAAGCGTGCCACATTTATAAACAGGAGGTTGTAGGCATTTAGGAATGATTGACTTTTCTTCTTCATCATAGATCGTGCGATAGATCCATGATATAAAAATTTTCCTTTTCCTAACCGTGCGTTATGTTTTCGTCCAATGCATGTGAAGAGAAAAGCTACAGCAGCTCAGAAGGGCAAGACAGTGGCAGGTAGGAGGACTAAACGGGTACCGCCTACAGAGAGATGAGGGTGAGTCCTAGAACGAGGTTCCATCTCGGTCCTAACATACTCCACCCATTTCGTTAGGAGCACGGAGGAGCCTCAGCTCCAGGTCCAACACCCCAGTTCCTCCACTGGATGCCTCTGGTCAGGAGATAAGAGAGGCCATTACTACAAAAAAAGGGTAATTTGCGGAGGTTAAAAGTTGCAATTTGCGGAGGTTTTAGCCTCTTCTAGCAACTAGTGAAGGCTAAAACCTCCGCGAATTTCAACTTTCAACCTCCGCAAATAACCCATTTGTTTGTAGCGCATCCATTTGCTGACCCAATTAGTCGCCGCTCAGGCCCAGCGGCAAGGTGTAGGTCATGGTGATAGAGTTGTCAGTGCCAGAGCCCGTGATTTCATTAGTTTAAACCCTCCAGAATTCTTTGGGTCAAAATCGGATGAGGACCCACAGAACTTCATAGATGGGATGTTGAGAACATTACGGGTAATACATGCTTCAGATATTGAGCCGGTAGAGTTAGCCTCCTATAAATTATGGGATGTTGCGGTTCATTGGTATACTGTTTGGATGTCTTCTAGAGGAGTCAATTGTCACGACCCAACCGGAGGGCCATGACGGGTACCCGAAGCTGACCTACCGAGCACCACTTAACATACTTCTCATATTCATACTTCGGTGGGCCACTTGGCTAGCTCAGATATATCATAATCCATAAGGGTATAAACTCGAGGATAAAGCACATCGATATAAACATGATAGATTAAGTCATATGTATAAGCCAACAAGGTTGTTCAAATGATATACAAGAAAGGTACCAATGGGTTACTGAACATCTAGCCATACACATCTGTCTACGAGCCTCTACAAAGAGTACAAAACATCATAAGGATGGGACAGGACCCCGCCATGCCCATATGTACACAAAAGAATAATACCGGCTAAACTGTAGCTCTAGAACAAATGGAGCGCTCCCGTGCAAATACTGATAAAGCTGCCTAAGGATCCGGTCTGTCTCCCTGCCTACCTGCGGGAATGAATGCAGCGTCCATAATAAAAGGACGTCAGTACGAGCAATGTACTGAGTATGTAAGGCATCAATACAACATAATAAAGATATGGAAAGTAACATAAGATAAGAGAGATAACTTGTAAATCTGGATGCCTCTTAGGGCGAATGTCATACATGCTTAGCTTTTTAAAAAAAACATTTTTTATACATACATATATATATTGCTGCGGAACATGCAGCCTGATCCATATATCATATCATCCCGCATCCGGGGTAACATCGTAACATACCCACTGCAGTGGTGTGCACATCTAAATGCCGTACCCGACTGACTATAGTGTCACTCGATGTGACATACATATATATAAAGCATGCATGAGAGCCCAAATAAAAGCCATAAGTCTATCGGAGTGACGTAAGGTCGGTAACCTCCGATGAAGCATTATGGAATCATCATCATCGCTATATCTCACCTTGAAGGAACAAATATCATAAGATGAGATCAACAACAATGAGTGAAAATCACTAATCATACAACAAGCTCAATAATATCATGAGAATATCAAGAACTATAAGTTTTGGTATTTTTGGAAATGAAATCATCATTATCATCAGCATGAAGAACATTTATCAAGAGTACCATAAGGACCTTGAGAATCATGAGCTTCTAGCATTTTTAGGAATTTGGGTATTATGGATGTCGTGTGAAGGTTTACAACAAAAGAATCATGCCTTAAGAAAGAAAGGGTTAGCCTTAACATACCTTTACGTCTCCTTAACTACTTAACGTTCTCCTCCCAACCTCGCAAATCTACATTCAAGAGGATTTATACTAAGGTTAAGTCTTGAAAACACTCTTAAATTCAACTAGAGTAACTAAGAAACTAACGGAATTTGAGCAGCACTTCTCCTATATTGTCTACTTCCACAAATTACCATAAAAAAAACTTCCAAACAACAACAAGAACGCTAACAACTCCATATTTTGGAAATTTTATACAATTTACACCTATAACTATCCAAAACTTTCTTCCGAATTTCATTCACAACCCCCGATTACAACACAATGGTCCATAACCTTTCCTACCACAATTTTCTTCACTTTTATGACTTATTAATCTCCAAATCAATTCAATACATGGAAATGAAGAGAGAACATACCTTAATCTTGAAGAACCTTAACTCTCCCAACTTTGTTCCAACCCCAAATTACCATAAACTCAACTAAGAGCAAGGATTACCATTGTTGACACCCAATTTTGGCCCTCCTTTTTATTTAATTAATTTCACTATGCTTCTCAGTCGTGAAAACTCCCCGAAAATGAGTTTGGAATATTTTCGCTAATTATCACACTATTTTTCAAAGCATATTTCGCTAAAATCAAGAACATTTTTTATGATATCTTAAAAATGACCAAACATCATATTTTATAATTAAAAAGGACTAAACATTTTTTTAAATTAAAATCATTCCAAAAAATAATAATAATAACAATAATAATGTTGATATTCGTATATCAATATTGGCATTGTCATTTTTCCTTTAATCCTACTTATTACCGTATTAATCATCTTTCATTCTATTTTTAAACTAAATGCGTATATTAAATTACTTGTATTATAATTTATATAGGTGTATATATTTTTGGGAACTAATTAGGACAAAGAAGCATATTTAATTAATTGATTGAAATAAAAAGGGACTAGAAATTAAGTCAACTATCTATAAAATTGGGTCAATTCCCTTTCACCCTTGACCCAAATCAATACTCAGCCGCCCCAGCCCAATACAAAAAAAACGTCCCAGCCCAATTCCCCATCAACCCGCTACCCGACCCGGCCCAAACTACTAAATCAGCCTAACCAAACAAATCCCTCTCTTTCTCTTCCCATCTCAACCAAACCATTCCCCTTCAACTAACAGCCAACCAAACGACGCCTCCACCCACCCCACCCTTCATCACGTCGCATCGCTGCCACCCCCCTGTAACCCGTCGGATCAGCGGCAAAAGCCGACTTCGGCGTCAGTAACGCCGCTTCCCATCAACCCAGGTCCTTTTTCCCCTTTTCTTCAACTGACAGAGCTTCGAAAAGCTCGTCCAAGTCGAATCAAACCCCCCAAATCGAAAAGCACGCAAGGATCTTTGGGTTTCTAGGCGGATTTTTCAACGATCCATAGGGTAAAGGCTCGTTCCAATCCGTTGGAGCCTAAAACCATGGGCAAAACCATTAGCTTCAGACCTGCAGCCACCAAACCCATCTGAAAAGGTGAAAATCCACCACTTTTCTTCATCATTTCACCTCTTTGAATTCCAGATCTTTTTCCTTTTTTTTTGTTTAAATTCGAATTTAGGGGTTAATTTCCCTTGGTGGAAGTTGTTGGAACCCCCTCAGTGCTTTGCCTATAAATACCAGCCTTTGAGGGCTGTCTTGGGGAGAGAAAAACAAGTTCAACATTTTTGAGAAAATCCGGTTATTTTCATAAGTTTCAAGTGTAGAAAATCCCCTTTTAAGTTAACAAGTTCGAGTGTTGAAAATCACCTCTTGAACAAACATTTTCACAACTGAAAACTAAGTTTGAATTTTCAGAAAATACTTTTCCTAACTTTAAGTTTTTTTTTTGGTTGTCGAAATCCGCTCCTTTGGTTCTCGGCTGAGCAAGGATCACTCCCAGCGGATTCGGAGATTCGACAACTACAGTAGCCTTAGTTCGCTGTCACGAGGAAGGTAATCACGCTCGTCTTTTCTTCGTCTTTAATTTCGTAGAAGTAGAAATGTAGTTGTTCAAGTATCGCTTGGCGTTTGTTTGGTTTAGCGGACTGAAATGCGATCAGTCAATGGTTGTGGTTGGTTGTTGATTCTGTGGACCTGAACCTGTTTATTGCCATGTTTGCTCTGAATTTTAGCCTAAAAAAATGGTTAAGGAAATTGCCTACGCTTAAAGGAATCACTAACTACTTTGTCGACTATGTGAATACTGTGAGATCACGTTTCTTTTAGAGAGTCAACGTATGGTCATATCAATGGTAGAATATGGATTTTGGAAGGCTGTTGGCCACGGCGATTAAAAAAAAAAAAATACAAGCATGTGATGGTTTCGAATATAAGATAAATATAAATCTGATTGAGTGTTGTTCTTGTTCACGCTCATGCTACAAAGGGTATGGTTAGTTGATGTTGTCATGTATGCGGATAGTTAATGTTGTCATGTATGTGAATGTGATAGTTCTTGTTCATTATGTATGCTAATTTGGTTGCTGGTTTCCAGTTTTGTTTTCACGTGACTGTTTTTGCCACGATTTTGGCAAAAGTAGTATAGGATGCATTTTTTTTAGCATTATGATCTTAACTCGTTACGACATTGTCTACATGTATGTTTCATTTTTTTTTCAAGAGATTGTCACTTTCCATTTCGAGGATCTATCCTGCTGAAATTCCTATTCAGTATAATTGAACTTCTGGTGAAATATGCGTGTCCTGGGCAGATTTCCAGTGATAACGATAGTGCGGCGCCTTTGGTCGTAAAACTTGTTAAAATCACACATCTTGGTCATGCTTAAAGAAATGAGCTAGCACATAGGTATACCATCTTTATATTGGTTTAGTTAACAACTTGAGATTTTCTTTTAAAAAAAAAAAAGGGGTGCCATGCGTTTCTCTTAATTAAAAGCCCCTTCAGCTAATTAAATAGCAGGGTTTAGTCGAAATCTCTTGAACTAGTTGAGTACTATGTTTATTTGAGGTCTAGAAGTATATTATGTATGAAAACCTTTTCTTGTAAACTGTCAAGTTGATTAAAGTCTAAGCATAGTTGATAATAGACACTAGTAACTTATCAAGAAGATTGCATTTTCTATTTTTTGAATCATTGTTTCGATCATGCTTCATATGAAATATGGCTGAAGTTTCCAACTAAAGCAACTTACTTATTTGCTTGCCGAAATAAGATGTCGATGTATGGGGCTGTTCCCCAGTGTGCTCCTAATAGCATGAGCTTATAAAGTGTGCTATAAAAATTGTTAAGAACGCGTTCATATTAAGATTATTCGTACTTTTCTTAAGCGATGTCTGCAGTCAGGTTCCTGACTGAATCTAACTCTTAGAAGTATAATAAATGTCCTGATTTTGTTGATAGTTAATACTAGTCTACACATGGGTTCGAATAATCATTTTGTTTCCGTTGGTTTGAATCTGTCCACGTCCCGTAATTTTATTTTACCATTAAGGCTGTAGCTATAGATGGCTTGGATCATGTTTTACCCCTCGTTCATGTCTTCGAAACCAGTTCTAGTATGGGTCAATATTAAGATGTTCGTGTCAAATAGCTGTTTTCCTACTTTTATTTGGACATGAGCATGAAACTTTATTTGTTTGAGGACATTGAAAGGTTAGCATCGTCCCTGTTGTAGTTAGCGTTGAAAAGGTTATTAAGTTTGGTCAAATAAAAGGGTGATGTTTTGTTCGAAAGAAAAGTTATTATTTTAAGGAAAGTTACTGTTTTGATATAAAAGAATGCCACTGTTTTTTTTAAAAAGCTACTGTTTTCGATTTAAAAAGCTACTATTTTGATTAGACAGAAAGGTTACTTGTCTTGATTAAAGGAACTGTCGAACATGTGAATAACTTCGTCGCTGAGCTAACTTTCCTGTTTCCGCAAGTCATCCGCGTTTTGCATGTAACTAAGTCGTCAACCTTCTTTTCCGCATCGTTGTTTCACAAACGAATATCTAAATATATGAACGGCTTCTTGCTTGTTTAGCCTCCTGTTATATGCATGTTTTATTGGTCGCTGTGCATCATCAAAGTATATGAGTATTTGAAAGGGTGATTGTTTTATTACAATGAACTTTTGGACGAAAATCATCATGATTAACCCGGATATTCCTATGAAAGGCTCTAAGTAGCACTCTGAAGGGATTGTTTAGCCATAACGATCAGAGAACAAATGTACATTAACTTGGTTTGAAGCTGATTAGTATCTGTTGAGTAGTCAGGGCATAGTTTGGATTTACACCCCATGATTGCTTGTATGATGTCCTTGAGCTTTAGGTCGTAATAGAAAACTTGCTTCCATTAAGGTTCAAATAATCCAGTTTGGGATTTTATGACATAAAAATAGAAATGAATTATAGGGCAGTGGGTTTACTGCTATTTATTTGTATGAGAACATATCATGGAAAATATTATTTGAAGCTCGATAACTGTTTTGTTTCTCTTATGTGTCCCTAAAATATATATATATATATATATATATATATATATATATAATTCCTCTCTCGTTTGCTTGTTCACCTGAAGAAATAAAACATGGACATATGCAGGGACCTAATAGTCATTTGGACCTAATAGCCATTTGTTTCTCTTGTGTGCTTGGAAGCTGTTAATAGCACAAACTTGTAAAGCTTGCTGAACTTGTTGAGCATTTTTCTTTTTTTAGAGCTGTTTAAATACAGTACGTTGCTGCCTTGAGATTTTCATTATGATGTTTTGTTGATGTTCATTGTAATAGAAACTTGATGAAAGGTACGCAATTGCATGTTTTAGCAGGTGGTCTTGTTCTTATAAACTTCGGTAGGTTATTATTAAGTATAAAAGTTCCTGTCCTATATAATCTTTGGCTGTAACTGTCCGAAAGAGAGGGTTGTTGGTTTGTTTGTTTATTTGAAGAACTAAGGGAAGGGCTGTTAAGTCACATAAATGAATGGAAGTTTTTTTTTTCAGATTTCAGTACCTTACCTGTTGGGTTTAAGCGTCGTTTAACATTGGATTATGTATGATATGAACGTAGTTTCTTACGGCTCATCAGCCCATAAAGTGTTTGTGTCCATTTGTATTACCGTTTCGAATCAGGATAACTTCCCTTTTTTTTAAAGTTGATTGAAATGCCTTAGCCGAATGCAGATGCTAATTCATTTTCTCTAATTCTTTTTTTCATGTACAACCTTGGGAGTGCATTGGAGTTGTGATATAACTCCAATTTCAGCCCAGCACTTGAAGCAATCAGCTGCAGCTTTATTGCTCGTGTTTAGTAGCCCAGTTCGTTAGTGTCAAGAGTCTCCGTCCTCCTTCCGTTCTTCAAATTTTTATGCCTTTGTATGGGCTTATATACATACATGTTTATATTCTTGACTAACATTCTTTGGTACGTTTGTAGTATATTTGTTTTCTGTTTGTGGGCGAACTTGTAAGCAAGTTTAAACGTTAGCTCTCTTTGCCCTTTTTTGGGTATTAATCTTGACTTAGCTAGTACTTAGAATAGTGATCGTCAATTGCCCCCTTTTTTTTGCTTTTGTTTGTGCACCTTTCAGGTTAAACACCTTCTTTTTAAGCTAAGGATTAAAAACTACTTTTTATTAAAAATCTAGTTTGCTCCAATAGATTATTTCAGAATATTACTTTGCAAAGAAGAGATTTCCAAATGAGGAATGTCATGTTTTTTTGAGAGAAACAGAGGAGTAGATTTTTTTATATATATATACAAGGAAATACAGATTTTTTTGATCCCCAAAACACAGGCTTTAAAAGGTTAAGAATGCTTAATTTTCATATCTCAAGTGCAGGAAGTTTTAGAGTTAAAACATACGCCTTTTAGGAGCTAAAACTAGTTCTGAAACTTAGCTGCATTGCACCGGCTCAAATGGTTTTCCAAACATAAGGTCGAATCATTTTCTTTAGAAATACTAATGTTGAGCAGCTCAATCCGCAAGTTTAATCAAAGAACTCTATACGAGGGTTCGGGTATAGTGGCCTCAGATCATTTTACAAGACTACAAGGTACATACTCTATTTTTCATATACATATGTATACAATCTTACTCTTTTATTAAACCATCCAATCCGCGCTACACTATGTGTGTACCTATATCTATCACGAATACTTATACGTATTATTATAATTTTCATGGATATTTATAAAAGTACACCTATTCATACTATTTTACATATGATAGACATGTCCCATGTGTATATTATTTTCTTATAAATAATAGACACTTTTATACCCTACGTTATATATTTTGTCCTTAAATACAATAACCGTATTTACACCCAAATCTTCAAAAAATACACATCTACTTTTGGTAAACAATATACATTTCCAGTACGTACAATGTTACAACTCGTATTAATTACTTTCCTTTGCAATGAGTATGCCCGCATACTATATTCTTCAAACGCGTATCATACATATACTATTTCCATTAATTCCCTTGGTCGTTTTTGCATTATATGCATCTATATAGTACTATCGCGTCATCAATAACTATTGTTAGTCACCCGTGATATACATATCACGTAGATACATTATTTTCTTATTAAAAAATGTATATATGTATATATATGTCTTTTTATTCTATATTATACATGCTATTCTTACGTAAAATAAATGTCATACATATTTTTCTCATGCATACATTAGCATTAACTACTTCCTCTATAAATATACATTCGCTCGCATAGTCATAATTACTTTAAAACCCCTTTTATATATATATATAATACAAATAATTTCGAGAGAGTAGTTCCTTCCCGCAATTCTTAAATAGGTGATAATAAATAAGAAATAATAATCCCCCTCTAGCATTAATCAAACTAAGTTTAAAGACTGTCCTCGGATAGGCTCTGAGGGATGCTTAACACCTTCCCTTCGGGGTAAATAAAACCCTTACCTAGAATCTCACAGGTTTCAAAGACTAAAAATGGAATTTACCTTTTTACGAATGGTTTCCTAATATTTTCCTAAAATTAGGTGGCGACTCTGAAAATTTTACAAAACCAGATGAAACATAGTCATAAGTTATAAACTAGTTTTAACCCGTTAAAAATAGGGCATGACAACCATCATCTATGAGTTAGCTTAGCATATTAAGGCTCAAATTCCACTTGATTTGGCTTAGGAAATGTATGGGTGAGTGGAGAGTTTAGAGAGGACTTGAAAAGTCAAGAAGTTTCTAATTTTTAGGTGAGAATAATGACTAAGGTCGTGGCCCCTTTTAATTTATAGGAAAGAGAGAATTATGATCGCTTGTGGTTCGACAGTCAGGTCGACGGTCCGTCGACATGTTGACGGTTCATCGACTCGCCACCGTCGACCTACGGAAGCCTATGATTCTCTTAGAGTTTTTCGACGGGAAGGTCGACGATCCGTCGACATGTCGACCGTCCATCGACTTGATCGTCAAATTGCTCTGCTACAGAACTCAGATTTTTCTGGTTTATTTCGCCTCTCGTCTTTCAACACCTGCTGAACATAACTTAAACTCCCATATATGTGGAATAACCATGTAGAGTCTCTCATAACCTTGACAACATCCTCGCTTACTAACTTCACATCGGCTATCTTACGGGGAAACTCAGCGTATCAAATACGGGGTATAACATTCTCCCCCCTTAAGAACATTCGTTCTCGAATGTTAAACTGTTAAGGATTCTACAAAAATTTCACTAGAGTTTCCCCTCTTACTATACCACTGTCATCTTGTCACAACAACCTAAAAAATATAATGCCTCACAGGACTACAATTAACAACAGAAACAATGACCCCATACAACCAAGAAATCATAAAAAGAAAGCATTACGCACCTGAAGACAATGGTGTCTCTGTCTGAACTTCCTCTTGCGGTGGAAACAAGTGCGGATACCTGGACTTTATATTTTCTTCAGCTTTCCAAGACATTTCCTCTTTATTTTTGTTTCTCCATAAAACTTTAACCGAAGCTATATCTTTTGTCCTTAGTCTCCGAACTTGTCTATCTAGGATAGCAACGGGAACCTCTTCATAATCTAACTGCTCGGTAACCTGAACATCATCTACATGCAAAACTCTAGAAGGATCTCCAATTCATTTGTGAAGCATTGATACGTGGAAAACTGGGTGAACATACTCCAAGTCTGAAGGTAGGTCTAACTCATCGGCTACTTGGCCCACTTTGCGCACAATCCTATATGGTCTGATGTATCGAGGGCTAAGCTTACTCTTCTTACCAAATTTCATCACACCCTTCATAGGTGACAACTTCAAAAATACCCAGTCATTGACTCGGAACTCTAGATCTCGTCGGCGATTGTCTGCATAGGACTTTTGTCGACTTTTAGCTGTCAACAATCGGTCCTGGATAAGCTTAATTTTCTCTACTGCCTACTGAATCAAATCTGGCCCTACCAATTTAGTCTCTTCCACTTCGAACCATCCGATTGGTAATCTACCCTTTCGCCCATATAAAGCTTCATACCGGGCCATCTGGGTGCTGGAGTGATATCTATTGTTGTATGCGAACCCAATAAGTGGCAAATGATCATCCCAGTTACCTCCGAAGTCTAGCACACACGCTCTTAGCATATCTTCGAGGGTCTGAATGGTGCGTTCGGCGTGTCCATCCGTCTGGGGATGAAATGCCATGCTAAGACTCACCTAAGTTTGTAGCTCAATGCAATCCTCCAGGCTTCTGATGCTCGATCTTTACCTGTTGACAATTAGGACATTGAGCTACAAACTTTGCTATGTCTTTCTTCATTCCATCCCACCAATAAATTGACTTAATATCATGATACATCTTCATCGCTCCTAAATGAACAGAATAATAGGAACAATGGGCTTCCTCTAATATCTGGTGGCGTAATTCTACAACATCGAGAACACATAATCTGTCTCAATATTTAAGAACTCCGTCCGCTGAAATTCCAAATGGTGACTTTTTCTTATAGTGGAATGTATCTCTATACTGAATTAACATGGGATCTTCATATTGGCGCTCTTTCACCTCAACTACCAAAGATGAGGCAGCCAAATTCTGAATAGTAACTCCCGTATTGCCTGAGTCCATCAAGCGAACTCCTAGGCTGGCTAGTTGTTGAAGCTCACGAACTAACTCCCTCTTCTCCGGCTGAACATCACATAAACTGCCCATGGATTTGTGGCTAAGAGCATCAGCCACTACATTCTCTTTTCCAGGATATACTGACATCATAATCTTTCAATAGCTCCAGCCACCGCCTTTGCTTCAGATTTAACTCCTTCTGCTTGAAAATATACTGGAGACTCTCATGTTCTGTGTAGATATCAACATGGACTCCATATAAATAATGCCTCCACATCTTCAATGCATGGATCACCGCAGCCAACTCTAGATCATGGGTTGGATAATTTTTCTCATGTTTCCGTAACTGTCTTGAAGCATAAGCAATCACTTTACCCTACTGCATTAGCACACAGCCTAGTCCAACGCCTGAGGCATCACAATAGACAACATAGCCCTCCGATCCTTCTGGAAGTGTCAGAACTGCGGCCGAAGTCAATCTACTCTTCAACTCTTGAAAACTGCATTTACAAGCATCCGTCCATTGAAATTTTGCTACTTTCTGAGTTAGCTTTGTTAGTGGTGCAGAAATGGAAAAGAAACCTTCCACAAATCTTCTGTAATATCCTACCAAACCCAGAAACTACGAACTTCAGTAGGCATTGTAGGCCTTGTCCAAGTCTTCACGCTTCAATATTCTAGGTATCCACCTGAATACTATCAGCTGAAATAATGTGCCCCAGAAAAGTCACGAAATTCAGCCAGAACTCACATTTTGAGAATTTTGCATACAACTTCCGAGCTTGAAGAACTCTAAGAACAGTACGTAAATGATCTGCATATTCTGCCTCAGATCGAGAATATACCAGAATATCATCGATGAATACAATCACAAATGAATCCAAGAAAGGCATGAATACACTGTTCATCAAATCTATAAATACCGCTGGGGCGTTAGTCAACCCAAACGACATTACCCGAAATTCAAAGTAATCATATCTAGTTTTGAAGGCCGTCTTCGGGATATCTTTCTCCTTAACTCTCACGTGGTAGTACCCCGATCTCAAGTCTATCTTTGAGAACCATTCGACACGTTACAACTGATGAAATAAATCATCGATTCTTGGAAGGGGATACTTATTCTTTATCATCACCTTATTCAGTTGCCTGTAGTCGATACACATCCGTAAGGATCCATCTTTCTTCCTTACAAATAATACGGTTGCTCCCCACAGCGACGAACTAGGCTTGATAAAGCCCTTCTCAAGCAAATCTTTCAACTGCTCCTTTAACTCCCTCAGTTCTGCAGGAGCCATTCTATAGGGAGGAATAGATATGGGCTTAGTATCCGGCAACACATCAATAGCAAAATCAATCTCCTGTTCTGGTGGAAGACCTGAAAGCTCGTCCGGAAACACATCTGGAAACTCATTCACTACTAGAACAGATTGAAGAGTTGGTGGTTCTGCTTCTGTATCCCGAACCCGGACTAGATGATAAATACATCCCTTAGCAATCATCTTTCTTGCCTTGAGAAAGGAAATAAACCTACCTCTCAAAGATCTTTGTATTACCTTTTCATTCTAGAACTTGTTCTCCTGGAAACTGAAAACGAACCATCTTCATTCTACAATAAACATTTGCATAAGAAGAGGCCAACCAATCCATTCCCATAATGACATCAAAATCTACCATATTTAGCTCAATCAAATCTGCCATGGTACGACGATCACAAACTATAACCACACAATTTATATACATCCGGCTGGTTATAATAGGGTCACTAACGGGTGTAGACACCTCAAAAGGTTTAATCGACTCAGGTTTCACCCTAATTCGACCGACAATATAAGGAGTGATGTATGACAATGTAGACCCTAGATCAATCAATGCATATACGTCATGAGAAGATACTTACAATATACCTGTAACAACATCGGGGGAAGACTCAAGATCTTGGCGCCCAGCTAGTGCATAATTATGGTTCTGAGGAGCGCTTGAACTAGATGCTCCTCTTCTACCTCTGTCACAGTCTTCCGGTATCTATGAATTCTACCCCAGATGGTGCACCAATGACGAAGAACCAGTGGCTGATCCCGTGGGCTAAACCATACCCCTGCCACCTCTAGACGGACAGTCGCACGCCACACGGCCTGGCTGACCACAGGCATAACAAGCATCCGTACTCAATCGGCACTGTCCGATATGCAACTTACCACACTGAGTGCATCGTGGTAAGGGTGGTCTCATTTGGCCGGAATCACCTCTATACTAAGAATTCGGAGCTCGAGAACTCTGGCCTGGTCCGGAATAAATAGGGCGATCAAACCTCTTGCCTGCAAATCGCGTAGGTGCACTAACAGCTGAATAACTTGAGCGTCTGGAATACTGCTGCCTCTGAATCCCTCCAAACTCACTAACAGCACCTAAGGATCTGACCCTCGTACTATAACCCCTATCATGCTCATGCTCATGCTCACTCCTCCGTTGTTGCTGTCGTTCTTCCAAATTCTGGTCATGGGCCTGGATATGAGAAATATCCTTACCTTTCTGAAGTGAGGCCGTCAAACAACCATCAACCAAATGCGTCCCCAAGCCATTCACGAACCGGTGAACTCTATCTCCCATATCAGCAGCCATAGCTGGAACATACCTGGACAAGGAATTAAAACGAAGACTATATTCCCGAGCACTCATATTCCCTTGCCTGAGGTTTAGGAATCTATCAGCTCTGGCTCGTCGTACCTCCGGCGGTAAATAGTGTCGGAGAAAAGAAACTACAAACTCTTGCTATACCGGTGGAGGTGCATTCGCTTCTCTAGAAGATATCCAGGTGTTGTACCAATGAACCACCATATCTCGCAATCTATAAGAGGTCAACTCTACCGACTCAACATCAGAGGCATGTGTTACCTGCAATGTCCTCAACATCCTATCTATGAAATTTTACGGGTCCTCGTCTGGTTTTAACCCAAAGAATTTTGGAGGGTTCACACTAATAAAATCATGAACTCTAGCGCTAACAGCTCTGTCACCATGACCCGTACCTTGTCGCTGAGCCTGAGCGGCTACTAACTGAGTCAACAACTGAATGGCCTCTCTCATTTCCTGGCCTGAGGCATCCAGCGGAGGGATTGGGGGTGCTGGAACTAGAGCTTCTCTATGCTCCTCTGGAGCCGGTGGAGTATGAGAAGACCGAGATGGAATCTCATTTTGGGACTCGCCCTCCTCTATATCTATAGGCGGTACCAGCTCAGTCCTCCGCCTGCCACTAATTTAGCCTTCTAAGCCTCTGTAGCTTTTATCTTCACCTGTATCGCTGAAATCATAGCACACGATTAGGAAAAAGCGAACTCTTATAACATGGCTCTATTGCACGATCTAAGAGGAGAAAGAAAGGTCAATCATTCCTAAACGCCCCGCAGCCTCTTGTTTATACGTTTCACGACCCGACTAAGGGGCCATAACGGGTACCCGGAGCCGACTACCGAGCACCACTCCTTATGCTAATCATCATACTCATCTTGAATGCATTTATTATTCACAACACAACTAGCCATAAAGAAACCATTATCACTTCCAAAACATATATACATTCATGTGTGTAAGCCCCTCGGGTTATCAAAATAATATACAAATATACAATGTGATCATCAACTACCCACACGTACGTATCTACGAGCCTCTACTAGAGTACTAAATATAAGGATGGGACAGGACCCCGTCTTGCCTAAATATGTACATAAAATAATATCTCAAAAATGGCACCTCCGAAATAGTGGGGTGCTCCTGTAAGTCTACTTAATAGCTCCTAGGAATCTGGGCCACCTCCCTGCCTACCTGTGGTCATGAACACAGCGTCCAAAAGAAAGGACGTCACTACGAATAAAGTACTGAGTACGTAAGGCATGAATAATACTAACATTGTAAGGAAATCATGAAACATGAGGCGAAGATATAACCTGGTTAACCTTTAAAAGAAAACACATGTTATGCATGTCACATATACCATCATCGTTAACCCACGTCCGGGTAACCATCTCATGCCGCCCACTAGTGGTGTCATGTCCGGCCATATAGGCACGGTGTAATCATATGCAGGCCGCCTTCGCGGTGACATGTCCGGCCATCTAGGCACGGTGTGATCATTATCATCATATACTTACCATGAAGCATGCATAAGAAATCAATTAATTACTACAACTCTATCGGGATGACGTAAGGTCAAGAACCCCCGATTCCATTATGGGGTAATCATAAGGTGGGTCTAGCAATAATGAATAACATCAAAGATTCGTACAAGGATCATTAGCTTCGTGGAAATATCATATTATGGGATTTAGGATCTCTAGGCTTAGACTCATCATCATGATTATCAATTTCATAACATATCTCTTATATTTATCTCATAGGAAGCTCTTTATAAACATTGACTCATATTTTTCGGAATGTAAGAAGGTCATGGAAAGATAAAGGAAGTCATGTCATAGGAATCATGCTTTAGAAAAGAAGGGACTAGCCTTACATACCATTACGTTTCGCTAACTTTATCACTTGAGCGCTTCCCTCCAATATTCACGTTGCTACATTCAAGAGAGTTCATACTAAAATTAGATAATCGAAAACATACTTAAGCTTAAGCTAAAAGCTAATGAAAATTGGGTAACATCTCCTTTATTTCAATGACTTCCTCCACATAATAAATAACTCCCAACATCAATAGCAACACCCACAATATTTTAATCAATAACTTTCATCAAGCTAGACATTATTAAATCCTCAACATTCCCTATCAAACTCCTTCATAACCCTAATTAGGGCACCATAACGTATCCATCCTCATACAATGCCTCTACAATATCTTTAATACTATTCATAGCAAGATTATACTCATTACATATCAAGAACTATGATTCAAGTCAAGTCATGATTCAAGAATATTACTATTTTCATATTTGCACTCCATATTCTCCTCCCTTCCATAATCCAAGTCTTTTAACCTCTCAATACTTTTAATAACATGAAATAAACATAAAACTCACCTTAATCACTTAGGAATAAGCCTTGAGTCAATCTACTCCATTAGAATGAAATCCCCCACTTGTATACCAAAGAAATTCTTACTCTTCACAAACCCTAATAGGCTTCTTAGTATATGAATCTCTTAATCTTGGCTTTTGATCTTGATTTCTTGGTATAGGTTTGTTGTAGAAATAGAGGGAGCGTTTTGAAGAGTTCTAGAGAGATGTAGGATCTGTTTTTCAGAGAATAATAGAATAAAAACGTGAGATCTTATATTTATAATCAGGGCTGGAAAGTTCCAAATCCGCGGGTCGACGAGCAGGGTCGAGGGTCGACGACGTGTCGACGGTCCGTCGAACTGCCTCCTGAGATGTTTGATTGTAGAACCTTGTAGACAACGGCTCGTCAACGTGTTGACGGTCGTCCTTTGGGCCGTCGACGCTGACTGGTTTCAGTAGTTTTTTTAAACTGCTCCATTTTTGCTCCGATTCGATTCGTTTCACTTTTAATTCCCTCGTAATGTCAGGAATGCTTACTTATACTCCTGTACACATACAAGGTAAAATATCTCATGACCAAAACTCTGGTGCCGATTACCGAACCGAAGGTACACACAGCGAATAAGCCAAAATCTCCTTGCAACAAAACGGAAGGTGTAACATTCTTCCCCCCTTAAGAACATTCGTCCTCGAATGTTAAGTTCTCGGGAATCCTACAGAAATTTTGCCTGAGTTTCCCCTGTAATATGACGCTACCATCCTATCTGTGAGCCCATAATAACATTGCCTCGCATGGCCACAACACAATAGCAAGAAATTATGGATACACATGATCAAAAGCATAAAAAGAAAGCATACATACCTCATAATATTGATGTCTCATCTTGGATCTCTTTTAGGTGTTGAAATAAGTGCGAGAACTTGGACTTCATGTTTTCTTCCGCTTCCCAAGTCATTTCCTCTCGATTATTGTTCCACCACAAGACCTTAACTGAGGCTACCTCTTTGTTTCTAAGCCTCCGTACTTATCTATCTAGTATGGCAACGGGTACCTCCTCATAAGTCAACTTTTCCGTCACTTGAACATCATCTACCGGCATGATCCTAGGAGGATCTTCGACACACTTATGGAGCATTGATACGTGAAAGACTGGATGGACTGATTCAAGTTCTGGAGGTAAGTCCAGTTCATAAGCTACTTGGCCTATCTTGCGAACAATCTTATAAGGTCCAATGTATCGAGGACTTAACTTTCCCTTCTTACCAAATCTCATCACGCCTTTTATCGGTGATACCTTTAAGAATACCCAATCATCAACTTGGAATTCTAAGTCTCGTCGACGGTTGTCCGCATAAGATTTCTGATGACTTTGGGCTGTCAATAGTCGATCTCGGATAATCTTGACTGTTTCCATCGCTTGTTGAATCAACTCAGGGCCTATTAGCTGTACCTCTCCAACTTCAAACCACCCAATTGGGGATCTACACTTTCTTCCATATAGAGCTTCATACGGGGCCATTTGAATACTGGAATTATAGTTGTTGTTGTATGCAAACTCAACGAGAGGTAAGTGGTTATCCTAGCTACTACCAAATTTAGCACACATGCCCGTAACATGTCTTCCAAGGTCTGAATAGTGTGTTCGGCTTGCCCATCGGTTTGTGGATGAAACTTATTTGTACTAAGCCTTGCACGAGTACCCAAACCTTCTTGGAAAGACTTCCAAAGTTAGCTGTAAATTGTGCTCCTTTGTCAGTAATAATGGACACCGGGATACCGTGGAGTCGCACAATCTCTTTAAGATACAACCTCGCATAATCTTCTGCCGAATATGTGGTTCTGACTGGAAGAAAATAGGCTGATTTCGTGAGTCTGTCCACGATCACCTATATGGAGTCATACTTTCTTCGGGAATGAGGCAACCCTACAATAAAATCCATGTTGATCACTTCCCATTTCCAGTTTGGGATTTCCATGGCTTGTAACAATCCTCCTGGCTTTTGATGCTCGATCTTCACTTATTGACAATTTGGACATTGGGCTACAAATTCTGTTATGTCTTTCTTCATTCCATCCCACCAATACATTAGCTTAAGATCATGATACATCTTTGTTTCCCCTGGATGAATAGAGTACTGAGAGTAATGAGCTTCTTTAGAATCCGACGACGTAGTTCGGTAACATTCGGAACACATAGCCTGTGTCGGTACCTAAGGACTCCATTTGTAGAAACTTCAAAAGGCGACTTCTCTTTATCATGAAATATATCTCTATAGTGACTCAACTGGGGATCTTCACATTGGCGCTCTCTCACCTCCATATCTAGGGACGAAACAGTTGGGTCGTGGATACCAAGTCTTGCATTGCCTGAATCAATTAGATGAACTCCAAGGCTGGCTAGTTGGTGAAGCTCACGGATTAATTCTTTCTTCTCTGGAGGAACCTCACATAGACTGCCCATTGATTTGCGGCTAAGTGCATCAGCTACTACATTCGCCTTTCTAGGATGATATAAATATTCACATCATAATCCTTCAGCAGTTCTAACCACCGCCTCTGTCGTAGATTCAACTCCTTCTGCTTAAAAATATATTGGACACTCTTGTGATCTGTATAAATGTCAACATGAATGCCGTAAAAATAATGTTTCCACATTTTTAGTGCATGGATAACCACAGAGAGTTCAAGATCATGAGTTGGATAGTTCTTCTCATGTTTCCGCAACTGCCTTGAAGCATAGGCAATGACTTTACCATGCTGCATCAACACACAACCTAACCCAACACCAGAGGCATCATAATACACAACATAACTGTCTGGTCCTTCTGGGAGTGTCAGAACTGGGGTCGAAGTTAATTTATTCTTCAATTCCCGGAAACTGCATTCACAAGCATCAGTCCATTGAAATTTTGCTGATTTCTGCGTTAGCTTCGTCAATGGTGCTGAAATAGAGAAAAACCCTTCCACAAATCTTCTATAGTAACCTGCCAATCCCAGAAAACTACGGACTTCTGTAGGCGTCGTAGGCCTTGGCCAAGTCTTCACAGCCTCTATTTTCTGATTATCAACTCGAATGTCATCTGCTGAGACAATATGGCCTAGAAAAGTCACAGAATTTAGCCAAAACTCACATTTTGAAAATTTTGCATACAATTCTCGAGTCCGAAGAATTCCAAGGACAATATGCAAATGGTCTGCATGCTCCGCTTCTGTCCGGGAGTATACTAGAATATCATCAATGAACACGATCACGAATAGATCTAAGAGAGGCCTGAACACATTATTCATCAGATTCATAAACACTGCCGGGGTATTAGTTAACCCAAATGACATCACCCGAAATTCATAATGGCCATATCTCGTTCTGAAAGTTATTTTAGGAATATCTTCTTCTCTGACTCTCACTTGATGATACCCCGATCTTAGATCGATTTTTGAGAACCATTTGGCACCCTGTAATTGGTCAAACAAATCACCGATCCTCGGGAGAGGATATTTATTCTTTATCGTTACCCTGTTCAACTGCCTATAATCAATGCACATCCGTAGGGAACCATCTTTCTTTCTCACAAATAGGACAGGTGCTCCCCACGGTGATGAACTGGGCCTAATAAATCCTTTCTCAAGCAAATATTTCAATTGCTCCTTCAGCTCTTTCAACTCTGCAGGTGCCGTTCGGTAAGGAGGAATAGATATAGGCTTGGTGTCTGGCAACACATCAATAGCAAAGTCAATCTCTCTTTCTGGAGGAAGTCCTGAAAGTTCATTTGGAAATACATCCGGGAATTCATTTACTACCGGGACGGATTGAAAATTCGGTGGCTTTGCTTCGGTGTCATGAACTCGGACTAGATGATAAAAATAGCCCTTGGCGATCATCTTTCTCGCCCTGAGATAGGAAATAAACCTACCCCTTGGAGATGTTGTGTTACCCTTCCATTCAAGAATTGGTTCGCTCGAAAATTGGAACTGAAATGCTTTCGTTCTATAATCCACATTAGCATAGCATGAGGCCAACCAATCTATGCCCACAATCACATCAAAGTCCAGCATTTCTAGTTCAATCAAATCGGCTGTAGTATGGCGATCACATGCCACAATCACACAATTTTTATACACTTGTCTAGCAACAGGAGTAGATACCTCAAAAGATTTTATTAGCTTGGGTTTCACCCCAATACGATCAGCAATATACGGAGTGATATAAGACAACGTGAAACCCGGATCAATCAATGCATAAACATCATGAGAGTGTATAGTCAATATACCTGCAATCACATCTAGGGAAGATTCAAGATCCTGACGTCCGGTTAGAGCATAAATACGGGGCTGAGTGCCACCTGAACTGGATGCTCCCCCTCTTCCCCTACCACGACCTGCTGGAATCTGGGGAGTCTGCCCTATGGGGCGCACAGATGAAGAAGAGCCGACTATTGATCCTGTGGGCTGAACCCCACCTCTACCGTACCTCGAGGGATAATCACGCATCACGTGCCAAGTCTGTCCACAAACATAACAAGCATCTGAACCGTGGTGACACAGACCCGAGTGTAACTTTCTGCACTGACTACATCGTGGGACCGGTGGTCCCCTCTGGCTATAATCACCTCCAAACTGAGAACCCGAAGCTCTCGAGCTCTGACCCTGTCCTGAATGAATGGAGCGGTCAAATCTCCTGCCTGCAAATCGGGGGGTACACTAGTCGCCGACTGCCCTGAATGTCTAGAATATGACTGCCTCAATCCCCCTCTATAGTCGCTGCCAGCACCAACAGATCTGGCCCTCTTACTCTGCCCTCTATCAATATCGCGCTCACCCCTTTACGGACGTTGCTGCTCTTTTAAGTTATGGGTGTGGGCCTAAATACGGGAAATGTCCATCCCTTCCTGCAATGAAGCTATCAAGCAATCTTTAAGCAAATGTGGCCCCAAGCCACTCACAAACCTATGTACTCTATCTCCCATATCAGCCACTATAGTCGGAGCATACCTAGCTAATGAATTAAAGTGAAGGCTATACTCCCGGGCACTCATATTCCCTTACTTTAGATTCAGAAACCTATCCGCATGGGCCCTTCAAATCTCGGGTGGCAAATAATGACGAAGGAAAGCATCCACAAATTCTTGCCAAATCAGGGGAGGTGCATTTTCCTTTCTTGAAGATATCCAGTTATTATACCAGAGAACCGCCACATCCCGGAGTCTATAAGATGCCAACTCCACAGATTCAGTATCGAAGGCATGAATAATTCTCAATGTTCTCAGCATCTCATCCTTGCGGGTCTTCATCCGACTTTGACTCGAAAAATTCTGGAGGATTTAAACTCATGAAATCACGGGCTCTAGTACTAGTCGCCCTGTCACTTGGACTCGTACTCTGCCGCTGTGCCTGAGCGGCAACTAGCTGTGTCAATAGCTGAATAGCTTCGGTCATTTGTTGACCCGAAGCACCCGGTGGAGGAACTGGAGGCATAGAAGCTGGAGTTGAAGCCCCCTCTTGTTCTTCTAAAATAAGTGGAGTGTGGGAGGTATTGGATGGAGCCTCATTATGAGATTCACCTTCTTTTATGTTTATTGGCGGCTCCCTTTCTACCCGCCTTTCGGTAGTAGCCTTGCCCTTTTGGACGGCTGTGGCTTTTCTCTTTACCGCCATTGCTAAAATCAAAACGCACAATTAGGGAGGAGAAAGTCTTATAACATGGCTCTATAGCACGATCTAATAAGAAGAAGAATGGTCATTTTTCCTAAATGCCCCGTAGCCTCTTGTTTATAAGTGTGGCGCCCTTCACACCCATAAACGAGACTCTGCTGGACACGGCTCGTAGACACACCATAGGACGGAACTACTATGATACTACTTTTGTCACGACCCGACTAAGGGGCCATGACGGGTACCCGGAGCTGACTACCAAGCACCACTCTTTATGCTAATCATCATACTCATCTTGAATGCATTTATTATTCACAACACAACTAGCCATAAGGAAACCATTATCACTTCCAAAACATGTCTACATTCATGTACGTAAGCCCCTCGGGCTATCAAAATAATATACAAATATACAATGTGATCATCAACTACCCACACGTTAGTATCTACGAGCCTCTACTAGAGTACTAAACATAAGGATGGGACAGGACCCCGTCATGCCCAAATATGTACACAAAATAATATCTCAAAAATGGCACCTCCGAAATAGTGAGGTGCTCCTGTAAGTCTGCTGAATAGCTCCTAGGAATCTGGGCCACCTCCCTGTCTACCTGTGGGCATGAACACGGCGACCAAAAGAAAGGACGTCAGTATGAATAAAGTACTGAGTATGTAAGGCATGAATAATACTAACATTGCAAGGAAATCATGAAACATGAGGCGAAGATATAACCTGCTTAACCTTTAAAAGAAAACACATGTTATGCATGTCACATATACCATCATCGCTAACCCGCGTCCGGGTAACCATCGCACACCGCCCACTAGTGGTGCCATGTCCGGCCATATAGGCATGGTATAATCATATGCAGCCCGCCTTCGCGGTGACATGTCCGGTCATCTACGCACGGTGTAATCATATGCACCCCGCCTTCGCGGTGACATGTCCGGCCATCTAGGCATGGGGTAATCATATGCAGCCCGCCTTCGCGGTGACATGTCCGGCCATCTAGGCACGGTGTGATCATCATCATCATATACTTACCATGAAGCATGCATAAAAAATCAATTAAATACTACAACTCTATCGAGGTGACGTAAGGTCGAGAACCCCCAATTCCATTATGGGGTAATTATAAGGTGGGTCTAGCAACAATGAATAACATCAAAGAATCGTACAAAGCTCATTAGCTTCGTGGAAATATCATATCAAGGGCTTTAGGATCTCTAGGCTTAGATTCATCATCATCATTATCAATTTCATAACATATCTCTTATCTTTATCTCATAGGAAGCTCTTATAAACATTGACTCATATTTTCAAGAATGTAAAAAGGTCATGGAAAGATAAAGGAAGTCATGTCATAGGAATCATGCCTTAGAAAAGAAGGGACTAGCCTTACATACCTTTACGTTTCGCTAACTTTATCACTTGAACGCTTCCCTCCAATATTCACGTTTCAACATTCAAGAGAGTCCATGCTAAAATTAGATAATCGAAAACATACTTAAGCTTAAGCTAAAGCTAACGAAAATTGGGTAACATCTTCTTTATTTCGATGACTTCCTCCACATTATAAACAACTCCCAACATCAATAGCAACACCCACAACATTTTAATCAATAACTTCATCAAGTTAGACATTATTAAATCCTCAACATTCCCTATCAAAATCCTTCATACCCTTAACTAGGGCACCATAACGTATCCATCCTCATACAATGTCTCTACAACATCTTTAATACTATTCATAGCAAGATTATACTCATTACATATCAAGAACTATGATTCAAGTCAAGTCATGATTCAAGAATATTACTATTTTCATATTTGCACTCCATATTCTCCTCCCTTCCATAATCCAAGTCTTTTAACCTCTCAATACTTTTAATAACATGAAATAAACATAAGACTCACCTTAATCACTTAGGAATAAGCCTTGAGTCAATCTACTTCATTAGAATGAATTCCCCCACTTGTATACCAAAGAAATTCTTACTCTTCACAAACTCTAATAAGCTTCTTAATATATGAATCTCTTAATCTTGGCTTTTGATCTTGGTTTATTGGTATAGGTTTGTTGTAGAAACAGAGGGAGGGTTTTGGAGAGTTCTAGAGAGATGTAGGATTTATTTTTGGAAGAATAATAGAATAAAAACATAGGATCTTATATTTATAATCAGGGCTGGAAAGTTCCACATCCGCGGGTCGACGGTCCGTCGACATGCCTCGTCGAACTACATCCTGAGATGTCTAATTGCAGAACCTTGTCAACGGTTCCAGACGATGGTTCGTCGACGTGTCGACGGTCGTCCTTTGGGCCGTCGACGCTGACTGGTTTCAGCAGTTTTTCTGAACTGCTCCGTTTTGCTCCGATTCGATTCGTTTCACTTCTAATTCCCTCGTAATGTCAAGAATGCATACTTATACTCCTGTACACATACAAGGTAAAATATCTCATGTCCAAAACTCTGGTGCGGATTACTGAACCGAAGGTACACACCACCAATAAGTCAAAATCTCCTCGCAATAAAATGGAAGGTGTAACAATAAGTGTGGCGAGCTTCACACTCATAAACAAGACACAACTGGACATGGCTCGTAGATACATACTAGGACGAACTGCTCTGATACCACCCTTGTCACGGCCCTACCGGAGGGCCATGACGGGTACCCGGAGCTGACTTACCGACCACCACTTAACATACTTCTCATATTCATACTTAGGTATGCCACTTGGCTAGCTCATAAATATTATAATCCATAAGGGCATAAACTCGAGGATAAAGCAAATCTACATAAACATGATAGACTATGTCATATATACAAGCCGACAAGGTTGTCAAAATGATATACAAGATAAGTACCGATGGGTTACTGAACATCTAGCCATACACATCTGTCTGCGAGCCTCTACAAATAGTACAAAAAATCATAAGTATGGGATAGGACCTCGTCATGCCCATATATACACAAAAGAATAATACCGGCTAAACTGAAGCTCCAGAACAAATGGAGCGCTCCCGTGAAAATACTGATAAAGCTGCCTAAGGATCCGGTCCATCTCCCTACCTACCTGTGGGCATGAACGCAGCGTCCATAACAAAAGGACATCAGTACGAGCAATGTACTGAGTAGGTAAGGAATCAATACAACATAATAAAGATCTGGAAAGTAACATGAGATAAGAGAGATAACTTGTACATCTGGATGCCTCTTAGGGCGAATGTCATACATGCTTAGTTTTTAAAAAAAAAACATTTTTTATACATACATATATATATATATATATATATATATATATTGCTGCGGAACGTGCAGCCCGATCCATATATCATATCATCCCGCATCCGGGGTAACATCATAACGTACCCACTACAGTGGTGTGCACATCTACGTGTCGTACCCGGCCGACTATAGCGCGACTCGGTGTGAGAAAATACATACATATATATAAAGCATGCATGAGAGCCCAAATAAAAGCCATAAGTCTATCGGAGTGATGTAAGGTCGGTAACCTCCGATGAATCATTATGGAATCATCATCATCGCTATATCTCACCTTGAAGGAATAAATATCATAAGATGAGATCAACAACAATGAGTGAAAATCACTAATCATACAATAAGCTCAATAATATCATGAGAATATCAAGAACTATAAGTTTTGGTATTTTTGGAAATGAAATCATCATCATTATCATGAAGAACATTTATCAAGAATACCATAAGGACCTTGAGAATCATGAGCTTCTAGCATTTTTAGGAATTGGGGTATTATGGATGTCGTGTGAAGGTTTATAACAAAAGAATCATACCTTAAGAAAGAAAGGATTAACCTTAACATACCTTTACGTCTCCTTAACTACTTAACGTTCTCCTCCCAAGCTCACAAATCTACATTCAAGAGGATTTATACTAAGGTTAAGTCTTGAAAACACTCTTAAATTCAACTAGAGTAACTAAGGAACTAACGGAATTTGGGCAGCACTTCCCCTGTATTTTCTACTTCTACCAATTACCATAACAACTCCCAAACAACAACAAGAATGCTAAAAACTCCATATTTTGGAAATTGTATACAATTTACACTTATAACTATCCAAAACTTTCTTCAAAATTTCATTCACAACCACCAATTACAACACAATGGCTCATAACCTTTCCTACCATAATTTCCTTCACTTTTATGACTTATTAATCTCTAAATCAATTCAATATATGGAAATGAAGAGAGAACATACCTTAATCTTGAAGAACCTTAACTCTCCCAACTTTGTTCCAACCCCAAATTACCATAAAATCAACTAAGAGCAAGGATTACCATTATCTATGAGTTAGCTTAGGGTTTTAAGGCTCAAATTCCACTTGATTTGGCTTAGGAAATGTATGGGTGAGTGAAGAGTGTAGAAAGGACTTGAAAAGTCTAGAAGTTTCTGATTTTTATGTGAAAATAATGACTAAGGTTGTGGCCCCTTTTAATTTATAGGAAAGAGAGAATTCTGATCGCCTGTGGTTCGACGGTCGGGTCAACAGTCCG
>NC_081343.1:7931800-7964729 GCF_029784015.1 Lycium ferocissimum | reverse complement strand
AGGAAGAGGAAGAAGAGGAAGAGGAAGAATAAGAAGAGGAAGAAGAAGAAGAAGAAGAGGAAGAAGAAGAAGAAGAGGAAGAGGAAGACGAAGACGAAGAGGAAGAGGAAGACGAAGAAGAAGAGGAAGAAGAAGAAGAAGAAGAAGAAGAGGAAGAAGAAGAAGAGGAAGAAGACGAAGAGGAAGAAGAGGAAGAAGAAGAAGAAGAAGAAGAAGAAGAAGAAGAAGACGAAGAGGAAGAAGAGGAAGAAGAAGACGAAGAGGAAGAAGAGGAAGAGGAAGAGGAAGAAGAGGAAGAGGAAGAGGAGGAAGAGGAAGAGGAAGAAGAAGAAGAAGAAGAAGAAGAAGAGGAAGAAGAAGACGAAGAGGAAGAAGAAGACGAAGAAGAAGAAGAGGAAGAGGAAGAGGAAGAGGAAGAAGAGGAAGAAGACGAGGAAGAGGAAGAAGAGGAAGAAGAAGAAGAAGAAGAAGAAGAAGAAGAAGAAGAAGAAGAAGAAGAAGAAGAAGAAGAAGAAGAAGAAGTAATTGAGATCATAATGCTTACGAATGATTGCTTGGAATTGAAGAGAAATTAATTGCAAGTGTTTGTAATCCAAAAGGCTTCAAAAACTATGAGTATTTAGTACTAAGGAAATAAAAATGAAATCTGGTGAATTGTAGCCTACAAGAAACCTACATTAGGTATTTATAAGAGTCTAAATCATGAAAAATACATTTGACAAAATTGCCCCCGACGGACCAATGTACGGACCGTAAATATTATACGGTCCGTAGAATAGGTTAATGGTCTCTGTATAATCTTCTTCAGTCGCCTGATATACTTTCCAATTTTACGAACAATAAATATTATACGGTCCGTGCAACTAGTCCGTAAAATCTTCTTCCCTTTGAGACTTCGTTGGAACCAATCTACGGTGGGATTTACTGACTGTAAATAATGTACGGTTTTTACTTATACCTTGACTTCCTCCTTTAGGTCTGAGGCCTTTCTGTTATGCATATATGGTAGTATTGACGGACAGTAAATATTGTACGGTCCGTATGTTTCTCCGTACAAGTCAGGCTTCAGTTTTTTTTTCTTTGAACCTCTTTTTAACCCATTTTCCACGACTTGCTCCCAAAATACGTTAAATACCTGCAACATATCACAAACACATCAAAAATACCAAGACTTGCTCAAAAACAAGTAAAACTTATAGCCAAAAATCATCGAATGTACCATAATTTCACGGCACATCAACACCCCCAACTTAAAGTCTTTGCTTGTCCTCAAGCAAGTCACACAACACACTGACTCAATCTACCACTTAGATATCATAGAGTAATAATGTCTACATTGGTTTTGACTCTGACTACTGGCATGCACGTTTTTCTTCCAAGGACCACCTCATTTTTCTATTTTCAACCAATTATGCACACTCAAGAATGCTATGACTAACAATGATGCTTCACTGCATGACATTACATTATTGGACATATTATGATGCACACAAACACTACTTTAGGCGGTCACTTCATTTTGATCAATTCTCATCTTTGTGCCCTCACATAGACCAAAGAACGTCCCAACACAAATATATACAACAATAATGGGACGACGACGAAAGAGAAGAGAAAAACACTCACACTCACAAAGAAGTTCGTATCTGTACATGCAAATACCATAAGCTTGCCCTTATTTTATACGCTTTCATCCTAGGTTTGTTCAGTTGTGATGACATTAGGACTTGTTTCTAGCTTGTAATGTAGGCTTAGGGATGGGTACTGCCACACCCCTACCAGGAGTATGACGGGCTCCGACCCGTAGGCCGGGAACCACCTGACTTATCCGTTACTTTAAAAATTATAAACCATAACTCAAAAAACACTGCGCACGCAGAAAAGGCCCAACATAAGAATATCCAATCATTCAGCACATATGTACATATGCGGACCGACAAGGTCGCCACAACACAGCGTATATCATAAAGTCGGCAAGGCTAACAGTAAAGTATCAAGAGCTCAAAATAAAGCCAACAAGGCCACCAATATATTATACCATAATATGAACCGGTGGAGCTACAAAACATCTAACTGTACACACACGTATACGAGCCTCTACATGGAATACAAATGATCATAAGGACAATACCAAATAGACTATGGTACTCAAGAAAGTGAAGTGCTCCCGAGAATCCGCGTGATAGAAGACTCCGACGGTCGATCCGTCTCCTCGCCTACTGTGGGCATGAGCGCAACCCTCCTCCGAAGGGATGTCAGTACGAATAATGTACTGAGCATGTAAGGCATGAATAACAACATAATATAGATATGAAAGGTAACATGGAATATGAGAGATAACCTGTACATCTGGATGCCTCATAAGGCGGATGTCATGCATGCTTAGCCTTAAAAAAAACATTTTATACATATGCATAGTGCCGTACGCCGCCATTAAGGCTCGGTGTCATACATATAGTATCATGCCCGGCCATTAAGGCTCGGTGTCATATATATAGTATCATGCCCGGCCATTGAGGCTCAATGTTATCATCATTAGCCCGCGCCCGGGCCTCCCGCGTCCGGGCCTCCCGCGTCCGGGCCTCCCGCGTCCGGGGCAATATCATAACATGCCCACTGCAGTGGTGTGCACATCTACGTGCCATGCCCGGCCGACTATAGCGCGACGCGGTGTGAGAAAATACATACATATATATAAAGCATGCATGAGAGCCAGATAAGAGCTATAAATACATCGGAGTAATGTAAGGTCGGTAACCTCCGATTATATTATGGAATAATCATCATCGTTCTATCTCACCTTGAAGGAACAATCATTATAAGGCGAGATCAACAACAATGAATAAAAATCGAGAAAATCACGAAAATAACTCAACATTCTCATATTTACATTGAAATCATAAGCTTGGGACTTTTAAATATGAAATCATCATCATCGTCGCAATCATCATAGAAACATTCTCATCTTTAGCATCGTCATTAACATTGTAAAAACATGCCCGTTGTTGTTGTCATAAAAGCTTACAGAATCATAAATCTTTGACTTGAAAAATAGGGATATTTTGGAAAACATTTATGGATTATCAAGAAAGAAGTCATACCTTTGATTCATGAACTCTAACTTTTGGAAGTAAGGAGGTTATGAAACATGTGTAGGGAATTATAACATAGGAGTTTCTAGAAATAGGACCATCGTCATCATAAAACACGTTTATCTTTAGCATCATAAGAACTCCATGAATCATGAATCTCTAGCTTTTGAGAATAAGAATATTCTTGGAAAACATTTATGGATTCACATGAGGATCATAGGACATTTGGAAAACACCTATTGGATTCATAAGAAAGAAATCATGCCTTTAGAAGAAAGGGACTAGCCTTAACATACCTGGAAGATAACTTCTCGACTTCCAACTTACTTCCTGTCTTGCAATTCACTTAAGATCATTCGTAGCCTCGTAATATACATATGCAACCATTCATACTATTGTTAGGCTCATCGTCATACGCTCGTCTTAAACCCTTAATTTAAATCCATTTAGAATCTGTCGAAATTCGGGCATCTCCCCTTGTTTATATGCCTAGCCCGAAATCACAATCCAATAACCAACAACAACAACAACAATACCAACATCACAACAACATTATCAACACCAATAGGCTCCATAAAACATCTCACACGATATTTTCCAAGTTTTTCAACTATCCAACTTATTATACGACTATGTAATAACTTTATCTCCGTAAATAAAATGAAATTAATGTTAATAAGGAGAGATTCATACCTTATTCTTTCTGGAGCAGCAATATATTCAATATTTACTTTGAATCCAAGCCAATTCCAACGCAAGACAAAACTATAATCGTGACTACATGTTGTCCGGACCTCGATTAATACTCCGTAACTTGAAATCTCTCAAAATCCTCGCTTTTATGTTTTATATATGCTCTCATATGTGACTGAATTTTCTAGAGCATTTGGGAAATTTTTGTGAAGAAAAAATGGGGTTTTGCCCCTTATATAGGGTGCCAAAGTCGGCATCACCGGTAGCAATCGTAGTAGCGCTGTTTACCTTTCGTTAGCTGAATTTGTAACGTTCATAATTCTCTACTCCGACGTTGTATCGATGAGCGGTTTATTGCGTTGGAAACTAGACTCGACGAACTTCATTTTAAGCCTTTGAAACACCTTAAAAATCCCCATATACCTAGAGATATACCCCTCCAAATTTGACCCAAAATTCTGTCCTTAATTAACGCCAACTTGTTCCAAATTTTGACAAACTTATTTTCTTTGATTTGTTTGGTCATGGAATCTTTCAAAACTCCCCCTACATGATATTTATCATTTATTATACTTGATAATGGTCATTTTCTTGTGTTTCAAAATAGTCTTTCCCGATTACGACTTACGAGATCGTAATTCATCCTTTACTTCATTGATACTTACTTCCCATGACTTGTACCTTCCAAAACATCATTGGACGTCTCCGATACTCCATTACTTCAATGATGTACGTGGCATGCTCAAGCTCTGAAAGTGCGGGGTGTAACAGGTACGATACTTTTTGTATATTAGTGACTAACCCTCCTTGAACACTACAACATCTCCTAATCTTAATTCACCTGTTATTCAACCCCTTTTGTTTCTTTCAAGTTTTCGACTTCGATGTGGTTTAATTCCTAATCAACTTACAATTCTTTTTGTGTTACACTTTTCTAATTTTTTCTCTTTTTTTTTTTCTTTTTCTTCTGTTTTTTTGTTTCATATATGCAACCACCACATCGAATCCCAACTAGCAAACTCCACCATTCCCAACTTTTGTTTTTAACATCTACTTCACATTTATTTCACCCTCAACTTAGGCATTTTGCCTCATCTATCTAGTAGCTTCAAGGAGGGAATGGGTGCGAAGAGGGATTGATTTCACAAAGGGTAAGGTTTCATTATTGGCTAGCCAAGAAAAAGGTCATAAGGCTCAAAAAGGGAAACTAGGGGTATTTACAATCACATGGTCAGGCTTATATAGGCAAAGTGACTATTTATTTAAAGAAAGCCTAAGATCATCTCACAACCAAACCAACTATCAGATTCAAATATGACTAACCGGGCAAGTTCTAGATTACGCATGCATAAATAGAACAGAACTAACAGCCCACACATACATTGGCATAAGGATGATCATATACAGTTGTAACCTCCTAGGTACTCATTCATTGCACACAATACCCCAATAATATAATAATGTCATACAAAGATTCAAGTTATGTCAACCAATAGCTAGTTCTAAGTATGCATCAAATTTTCGAAGGGTTCAAAATTTCCAACAAACCACGAACAACATGCCACAATTACAAAACAATACCAAATAAGTCAAAACTACTCTACTCAACCTAAGAAACAACCTAAACATGCCAGTATCAACAAAATAAAAACCCCTCAAGAAAAAACTATGGCAAAGAAAAGCCGAGGGGGTTCCTAAACACATATTTACACTACAACAATATCAAATAGTCCCACCCCCAACTAAATAATCATGCACTGCCCTTAGCGCATCAATGTAGGCATAGAAATGACAAGGGTTAGGACTACCTGAGGCGCACTAGGCACGATGCTCCTCCTACTGTGCCCCCACCGCATCAGTATCAATAGGTGCTGGATCAATAGTGCTACTGGGAGTCCCAGACTGACTCTGCGGAAGTCGGTCCGCTACTGGGAAAGTCGTCCTGACCTTCTCAGGTACCACCATGCTAGGTACCGTCTGCTCAACAGGAGGATCTAAACTGCTCGATGCCCCCGTGTAGTGGAAGTCAACCCTAGATAGCCGTATGGCTTTCTTTAGCTGGTGCTCTTCTAGCTCAATTGGATCTAGCCCCTCATCCTCTTCCCCAGATCTCGGCCTCTTGCCTCTATCTTAGGCTGAGGGATCCTCTCTTAAAAGTCTCACCACAGGCACGAAGGAGGCACAATCAATCGGCATTACTGGTTGAGGGGGATCTGCAAACATTCCCTCTCCTTCACTTGCAGTGCAAGGACATCGTCCTTCAACTGTGTAAAATCCTTTTTCACTGTTTTCATCTTAACTGCTGACGACACCTTTTCCAACTTAAGGAGTCTCCTCTCAATGCCATCAATTCTGGAGTGAATTTGACAAAGGTGAATGGGTGAGGGACTCTTGTAGTAGCTCTATCTCCTTCCAGACTACCCGTGCTATAACCCCTTCCAACTCCTCTAATAGGCTAGTGATCTGTCGATCGGCTCTGTCTGCCTTTACATAAGAGTCATGGAAGTTTTGCCTGTTAAATGGAATCATTACACCTCCAGGAAGTGCTGTAGAAGTGAAGTTGACTCTGGTAGCAGGTGAGGCAGTCGTGGAGACTGGCTCAATGGTAATGTCAGGGGCTACCGAAGAGGTAGGACCCGAAGATGACTCGAGAACCGCTGTGAGAGCTAGTGCTGTCATAGTAGCGGTCTCAAGACGCTCTTGGGTATCCTCTAATGTGGTGCCCTCTTCCTTATTTTGGACGGACTCATATTGCACAAATTTTGGTGCTGCCACACCACCTCGGGCTGCCGCTAGCCTGGCCTTAATATCTCTATCTTGGCTCTTTATCAAGCTGTAGACATGCTTTGCCTCATATTTGTGATCCCAGTAGGGAAATTTCTAGATCTCAGCCTTCAAACAGAGGGTCATAATCAAGCATGGGAAAACCAAAGAAATCCCAAGTTAGGTTGCCCGCATACGAACCTCATCTGTTATCAAATTCCCTATATCAACTGCATATCGGGACATGATTGTCACGCCCCAATTTCCAAGGGACGTGATGGGCACCCGACCCCACGTCCGGAGCCGAGCGAACCCACAGACTCTTACTACGCACACAATTTTTTTTTTTCAAATAAAGATAAAATGCAAAATATAACTTTCGAAATAATTTTTTCGTTGCTTTCAAATTACATAAATTTCGTAGTTAAACAAAACCAATCACATATGACGTATCTACCGATGGAGCCACCACGGACGGACAACCAACACCCACGACGCCGTGCACGCAAAGTCTCTAACACGGATCCGTAAATCATAACGGACAAACTCGACTCGGCGACTACGGGAAAATAGAGCTTGCCATCTCCGCCGGAACATCTTCCATAATAACCACTATCCGGGAGTACCTACGCGGCATGAAACGCGACCCCCGAAAAAGGGGGGTCGTAAAAATGTACCGAGTACGTAAAGCATGCAATACAAATAAACAAAACTATAATCGAAACGACGGAACTATCAAGTAAATACATATAACCCCGAGTACACGTACACATACCTTTCGTACACAACTCATACATACCGTTTCATAAGCCAAAAGTGTACGGAAGAAACAAATGGCCAACCAAAGTACTTAAAATGCTTACTTTGCATTCACGGACCGTATGTCCGAAGAGGTGCATAAAATACGGAGCGCACGGTGATGTCACATGTCGACGAGCACGAACGTACGTAACATTCGGATGCGATCATATATCGGACGGAATATCAAACGTACGAAATGTTCGGATGATGTCGTATATATCGGACGGCCCAGTACGGAGCGTGTGGAGTGCTCGATGATATCATATAACGGACGAAATACGAATATACAAATCGTACGTATGCGGCATACATCGGACGATGTACGAACGTATAGAAGGCTCGAAGTTGACATATGTCGGACGAGAATACGAGAATGCATGTCATAATCATGAATCTCATATGTGTATGACGTGTCCCGCCCTCCGATAGGGACTCGGTGAATAAGATCATGTATAGCGAAATCGGAGACAACTGTCATATATGCAAATAACGTGCCCGCCCCTTAATTAAGGGACTCGTGTGAACGAGTCATCGTATCGTAATCCCGTGCCAAATATACATAACGTGTCCCGCCCCTCATCGCGGGTCTCGGTGGATAATATCAAATGCCGTCCGGCCACCATCCCCGTATCATCATAAACATACGCAAATAACGTGTCCCGGCCCGCAAGTACGAGGGACTCGGTGAATAATGCAGAGAAGAGCACGATAACATGTCCTGGCCCGGGACTCAGTGAATCAGAATCGTATCGTGACGTACACACGAGATCATAACATGCCCTGGCCCGGGACTCAGTGAAAGATACATTGAGTCGCGCACGAGCGTAGTAGTGCAAACATATGCATATGAAATCGGACTCGATGAATACATACGCTTATTAACATCCGAAGATTCGAATTTTCTCGGGTTCGCCGAGTTAGCATCGAGAGTTATAAGCAAGCTAACGACGAGACCTCTTCGGACTTTCCAAGCGATCCGGGTCGTGTATGGAGAACATTAAGACTTACAGAGAATATTTATATCAACTTACTTATACCCAAAGCTTATATATCACTCTTATGTTTGCATACTCATATCGGATTTTCTATTTCGAATATTTACATCGCGCGCTTTATATCAAAATATTCATATCAAATCATTCGTATCGGAGCGTTTATATCCGATAGTCGAACCGTAATGCTCATATCCGAGTTACCGAATATTTATAACAAACTCGTAACATTAGTCAAAAGTTTCTATTAAGAATCGTACGAAATAAGACAAATAAAGCAATATACATAAGTCTCGGGTCAAGTTGTGGGCCCACCTCGGATCAAATCGGTAACGAACCTAAAAATGTGGTCATTATGTCTCATTACATTAACCTCGAAGATTTCAAGTCATTCCGGTTCCATTTTCAAGAGTTACGAACATTTGAACATTTATTTACAATAAAGCATAACTCATTTAATTCAATACTACTTCGAGCGAATAGTAACCAAATTCAAACTCGAATTTCTAGAATTAGAGTGGCCCCCGAGGCACACGTTCAAGCCTATGACGTCTAAGACATGCCGAGAAGGAAGGGGAAAGCCTTACATACCTTTTCTCGCCGCTTACGCTACTCCAAATTCCGGCCCCAAGTTCGCCAAAATCTGCACTTTGGTCATATTTACCGCTTACTATTCATGAGGCTTGAAATTCCAATCTTGAATTAGTTCTTGTCTACCGAAATTTCGGCAGCACCTCCCCCGTAAATGCACCATCCCGAGAATATGGCTCGCCCAAATTCATCAACACAATACCCAAAGCAATTCCAATAACATCAAGAATCACAACACAATACATTTTAACATAATGTTCTTCTTTTCTACCTTATGCAATAATCCCCATTCCAATTTCAAGCTCCCAACTTCATGTCAACGTTCTCATATTTATTTATTGATCCAAAATCATTCAAATACAATCCGGAAACGTTCCATATCATTTCTACTAGATATTCACAAGATATGCAAAATATACAAACTTTCCATCAAAATCATATTGCATCCAAAACGTTTAATCTTTAACACACATATTCATAGCATGTTTCCATCTTCCAATTCCATCAACAATCGCCATAATATGCACCTTAATAACTTCATTTCCGTGTTTACATAAAATTAGAATAAAATCATATAGTTTCCTTCAACAACTTAACAATGGATTTTCATGCCAACTTCAACCATAAACCTTCCATTTACACCACAAAGGCCACAACAACACAACTAACACACTAAATAAAATGAATTCATCTCCATTCCAATTCTCCATGCCACACGGCCACATACACAATCCATAGGTTTTCATGGATTTCCATTCTTTTCTACACATTACAACACATTACACAACACATAATCATACTAAATACACTTAGTTCATCCTTTCTACACATTATGCATAATACACGGCCAACATCACATTCATGGCTCAATTTCAATCATCCATATTTTCATGATTTGTATTCATTCCCATACTTTACAACATACACAACTCATCTATAACATATGAAAAACAAGTTTGAGCCTTACCTTTCCTTCAACTCTCTTCCACGGCTAGCTTGAAGAATCATAACAACAAATGGTTTTCTTGTTCCATCAACCATTCCATGTCGACGAGGACCTTCTAATTAGTATGGAAGCATGAAGAAAGAAATTCCCATGATCAACTTGAGGGGGCTGGTTCGGCCAGCCCCTCCTTAGCCGTTTCTCCTTCTTGTTTTTGTTTTTTTTTTCTTTCTCTCTCTCTCTTGGTTCTTGAATGATGAATAATATATCTTACCATGTAAGCTCTCATATATATATATATAATTACAAACATGTGAGGGGCACATGCCCCTCTCTAGAATTCTCTTGAAATTTTTTTTTCTTTAAAAGGATGACTTATGGTTTTTGTCATCTTTTCTCTCTTTATTTAGCTTCCCTCCTTTCCCTTTTTGTCACATGGCCAATATGGCCTCTTTGGAATTTTCATGAAACTTGGGTGAAATTCCCATTTTGCCCCTCGACTTTTCTCAATATTTCCGTACTAATAATAGTCATAAATAATATTTATAACGACTCGTTCATTAAGAAAATTTCTAAAAATGGTCTCGCCCTTAACTTTCCACGACGACTTTGGAATTTCCAAACGTACAATATACGGGCTATAACAATGATGGAAGCCACTAGAATTGCATGGCTTATAGTAAGCTGATTATCTGTCTGATTTGGGTGTATTCTTTTTAGTAGGACACTCCTTCAAAATTTGAATTCCACTGAGAGATCTTTCTTTTTAATCTGCACACTAGAGTTTGTACGCCAGGCTGGGTTGTCTCTCGCAATCACCGAAGCTACCCATGGTAGTTATTTCAACATATCAGTTTTGTTCCCTGCCATTCTGTAGTCTAACTCATCAGTGTTTGTTGGCGGCTCATAGTTGTCCCTGAAGTAGAATCAGTTGGTCGCCTTGCTGGAGAAATCAATCCTCACTCCCCTAATAGTTACCTTCTAGAGGCTTATGATTGTCTTTGCTTGTTGGGCTGGCCTGTACCTATTGTTTATCTCAGCAGCATAGTTGGCATAAAACTCTCTCACAATAGAGGATATATATGTGTCGGGAGGTTGGCTAAGGAAGCCCCATCCATGATGATCAATGACAACTTGTACGTTGGGGAAATGTTCCAACCCCTCGAAACTGATCCCTTTCCTCATAGATGTTCCGGCGGAAACCTTGTCCTCCTTCATTTGGCTCCAGCCCTTTATCATATATTTATTTTGAACCTTGGACCGACAACCAAATAGCATGTTTAGACCTCTCCTTCATTCTGTTCTCATTTAGGCGTGCCACCTCTTCAGCATCAGACCCCTCCGGCACATTAGTTGCCTCCTCCTGAGTAGGCAGATCAAGAGAGCTTGATGATTGCTCTCCATCACCTTTGATGAGGACCCCTTATCAGACTAGGAGTTTTTCAGAGTTTGGGCTGCTCTACGTGGCCTCTTAATTCTTGCGATAGGAGCCTGGTCTTCATCACTCACATGATCACGGAGCCTGGTCCTGATTTGGGTCTAACCTCGCCCTCGGCCCTATCCGGTGGCCTGGGTACGACCCCTTCTAACAGTGTTCTTTGGAGCCATACTTGTGGACTACATATTAGTATCTCCAATAACGAAGGTGTAAACAAGGATGATAATTTACAAAAAAAAAAAAAAAAACAAAAACAAAAACAAAAACAAAAAAAAAAAATCTTGTTATTTTTTTTGTACGAACCGTAAAAGACATACAGTCCGTAAAAGAGACCGTAGATTGGTGACAGAGATACATATGTGTTCACAGTTTATTCTACGGTGGATTTCTACGGTCCGTAAAACCTATCGTAGATTTGGGACAGAAAGTTTGGGAACTGAAGCAACTATTTTACGATACAAGTTACGGTCTGTAAAATTTTTACGGTCCGTAGGTTGTATCGTAAAACAGGAACAGAGAGAATTCAATGCAATAAGGTATATCTACGACACAGATTTACGGTCCGTAGAATTTCTACGGTCCGTAAATCTATCCGTATATATACCTTCTCTGTAATCAGTTACCCAAACTTCCCCAGTGACTCATATGCATTCAAGACTTATTTTTACACACGAAACCCTGTTAATTTGCTTGTATCTTGTCGGGATTACTCAAATTTCACCCCAATCTACACTTTTTCTCATTCAAGCATTTTATCGAACAGTTGGTGGGCATAACGAATTGTTATATCAATTATGACATTGGCACTCGAAATGCCCATCGACCCAATGGGGGTTTCGAATACTCATTCCCCATGATTCCAATTCTACGGACAACACAACCAAATCCCTATCCCAACTTATTTCAACATTCTACACACCATAAAATAAGATTTCAAGAAATCACACAACAAAGTCATTGCGAGACACATGGGCATTCGTCCTTCTCGCTAATATGCAACTTTAGAGCAAAACGATAGTATGAGAGAATCAACAAACCTCGTACAGACATGAATGATCAAATAAACGCATAGAGTATAATTTAGAAAACTATTGCTTCTGATGTGGCGTGATTTTACGCCACAATCGATGCTTTTCGGCTATAAGTTTTACTTGTTTTTAAGTAAGTCTATGTGATTTTACGTGATTTTTATTGTGTTTCAGGTATTACAAGGTCCCGAGAGCCTATTTGTGGAAAACGAGTGAAAAACGAGAAAAAGAGAGCTGAAGAAAAAGAAAGGAGAAAAAGAAGCAAAAAACTCGTTGAGGTTGAAAAAGATGGAAAAATGATTTTTTAAATAAAATAAAAGGCTGGCACATATTCAAGATAATTTGGAGAAATATTGAAAAGCCAAAGTAAATGAAGGAAGAAGCAGAATGAAGTGCATATATATTGTTTTGTCTACGTGGCATTCAGTGATAGCAAAAAAAAAAAGGAAGTGAAAAAGGAATACACCTAAAGTTTGTCTATGTGGCAAAGTGCAGGCATGAAATCGCGAGCAAAATTGGCTGGTATGCACAGAGCGCCGCGGCCAAGCTGCTGATGAAAGAAAATATTATTTCCCAATTCATTTTGGACTCAGTTATTTTATTTGGGCTTTTTCCTACACCTATAAATATTTCATAAGCCACAATTCCTAGACATCTTTGGCATAAAACACAAGTGTGGAGGCTAGGGTTCCTATGTATATTTTCTTTCTTTTATTTAATCCTTGTTTATGGGAATTTCTTGGTGACAATTAAGATTGATACTCTTGTTATGCTTATTTATTCATCGACATTATTTTTAATCAAGTAAGTTCTTGTTATTTTAATTATTCTTATTTTTCAACGTTTCTCAAGGGAGTAGCTAACCCTAGGACTTGCCCATTTACTTTGTTTGAAACTCGGAAGAGGAAGAACGGGGTTGGGATAGAATAATTAACATGAATTTGGGGCGCTAACCCTCATCTAATGGAAATTGACCTAGGAATAGCGATACCACTTGTAGCCATATTCGGGTGTTCTTAATGCTCCTAATTGCTTGAGGGATCTTCAATTGGGTAGTCTAGTTAATTTCGGGAGTTAATTTAGAGTCATTATCCGAGGCTAATTAACATAAACTTGCTATTATTTATAATTCGTGAAATAGATTGGATCGTTACTTGAGAAATAGATTCCTTAATTCCTTACTTGTGGCCATTGATCAATTTACTTGCTTTCTAGATTAGAATTTATATTTCCGTCTTTTCTCAAAACCTTATCAAAAACCACCATTGATGCGTTCGGTCTAGCTATTGTTAGTGATAATTCCTAATCTGCTTAAATTGCCTACATATTGTTCTCTGTGGGATTCGACCCCAACCTTGTTGGGTTACTATATTTGATAACGTCCGCATTCTTGCTTCAACTCAACGGCTGCTAAGGGTTTGTGCTTGGGTGTTGTGGTAAGGAGTTGTGGGTATTGTGTAGGTAAGGAATACGTAACTAATGATTGTGGGGAGTGAAAAGTGTAGTGAATTTAGGGTAGTGATTGGATAGTGGTGGAATTTGAATGGGAGAGGGAGTTTTAGGGAGTTTTGAATTTCTTTGAAGTCGTATAGGCAAAAAATAAGAGGCGGTTTAAATATTCTTCTGTACCCTATCCGCGTTTCACTTAAAATACCTGGGCTTTTAACATTGTCAATCTACGCCCGTAAAAATTATACGGGGCGTAGATATTGATGTAAATCTTGCAATGGTGATTGATCTGACGGTCCTTGATGTACGCTTCAATCTACGGTCCGTAAATGTCGGCGTATATCAAGAACAGAAAGAGTACTTACCTGGCTCATACTCTACGCTTCCATATACGGTCCGTGTTTCACCCCCACGGACCGTAGATTAAGGCGTAAATCATCAACGAGGATCATCTTTCTGCTATCTCAATTTACACTTTCATCTACGGACCGTAAAATTTTTACGGACCATAGATTCTGGCGTAGATCAACTCCAGTTTCTACACTTTACATCCTCCACCAAAATAAACATTACCCTATATGCTTCAAACACAAAAAGAAAATAAACATTACACTTGGGTTGCCTCTCAAGAAGCTCTTGCTTTAACGTCGCAAAGACGACGGTGGTACCAATCTACTCTTGGTCGGGACTCGCTAAGTCTGCATTAGTTCCCAGGTGCTTCAACCGGTATCGATCAACGATTCTATCTCTATCAACCATCCCATGATAGTGCTCCACCCTCTGCCCATTCACCTTAAATGTCCGAGTTCCATCTCCGAACTTCAGCTCAATCGCCCCACGGGGTGAAACACTTACTACCTCAAACGGACCGGACAACCTTGACTTTAGCTCACCCGGTAGTAGTTTTAATCGAGAGTTAAACAGCAAGACAGGATCACCCTTGTAGAATTCTCGCTTCAGGATCTTCTAATCATGATACTGTTTGATCCTCTCTTTATAAAGTGCAGTACTTTCATATGCCTGGTACCGGAATTCGCCCATCTCGTTGAGTTGAAATAACCTGAGTTTGGTCGCCTCTTCCCAATCCATGTTTAATTTCTTCAAGGCCCACATAGCCTTATGTTCAAGTTCAACTGGCAGGTGACAAGCTTTTCCAAAATGAGCTTGAAGGGTGAAGTCCCAATCGGAGTTTTAAAAGCAGTGCAGTAAGCCCATAGAACATCATCAAGCTTGCAGGCCCAGTCTACCATTCTATTTGCATTAACCGTTTTAGCTAGAATACTCTTGATCTCCCGATTGAAGACTTCAACTTGCCCACTTGTCTGAGGATGATAAGGTGTTGCCACCCTATGTTTTATGCCATACTTCTCCATCAACCCCGTGAAAGCTCTATTGCAAAAGTGGGAACCCCCATCACTTATTATAGCCCACGGAGTACCAAATCGAGTAAATATGTTCTTCTTGAGAAACCCCATGACACTCTTGGCCTCGTTGTTAGGTAAAGCCACCGCTTCTACCTATTTCGACACATAGTCCACAAAGAACCAAGATATACTTCATGCCACCAAAACCTACAAACGGTCCTGCAAAGTCAATCCCTCAGACATCGAACACTTTCACCTCCATCACAAAATTTGTAGGCATCTCTTGCCTTCTGCCTATACTCCCTTGCCTCTGACATTGATCACAAGACCGCACCAATAAATTTGTATCATGAAAGATAGTCGGCCAGTAATAACCGCATTCAAGAACCTTAGCAGCAGTCCGATTACCACTATGATGACCCCCAACCGGAGAGTCATGGCATGCCTTTAGAATCGCCATCACTTCACTTTCGGGAACACACAGCTGAATGATGTTTTCAGCGCATGTTCTGAACAAGTAAGGTTCATCCCAATAGTATTGATGAGAATCCCGCAAGAACTTCTTCTTTTGGTATGCTTTGATCTCCTCTAGAACTATGCCTGTCACTAAATAATTGGCAATGTCTACACAGCCAACACTCTCTTATCTGGAAACACATCATCAATATCTAGCTCATCAGAAGGTCTCCCAACTTTTTCAAGCCGAGAGAGATGGTCAGCAACCTGATTCTCAGTTCCCTTGCGGTCTTTCACCTCAAAGTCAAACTCGTGCAAAGAATAGCACCCATCGGATCAATCGCGGCTTTGCTTCCTTCTTCTCCATAAGGTATCTCAATGCTACATGATCAGTGTATACCACGACTTTAGACCCCAACAAATAGGCCCGATACTTCTCAAAAGCAAAAACTATTGCAAGCAGCTCTTGCTCTATCACTGTGTAATCTATCCGAGCGCATTCAACGTTCGCTTGCATAATAGAATCGGTGCATAATTTTATTGTTCCTCTGGCCAAGCACAGCACCTATTGCGAAACCACTAGCATCACACATCAATTCAAAAGGCAAGGACTAATCAGGAGTAACAATAACAGGAGCAAAAGATTGAGGCGCTCCTTTAATTCATCAAATGCCTTTTGGCACTTGTCATCAAACACAAACTTAGCCTCTTTTTCAAGAAGCTTGCACATCGGTTAGCAATCTTGGAGAAATCTTGATGAAGTTACCGTAGAATCCCATGTCCCAAGAAACTTCGGACACCTTTGACTGAGATAGGTGGAGGAAGTTTTGCAATCACATCTATCTTCGCTTGATCGACCTCAATTCCCTTTTCAGAGATTTTGTGACCGAGGACGATCCCTTCCTTCACCATAAAGTGGCACTTCTCCAATTTAGCACGAGATTTGTCTCCTCACATCTTTTCAGCACTTGACCTAGATGGCCAAGACAATCATCAAACAGATCGTCCACAATAGAGAAATGATCCATGAACACTTCCAAGAAGTCTTCTACCATGTCAGAAAAGATCGACATCATGCAGCTCTAAAAAGTGGCTAGTGCATTACACAACCCAAAGGGCATTCGGCTAAACGCAAACGTCCCATAAGGACAAGTAAAAGTCATCTTCTCTTGATCTTCTAAGGCAATATTGATCTGATTGTAGCCAGAGTTGTTATATCCCGTGTTTTCGTACATTGGGACAATCCAGATTAATTGTGATAAATTGGGGATAAAACTATTTCGGGATACAAAGTCGGGACTTTTGACCTTCGATTTTATTTTAAGTCATAAGTTGTTCATGAATTTGTTGGTATGGAACAATTAGGAAAATTTGGGACCAAAAGTGATATATTTGGAAGTTGAAAATCATGCAAAATGAGGCTCAGCCGTGTGGCACTCAAATGGTCCCACACATTTTTGTGTCCAATTTTAATTGCTCCAACACATATGTGTGTGGCCCATACAGACACTTGTGCAAATTGTGGGAGTTTAAAAGATGACTTCTAAGTCATCTTTATTCATTTTCCACTTAGCAAAAAAATAGAAGTTGAAGAGCAACAAGCTCCAACCATTCCGGCTAAGAGGAGGAGATTTCAAGTCCAAGATTTAGCCATCCCAAAATTATTTTTGATGAAAAACCACTAATTTGGGGTCCCTAAGTAACGTGGAAGTGTTGTTCGGGTCATCCAATCGTTCGTTGTGCTAAATTCAAACCCTAGCCTAGTGTGGAGTTGAAAGAAGAAAGGTAAGAATTGATTAAGTTTTATGTGTTATAAAGGTTGTATGCATGTTGTAGTATGTTAAAATGGAGGAAATTCATGAAATATGACATGTTGGAGTTGAGGTGGTGTGTGTGGTGTGTAGCCGTGGTAGGTGTATGTGTGTTGTGTTGTATGGAAGTAATGAATTGAAGTCTAGTTAGCATGTTGTGATCATTGTAGAGTGAAGAAATGAATGAGAAACATCTATATGTGTATGTGGGTATATGGCCGAATATGGGTCAGCGTAGCATGGCAAAGAATGAATTAATATCGCTTCTTGTTTAGTTGTTGTCATTATGAATTCTATGTCGACGATAATAGTTTAATGACTCAAATTGATATCGTAAGTGTTGTGGGCTGAATTGGAGACTATTGTGCATTTGATATAATTTGTATATTTATGAGAATGATATTGTTAGAATGTGAATTGTTGGTGCAAATCATGATTTGGAAATGAGAAGTGTGTTATAGTGTGTCTCGAGTTTAGTGGAATGAGTTTTGGGCAAATCGAGCCTTGTTGGATTGTTGGGAATATTGTATAAATTGTTTGAAGTGTTCTTAATTGATGTTAGTATGATTCGGGTTGTTAATTGAATGTAAAAGCGTTGATATTGGCTTGAACGTAAGCCATTGAATTGAATATGTCAGAAGTTGTTGAATGATGTAAAGAGAGTTGTTAATGTTATATTGCCTTTCGGATTGGTTATAAATGTTGCTAGGTTGGTTGTTGTTGTTGTTGTTGATTTTGTTCGAGTTAAATTCCCTGAAGTGGCCTATTTATTAGGAAATGTCGCCCAAATTTCGTAGAATTAAGGGCTAAATTGAAATTAAATGCCCAAATGCCTATAGCTAATGTTTGGCATATTATGACTTGTTTGTAGACTCCTGGAGAGCCCGAGGCGTAGGTTGGCTTTAGCTTGAGTTTGAATTAGCGTTGAGTGCGTACGAGGTATGTAAAGCTTACCTTCCTTCTTTTGGCATGTCTTAGATACGACTAAGTTATGATTTGTTATGAGCTTCGGGGGAAAATTCCATTCCTAAAATCCGAGTACGTTTATGAGTCGTATTTGCTTTTGATGTTGGCATCCTTATGTGGACAAACAATGGTTTATATGTTTTGTATGATTGATTTTCAAAAGTTGCATAAAAATTGGTTTTAAGAGAGTGTTGTTCCTAAATGATTCCGAAAACTACGAAAACCCGTAACTTTCCCAGACAGAACCGGATTGCTTCGATATGCTCAAAAATGATTCCATGATGTATGATGACTATGATTTCCATAGGCGGGCCCGGCTCGGGTTGACACCCGTTCGTGGGTCCCGCGACTCTCCTTTATGTACTTCTGATGACTTTTAAAAGGATATGATATGACTATTACCCCGATTTCAAGTACGATCAGTTACTTATCTTTTGAGTTTATAATAATGATTCGATAACATATGATGACTTTAGATTTCACGGGCGGGCCCGGATTGGGTTGACGCTCGTCCGTGGGTCCCGCGACTTTTCTATGTTTGATTCCAACGACCTATTTTTTTTAAAAGAACTTCATGTGGCTATGATTTCAACCCCCGAGTATGATTACTTAATCGTTTGTCGAGTTTGAAATGAAGATTTCTATGCATATGATTTTGGTACGTAACCATGGGTTCCGAAGTCTGATATGTATATGATGATATGATGATGACATGATTCTATACACCGAGACCCTCACTAGAGGGTCGGGACACGCTATACACCGAGACCCTCACTAGGGGGCTGGGACACGCTATACACCGAGTCCCTCACTGAGGGCCGGACACGCTTATATGTATGTATATATGGGATGATGATATGATCTTACTTACCGAGTCTCGTTGTGAGGGCCGGGACACGCTATATGTATACGCATGCGTAATGATTGTCCGATTGGTACATGATATGAACATGTATGAATTATGTTCGAAGGTAAGTTTTAGGGTTTCGTTACCGTATCCGTGGCTCCTACTCCTTATTTAAAGTACGATTCGCTATTGTGTTTCATGCTTTACATGCCGCACATATTTCGCATCGACCCCCTTTCTTCGGGGGTCCGTTTCATGCCCGCAGGTACAGATTTTGGTGATCCGCCGGTTTAGGATTTCCATCGTCTTGGAGTGCCCTTGTTCCGGGAGCCCACCTTTGTACATATTCGTTCGTGGCATATGTATTTGTTTGTTCGTGGGCACGGCGGGGCCCCGTCCCGTCATATGATTCTCGTTGGTCCGTTTAGAGGTCCGTAGACATATATGTGGGTTAGGCCTATCCTGTACAGGTGTGTTTGCATGTTGTATGTTCTGGGCGATCCTATTCGCCGTGGCAGCCTTGTCGGCTTGCATTTGTATATATTTTGGGGCCGATGCGCCAATTGATAGCCTTGTCGGCTCCTGATATGTTTGTTTGTGTTTGAGATGTGTTTAAGACAGCGTCTGATATTTGCATACGCGTAGGCTATCTGTTTGTGAATCGAATTATTGAATGTGTTTGGGTGCCCAACTCGGGCACTAGTCACGGCCTACGGGGTTGGGTCGTGACAAGAGTATCCATCTAAGAAGCAATAGTAAGATCTCCCAGCCAGCCTATCCAGCATCTGATCTATGAACGGCATCGGAAAGTGGTCTTTACAAGTGGTAGTATTCAGCTTCCTATAGTCCATGGACACACGCCATCCAGTAACTGTACGAGTGGGAATCAACTCATTCTTTGCATTAGGCACCACAGTGATACCTCCTTTCTTGGAAACACATTGAACAGGACTCACCCACTTATTGTCTACAATCGGATACACTACCCCCGCATCTAACCACATTATGATCTCCTTTTTCACACCTCTTGCATATTCTCATTCAATCTCCTTTGATGCTCCACACTCGGCTTGCTATCTTCCTCCAACTGGATTTTATGTTCACTGATCCCAGAAGGAATTCCCTGAATATTTGCTATAGTCCAACCAATCGCACGCCTATATTCACGCAATACTTTCAAAAGTCGCTCAATCTGTTCCTCTGTCAGTAGTGCTGAAACAATCACTAGCAGTATATTATTCGGACCAAGGAACTCGTAGTCACGACCCAACTAGTGGGCCATAACGGGTATCCGGAGCTGGCTACCGAGCACCAGTCATCATGCTATCTATCATACTCAACCTGGACATACATCATTCTCACCACAAAACTTATCATAAAACGAACGTCAATATCTCCCAAAACATGTATGTGTGCATAAGCCCATGAGGCTACAAAAATAATGTACAGAATATGCAATGAAGGGGTCACATAGCATCTACAACCCACACATAAGTATCTACGAACCTCTAACTAGAATACTGAGATCATAGGGACGGGACAGGACCCCGCCATGCCCCAAATATGTACACAAGAGAGTATACCAATAAGCGACAACTCCGAAGTAGCGGAGTGCTCCTACAAGTCTGCTGAAATAAGCTCTTAAACGTCTGTGTCATCTCCCTGTCTACTTGTGGGCATGAACGCAGCGTCCATAAAAGAAAGGATTCTGAGACACAGCATAACATCGAGTATGTAAGGTGTCACACCCCAATTTCCGATAGGGCATGATGGGCACCCGACCCCTACCTAGGCCGAGCGAACCCTCCGACTTTCGTAATACTCACAATCATATCGTCCGCAAAACATGACATAAGGACATAATGAAAATTTTCCACAAACAAGCATGCCTTTCGTCTTTTTCAAATCAAATAAAATCTGTGGTCACAACATATCTGTAACATAATGCATAATAATACACCGCTTACATAGCCGCTTACAAACCGACGTTTTACACACGACAACGTCGCTAAAGTCTCTACCATAACTTCGTATACCATACAAAAGCACTCGGACTCGGGCAAAGCACTTATGAGGAAATGGAGCTCGCCAATCCAAATGTGGAACATCTTCTCTAACATCATCTACTCATCCGTGGGTACCGCGCGGCACAAAACGACCCAAGAAAAGGGGTCGTATTTAAATATGTACTGAGTATGCAAAGCATGAAATACCGAAAATGAGATCATAATCGAAATAGAGGGTACAGAAAGTGAGCATAACAACCCGAAAACCAAAGTGTTTACATCTGAAACACAAATCGGACCACAGAGGTACAGAAGACAAATATAATAATCAGAATGCCAAAACGCTTACTCCTGAAATACAGATCATACATATACATACCGTAGCACATCTGTTATATCCCGCATTTTGTACGTTCGGACAATTCAAGATAATTGTGGGAAGTTAAGAGCCAAGCTATAATTTTCAATTTTGTTGAGCACATATGTGGGTTATGAAAATATATATATATTATCGCGGAAGGATCGAGGAAGGCTAAGGGCAAAAATTGGAATTTTGGAAAAAATTAGTTCCATGAATTACAAGAACTAGCCAAAGTAGTTGGGCTTGGAAAAAAAAAATGAAAATGATAACATGGCCCAAGAGGGGTGGACGGCCAAGACCATGGCCCAAGGCCCATATGGGGCTTTAATATATGGAACTAAAAGATGAATAATTCATCTTCAACCAAGAGAAAAATCAAGAAACTTCATGAGAATAAAGACCACCCCATATTCGGCCATATCCATGAAAAACCAACCCATTGAAATCTTGTCCTAAAAATTATTTTCTTCATGTATTCCTACTAATTCAAGGATGCTCTTCAACGTGGTATAATTATTATAGCAAGAAAGCTACTCTTGGTTGCAAGTTCACAAATTCAAGAAAAGGAGAAATTGAAGGAAAGGTAAGAATTTCTTTTCATTCTTATGTTATGGAAGGCTTATATATGTTGTAGTATGTGAAAATGAATGAAAGGTATGGAATTGTGTGTTGTGGGTGTGTTGTGTGTGGTGGCCGTGTGGTTCCAAATGGGTGGAGGAACAAGAATTAATTTCTTTAGTATGTTAGTGGTGTGGTTATGGCTTTTATGATGGAAATGGAAGAAATTGGTTCAAGTTGGCATGGAAATTATTGGAAATAATTATAGGGAATTATGTGATTTTAATGTAGTTTTTATGTAATTATGGAAATGGAGTCCTAAATGTGAATTATTATGTTAGTTGGTGAATTTGGAAGGATGTTAATCCATATTGGCATGAAAGGTTGGTTGGTAAGTTGTTATAGGAAGTTTTGTGATTTTATGGTGGATGTATGCAATGATGAAAATGAAAGTGTTGGCGTGCGAATTATGATTATTGTTAATGAAATTGGAAGATAAAAATATGTTGCGAATATTTATGTTGAAAATTTGAAGTGTTGGATGAATTATGGCGTTGGTGGAAAGTTTGTATATTTCGTATATCTTGAGAATATATTGTAGAAAAGCTATGGAATGCTCCCGAATTATATCGTAATGACCTTGACTAGTAGTGAATAAAAGCATGTTGGTATTGATTTGAAAGTGCGAAGCCGAAATGAGAATTATTGCATTATGTCGGAAAGTAGACTAATTGTGTTATATTGTGATTGTTGATGTTGTTGATGTTGTTGTTGGGTTGTTGTTGATTGTTTTGAGCCGAGTTGAATCTCGGGGATGCTATATGTATAGGGGAGATGTTTGCCCAAATTTACGTAGAACAGTATTGGTTAAGGTTGAAAATTGTAAGTCTCATGAATAGTAACTGGTAAATGTGACCATTTGCAGTTTTTGGACGAAACGGGATTTGAGATTGGGCGATCGTAAGAGGCAAGAAAGGTATGTAAAGCTATCCCTTTCCTTCCTTTGGCATGTCCTAGGTGTACTAGGTTTGGATTTGAGCCTCGGGGGTTACTCTGTTCATAGAAATCCGAGTTTGATTTTGCATACTATTCATTCAGCGCAATTGAACTAAAATTCTTATATCTGGTTAAAAGAGTGCTTAAACCTTTGTAACAGTTGCAAACGCATCTGAATCGCTCCGAAACTTTTATGGATGACCTTAGGAGGCCTAATGTTGTAATTTATGTCCGCCGCCTTGACTTGGCCCAAGGTGGGCCCACAATGTCCATAACGATACTTGGAAGGCATTTAATGTCTCACCACTCTGCATGTGCATACGGTTGTTAACCCTTTTTATGCTAACTCAGATTTACTTGAAACGTGGTTGCGGTTTACAAATGATTTTAAGGAAGTTTGTTTTGCATTAAAGAAAATATAAAGTTAACTTTTCAAAACCACCCCGAAGGGGGTGCGAGATTTTATTATTTAAACTTTTCAAAACCACTCCGAATGGGGTGCGATGGCCTCAGCTTATGCCTAAGTGTGCTATGGCCTTGGGTTGTATCTGAGCGAGCCGTGGCCTCAGCTGATCACTGAGTGTGCTATGGCCTCAGCTTACGTCTGGGCGCGCTATGGCCTTGGCTTATGTCTGAGTGTGCTATTTTTCCAAAACCACTCCGCAAGGGGTGCGAGGTTTTACTATTTTATTTCATTTACTACTTATGTTACATTATCATTACTATTATGCCCGAAGGGGCCGTGATTATTGTTATGCCGGAAGCGGCATGCCCGAAGGGGCCATGGTTATTATTGATACCGAGCCGGAAGCGGCTGCCCGAAGGGGCCACTATTGATATTGAGCCGGAAGCGGCTGCCCGAAGGGGCCATTGTTGATATCGAGCCGGAAGCGGCTGCCCGAAGGGGCTATCATTATTTCGCCGGAAGCGGCGCGTGTGATGTATTGTATTACCCCTTTAAAAGAGGAGTTCTAGATTACATTACTTACTTTGAAAACGTTAGTTGGATTGCGATTATTTATTTAAAGCTTGTTCTAGGACTTTGTGTATTTATTTATGTTTTCTTTTAGCGAAGGCTGCAGGTAATGAGCTTGATTGTGGTTTCTTCCCTTCTAAATTAAGCTATGGTTATTATTTGTTATCGCTTTACATACTCAGTACACATTCCGTACTGACCCTCCTTTCTTCGGGGGGCTGCGTTTCATGCCACGCAGGTACACCCAGACGAAGAGTAGACTTTGCCAGAAGTTGTTCCCGCGGGATTGGCGAGCTCCATTTCAGTTCGGAGTGTTGCCGAGTCAGAGTTTGTATGATATGCTTTTACGGATGGATGTTAGAGACTTTGCGGACGTTGTCGTGGGTGTTGGTTGTCGATGCAGTAAGCGGCTCCACCAGCCGATACGTCATATGTGATTGGTTTTGTTTGACTACAGATTGTATGTAATTTGAAAGCAACGAAAGAAATACTTCTGAAAGTTATATTTTGCATTCTATCTTTATTCGAAAAAAAAAAAAATTATGTGCGTAATAAGAGTCTGTGGGTTCGCTCGGCTCCGGATGTGGGGTCGGGTGCCCATCACACCCTAGTAAGGTCGGGGTGTGACAACATCATAACATCATAATTTATCATATGAGTTGGCATTAACCGATGTGGGATTCGCCTAAACCAATGTGGGATTGGCCTAAACCAGTGTGGGATTGGCCTAAACCAATGTGGGATTGGCCTAAACCAATGTGGAATTTTGCCTCATCATTGGGTTTGCCCCACCATTGGGTTTGCCCCACCACTGGGGTACGATACCAACAGATCATATTCCAGAATCCATACATATAACATATAACGTAGCATATATACACAGTACCCGGCCGAAAGGGGCTCGGCGTACCGGACACATCATAACACCATAATACATACGCGGTTCTCGACCGAAAAGGGGCTCGGCGAACCGGACATATCATACTCCAGAATACGCATCGGTAAATCAGACCATCATATCATATCAGACTTCGTATCACATCATGTTTCGAAATACACATCATACTTCAGAATACACATCATATTTCAGAATACAGCATAGTGCGCACGATAACATAACCGGCCCGGGACTTGGCGAAAAATGTAACAACAGAATGCACGAGTAGAATCGTGAGTAACCAAATATAGTTTAAAACATTTTCAAAGACTCAATAGGTTGATCAAAACGAACCATCATTTATAAGCCAAAACAGCAGTCAAATCAGATTTTCTTCCGAATATCATTCGGGAACATATCAAACCGAACTTCAGAAACCACACGTATCAAAATCACATGCATAAAAATTCTCATTTCAGACTCAACAGATAAATAAGTAATCATACTCGGGGGTCGGAAAGATAGTCATATTAAATTCTTTCAAAAATAGGTCGTTAGAACCAACATAGAAAGTCGCGGGACCCACGGACGAGCGTCAACCCAATCCGGCCCGCTTTATGAAAATTAAGGTCATTACTCGTCATAAAATCATTTGCGAAGATATCAAAGCGATCCGAGCCCTTTCTTGAAAGTTACGGGCATTCGTAGTTTCGGAATCGTTTAGGAACAAAACTCTTTTGAAAACAAAACCTTTATGCAACTTTTGAAATTTAGTCATACAAAAGACATAAAGACCATAATTCAACCACATTAAGAATACAAATATCAAGAAACAAATAAGAATCGTTTACGAGCTTATCAAAGCAATCCGGATTCGTCTAGGAAAGTTACGGATATTTGTAGGCATAAGATCCTTTCGGAACAAACCGTTTACACAGCATTTCAAATTCAATCATATCAAAGACATACGGATCATAGCTTGACCATATTAAGGATACCAACATCACAAAGCAAATATGAATCATAAACATGTTCGGATTTTACGAATAGAATTACCCCAAGGCTCATAACGTATCATAGCTTAGCCATCTCTAAGACATGCCAAAAGAAAGAAAGGTAAGCTTTACATACCTCGTCCGCTTCCTAAGCTAATCCAAACGTAAGTCTCGCCTTCTCAAAATCTACAACAACATCATTGGATACTAACATTAGCCACAGGCATCGAAGAATTCAATCCCAAGCCATCACTTTATTTACGAAATTTGGACAGCATTTCCCCTATCAAGTTCAACATCCCCGAGAATTCAACTCGGCCAATATCATACAACAACAATACCAACAACCATTAAACAACATCAATAATGAATTCAAAACGTATTCTAACATTAGTAACTCATTTCTATACGATTCGACAATACTCCATTTTCATTCAAATCAACCGCATACGATCAAACCAACATCAATGTTCATATGTTCAAGCACTAATCCAAACCATTTAAACAAGATTCAAGAATGCTTCCAACAATCTACAAAATAGCCAAATCAGCCCATTCACTACATGATGAAAGCTTGAAACTTCCAAATGCCATAAGGACAACAATACATTTTCTTCCTTCCAAATTCATTAGCTACACCAATAATCCACATATTCACAACATTAACCTTAACAATACAAGAAACTACACTAAATTCACATTGTCTTCAAAACAGCCCATAAACGTTCTCTACTTCAACTTGGACCATTAAATCATCATTTTCACCATAGAATCCATACAACAACAACCAAAACATACTAAATAAAATTTGTTCATTCTTTGCCAAACAACACAACCCATATTCGGCCACCCCAACCAACCCACAACTTTCATGATTTTCATCCATTTTCACACATTACGACAACACCCAAACATGTTAGATACAATTAATTTACCACTCCTACACAATACCACATACACACGGCCACACACCACACACATACACGGCTATAACAACAACACCACATATTCATGAATTTCATCCATTTCCACACTCCACAACATACACAAACCATTCATAACATATTAAAAAGAGGATTAAAACTCACCCTTTCCACTTTGTTCTTTACTTGGCAAGGGTTGGGAATTGCATGAACAAGGGATTTGTTTGCTCCAACAACCACTTCATGTTGTTTAGGACCTTCCAATTAGTGGAAAACCTAGAAGAAATAATTTTTTTGATGAAGATTCTTGGTCTTCAAATTTTCCATTGCCATGGCCGAAACTCCTTTCTCTTCTTTCTCTTTTTTTTTTTTTTCTCCAAGTTTCTATAAACTTCTAAGGGTGAAGATGAATAAATATGACTAATTAGTCATCTTTTATTAACACATAATAAGCTTCCATGTGGCCATGGCCCACACCCACACATGGCCACATATGGCCATTTTCACGAAATATTTAGTTTCCAAAATTTCACTTCTAGCCCCAAATTCTCATGAAATGCTTAACTTTCCGTAATTCACTTTTGACCCCAAATTTTTCTTATTCCAATTTTACCCTTAACACTCCATGCCAATGAAAAGATGAATATGCAACTTAAGAAATTACAACCTTGTCCTTAACTTATCATGACTAACTCGGATTATCCCAATGTACCAAAATACGGGATATAACATCCTTCCCCTTTAGAACATTCGTCCTCGAATGTTCAACTAATCGCGTAGGGTCTTGTGAGGATCTCGGGGGTTTCCTTTATTACCATAGCACGCAATCTCTTCTACAATCATATCTCTGTTTAAACTTTTCCTTTGTAATTCCCTTTGCTCAACTTGTAACATTCTAGGCACATTATCTCGTGTCATTTCTTTATCTTACACTTGCATCTCTCGCACTCCCCCCCTTTAGGGAGCATACTTATACTATCACCCGATTATATTTTGCCCTATTCCTCGTATTTCCAGTCTCACTTAGGTGGCACTTTTATTCCGACATTTTGATCCTCTTGCCTTTCATTTACTGACTTTCTTTCTTTCCCAAATATCATTATGTTGCCACTTTTCAAACTTAACCCCCTTTTTTTTTTCGGCCAACCTCCTCTAAATCATCTCTTAATATCACAAACCCTTTCCAAATTCTATTTACCATATCGGTATCGACCTCCGATTACCATTACCATCAATTCAGCTATTAACTTATTTTTCAAAATCTTTGTAACTTGGCCAAATCTTACCCTTACTATTGACACAACCTTTCAAGTCATATCACAAACCCATATCTCATTCTCCTTTTTTTTTTTTTTTTGGAAAATTTCGACAGAGTTTCCTCTATATTTCTTACTATCTCAAAACCTGTACACAGGGAAATACCAACAATGCCTCACGGGGCCAAAATATATATACATATCATGTCATATCGCGGCACACGGGATCCCAATATCATCAACGGTACACAAAAATAATGAACATACCTTGTATGCCCGACTCAAACTACTTTGCACTTTTCTTTGTTTACTTTCCTTTTCGGTTTTCAACTTCACATTTCGATCGCACTTCCAATATCTTACCCGACATATACTTTTCATACCTTTGCTTACCTGCGTGCTTTATAACTTCCAATATCGTCAGTCACTTCCTTCTGTCGATGCCATTCTTCTGCTGGAACCAAAGGTCAGTAAGAGAAATCTCATTCCCTATGACTTGGCTCTATGGCACGATCTCAGATATGAAAGAAGAATAACCATCCTAGATGCCCCGTAGCCTCCTGTTTATAAATGTGGCGCGCAACGCACCATAAACAAGACTCTACTTGACACGACTTTGGGCAGACAACCCCTAGGGACGAACTGCTCGATGCCAATTTGTCACACCCTAATTTCCGATAGGGCATATGGGCACCCGACCCTTACCTAGGGCCGAGCGAACCCTCTCGACTTTCGTAATACTCATAATCATCGGGCCCGCAAAACATGACATAAGCACATAATGAAAATTTTCCACAAACAAGCATGCCTTTCGTCTTTTTCAAATCAAATAAAATGCGTGGTCACAACAAATCGTAACATAATGCATAATAATACACCGGCTTACATATAGCCGCTTACAACCGACGTCTTATACACACGACACTCGTTCGCAAAGTCTCTACCATAACTTCGATACCATACAAAAGCACTCGGACTCGGCAGCACTCCGGAGGAAATGGTGCTCGCCAATCCAGCTGGAACATCTTCTGCTAACATCATCTACTCATCTGTAAGGCATGTACAGCAGCATAATAAAGAAATAAAGGAGCATAAGATGAAGAGCAAACCTGTAACTGATTGCCTCTTAAGGCGGAGTCATGCATGCTAACTTTTATAGTAAAAATAATATCATATCATACATATATAAGCTGCCCGACCATATAGGTACGGTGTGATCATCATTAGCCTGCGTCCAGGCCTCCCGCGTTCGGGGCGTAGGCTGCCCACTGCAGTGGTGTGTCTGCCCGACCTCATATAGGGCGGCGCGGTGTTATACTACCCGGCCATGTAGGCACGGTGTGATCATACATGAAAATAACATAAAGCATGCATGAGAGCCCAAGTGAAAGCTACAACTCTATCGGAGTGACGTAAGGTTGGTAACCTCCAATTATGTTATGGATCAACATCATCGCTAGGTCTCACCTTGAAAGAACTAATACCGTGAGGTGAGACAACAATAAGAAATAACATCAATGAAATCATGAAGATAGGATTATCAAGCTCATAATAGCATCATCTCATAGGCTTCAGAATCTCTGAAATAGCATCATTATCATCATCATTATCATGGAACATATCTCATCTTTATCCCATAAGAAGTTCTTAAGAATCATGAACTTTCAACTCTTAGGATGTAAGAAGATCATGGAATATAGAAAAGAAATCATAACATAGAAGTCATGCCTTTGAAAGAAGGGGACTAGCCTTACATACCTTTACGTCTCTTTAACCTTATCAACTAAACGCTTTCCTTCCAAGCTCACGATTCTACACTCAAGAGGATTTGTACCAAAATTAGATAATTGGAAGTATACTTAAGTCTTCAACTAAAACGATTAAGAGCTAACAAAATTTGGGCAGCCTTTCCTTTGTTTCAACAACTTCCTCCATTTAATAAACAACTCCCAAACATCAATAGCACGCCCATCATATCATAATCAATAAACTTCTTTACGTTAAACATTGATTAATTCTCAAAACACCCTTTCAAGGTCATCCATAGCCATAGCTATGACATAACACCATATTCATTCCCATATAATACTTCTTTAATGTCATTTGTATCCGTCACAACAAGATTATACTCATCTCATACTAAGAGTCATGACTCGAATTAACTTACTACTCAAAATACCATTATTTCCATATTTGAGCTCATATTCTACTTTCTTTTCTAATCCAAGTCTTTCAACCACTCAATACGTTTAATAACATGAAATAGATGTAAAACTCACCTTTGATTATGTAGGAATGGTATTTGGATGAAAATACTTCACTTGAGAAAACACCAACTTCAACACAAAAGAGATTCTTGACTCCCACAAACCCTAGTGAGCCTCTTTTTCACTTGATTCTCTTGATCCTTGGTAATTAGTCCTTGGTTTCCCTGGGATTTGAGTTAATATGGTGTATGGAATATTCTAGAGGTTTCAAGAGGTGTGGAGAAAATGAGAAATGAAAAACAAGAACTTGGGTCTCATATATATAAATTATAAAATCTGACTTGACATGATTTATTCGCACACTTATACGGTCCGTATAATCTTATACGGTCCGTATAAGTGATCATAGAATCGCACCAACAATCAACCCATTCTGTAACTGTTATACGGACACTTATACGGTTCGTATAATCTTATACAGTCCGTATAAGTGACCGTATAATCTCACCAAAAACGACCCCTCACTGTGACCATTATACGGTCGTATGAAATTATACGGACCGTATAAGTGATTGTATAACCTGACTTTTCCCCGAAATTAACCTTGTCGATTCGTTTTATCTCCAATCATTATAAAATCTTCTTGACACTTGTTTAACACTTCATTAACCATCCAAGGAGCCATATATCTCCTTCCCAAGACATTACTAAATAATCGTTAAATCGATACTTGCAAAAGCCTTTCCAAACACAACTTATACTTTACTTCCTTCGACGAACTTAGTTTCACCGATTCATATAACTTCAAAATCTTATCGTATACGTTTTGAAGCTGCCACATACTTTCCTTAATGTCATAAGAACTTCATGTTCACCTTAAGTTCGCGTTATTCTATTTACAGCACAATGACATGATATTTTTGAGGTGTAACACTCGTACTTCAAATGTGATGGGAGCTGCTTAAGCTCCAACTTCGGTGGTTCAATGATCGAAGGCTTTGCTGGAGGAGTTGTTCTATTTTCCAGATCAAGATTCAGCTTCTTTGGGTGGTAAGAATATGAACCCAACCCAACAAGCGAATTAACCGTCTCCACATAACCCTCCATGTCTTCAGCATCAAAGTTTACAAGAATACCAGCCAGAGCTTCACCCAAACTTTCTTCTTCCATCTTGAACTCCACCGCTTCATCAATAACATCAAAAGAATCAACTACCAAAATGCTCTCATAAGCACTTGGTAACTTCATCCCCTTACTTGCCTGAAAAGTAACCTCGTCATCATTAACTTAGAACTTGATCTCATTCTTCTCCGAATCCATCAGAGCTCTCCCGGCTGAGAAAGGTCTCCCCCGAATAATAGGAATGTCCCGATCAATAACACGATTAAGAATCACAAAAATCATGAACATAAATAAATTTACAAACCCACAAAATAACATCATCAAACACGCCAGTCGGACCTCTTAATAGATCTATCACCTATCCGTAACCTCATAGTAGTTGGCCTTGGCATCCCCAAACCCGATTACTTGATATAGCAAGTGGCATCAAATTAATACTCACCCCATTATCACACAATGCACGAGCAAAATCATGGTGCCCAACAGAACAAGGAATGGTGAACGCCTAGGATCGCCCTTCTTCTGGATAGTAGTTGTTGAAATGATGGAACTCACAGTGTGCGTCAAACTCACAGTTTCATGTTGCACCATTTTCTTCTTGGTCAGTAAGACCTTCAAATATTTAGCAAAACCGAGCATCTCCTTGAAATCTTCCAAGAAGGAAAAATTTAGAGATAACTGCTTCAGCTGATCATAAAAATTTTTGAACTTAGCATCTTCTTTCTTCTTTACCAACCTCTCGAGGGAAAGGGAGGTTTAGATTTGAAAAGCTAAGTCAAAAGGGTGGAGAGCCCTTTCACAAGAAGTGCTTGCCTCACGCCCTCCTCAAAATCTCTCGGGATATAAAGAACCTTCTCGTCGCCGATTCTCATCAACAATAATTGGTGCTTCAAACTGCACCTCTTTATCTTTGTCAATCGGCTTAAGCTCAACAACCTTCTTTTCAGCACCTTGGAGTATTTTACCACTCCGAGTACTAATGGCAAACACCCGATCTACACCGCCTCCCCATTCTTCTTCGAATTTGGAATCGTGTCACTGGGAAGTCCTCCCTTTTTAGGAGGGTGTTGCTCTCTAGAAATACCACGCATCTGTGACTCGAGCTTCTAAATAGCTGTTGTATGGGAACCCACTATCTCTACTAGCCCAGATAATGTTCTTTCAGACTTTGATTAATTAGCCAGAACCTTCTCAAGCATTGCTTCGACCCTCGAACTACCTTGCACTGTTTATTGCCCCTTTGGTAGTATATAAGGATTGGAACTCTTATTTCCAAAATTGTTGCTATTGTTGTAGCTCCTTTGGTTCGTACCACCATAGTTATTACTATAGTTTCCCGAGTTATTGTTGTTATAAGCACCTTGACCCTGCTGAGGTCTCCATTGATTCGATTTCCGAATCACCCTGGGGCCCCCCTT
>NC_081343.1:7875883-7931700 GCF_029784015.1 Lycium ferocissimum | reverse complement strand
GGTATAGCGATCATGATGATTCCATAATGGTAATCGGAGGCTCACCGACCTTATGTCACTCCGATAGAGTTGTAATGCTTCCTTTGGATTCTTATGTATGCATATATATGTATATATATAGCTATTTTATGATACGAGCCTATATGTCCAGGTACGATATCTATTATGCACACCACTTGCGTTGGGTACAAATAACACCGAGCCTTGTTATGGTACGGGTACGAATAACACCGAATCCTATTATGTGAGTGCGTTTCACATAGGGGGTGGGCGTTCGGTATTCGGTTCGGTATTTTTGAAGTTCGGGATCGGTAATTCGGTAATCGGTAATTGAAAATAGATACCAAATACCGAACTTTCAAACTTCAATTCGGTAATTCGGTAATCGGTAAATCAAACTTTGGTTCGGTACGGTATTCGATAATACCATATTGAAGTCGAAGTCCACTGTATTACATCACAAGAACTTCACTCCTTAAGGTATCAAAGAAGAAATTGATTAGGTTGAAGCCTTCATATACACACATTTTAGTCGAGAAAGTAATATGTCAACTTAGTTGTGCAAAAGAACTTGACCTAATGAGCTTGGTTTCTTTCATCAATATGATGTATTCAAGAAGTAAACTACTGATTTGCAATGAAACTCAAAAAGTAATAACATTATTAGGAGTATCATTTAGCAGCATCTAAGACGTGATTTAGAATTGTAGACTACATGCGGCAAATTTATCCAATATGCAACTGATATTGGTCTAGAGAAGGATTGCTAATTGCTAATTGCTAATTGTTATTGGCAGTAGAGATAGGGAATAAAAAGATTAAGGATTTTAGGTAATGGACTGAATTGATGGCAATGGGTAATTGCTAATTGCTATTGCAATGGGATTAGGATTGGGCTAGACTAAATTAATGGTCCTTTATTTAGTATGTATTTCGGTATTCGGTAATACCGAATTGCGAAACGGTATTTTTATTGCATACGAAACCGAATACCGAATTTTTTTTTAAGTTTATTACCGAAAATCGAAATACCGAATTATCGAAATTCCCGATTCGGTTCGATAATTCGATTTTCGGTGTTTTATGCCTAGCCCTAGTTTCACGAGTCCCATTGTGGTCTAGTACGCATTACACAGAGCCTATATGACCGGGTACGGTATCATTATACGTATATGTATGAAGTATCTCCTCTAGAGAAAGGCTAAGTATGCATGATAATCATCTTAAGAGGTATTATTAGGTATAAATTGATCTCTTTATCTAATGTTATCTTTATGCTTTCATCGTATTTGCTATTTATGCCTTACATACTCGGTACATTTGTTCCTGCGCGTCCTTTTGTTTACGGATGCTGCGCTCGTACCCAAGTGTAGACAGGGAGATAGACCAGACCCCTGAGGCTGCTTCCTCAGTGATTGCATAGAAGAGCTTCACTTGATCCGGAGCTGCAATTTAGTTGATATTATTCTTTTGTGTACATACTTGGGCATGACGGGGTCCTGTCCCGTCTTTATGATATTACATACTCCATGTAGAGGCTCGTAGACAAATGTACATAGCTAAATATCCCGTAACCTTAACGGTTTATATTTTTGTGTATCATTTTGGCAGTCTTGTCGGCTTGTACATATAGGCATAGTTAATGATGTTTATATAGACGTGTATATGTTCGATAGAACTTGTCTTTTTTCAGTTTGTGAAAATTATGAGTTAGTTATCTGGCTCACCTAGATATGATTATGAGAAGTATGCTAAGAGGCGCTCGGTAGGTTAGCTCCGGGTGCCCGTCACGGCCCTCCAGTTGGGTTGTGACAGAATGAGCTGGAAGATTTGATCACAATCTGCTCTGTGAATGAGCTAGCGACGTTGATTATAATTTGCTCTGTAAATATGTGATATCATGTATTTTAGAAAAATATATTAGGAGTTATTCTAGGAAAATAGTTAAGAGGAAACCCCTTGATTTAAGGATCTCCTATGAATTGGGATAGATTAGTCTTTTTTCGATCTTTTTTGTTCTAGTATAAATACTTATACGATTCGTGAATAAAGTAAGCTTTGCATTCTGCGAAAACTTTAATGGTATCAGATCGAGTTTTATCCCTAATACCATATGGGCAAAACGATTCTTCGGAACGTTAACGGAAGAGAAAAGTTCTTCTAAAGCGTAAAATCTAATGGCACAAGGAGGCGATGCTTCTCACATGCCCTTCCGGTTAACTTCTCATCGATTAAACGAGAAGAACTATCTAGAATGGGCACGATCCGTTAAGCTTGCAATCGATGGCCGTGGAAAGTTGGGACATCCGAAGAGACGAAAAAGCCGAAAGTCGAAGAAAAGTTGAAAACACGGAGATCGTAGAACTCACTTGTGATTTCCGGCTAATAAATTCCATGGAACCGGTCATAGGTAAACCTTATCTTTTTTTACCCACTACTAAGGATGTGTGGAAGCCGTTATGGGAGACATATTCGTGTAGAAAATGCCTCTCAAATTTTTGAGTTAAAAATTAAATTATGGCAAGCTAAGCAGGGTGAGAGGGAAGTCACTGCTTATTATAATGAAATGGTGTCTCTGTGGCAGGAATTAGACTAGTGTTACAATGATGAATGAGAGTGTCTAGTGGATAGTGTGAAAGCAAACAAAAGGGAAGAAAATGAGAGAGTTTACCTTTTTTAGCAGGACTAAACGAGGGAGTTTGACTTGGTCGGTCACGAATCCTAGGAAAGAACCCTTTGCCCTCACTTCGTGAAACCTTTTCTGAAGTTAGGAGAGAGAGGAAACTTGGAGGAAGTTATGTTAAAACCTGATTTTAACCTTGAACTAAAACCTTCCATAGACTCTTCAGCTCTTGTAACAGTGAAAAATGAAGACGACAAAAAGAAAAAGCCATGGTACGATCATTGCAAAAAACACTAGCACACTCGTGAGAAAGACTGCTACCATCTCTGCCCATGTAGTAATAAAATTCCGCGGCAGCTTCTCAAACCATGCACTTGCATCTCCAGTTAAGGAATATTTGAATAGTCTTAGCTGAATAGCATCTTATGAAATGTTGTTTTGGATGTGATTAGCACACACATCCACAAAATTCTGCAAATGATGTTGAGGGTCATTATCGGTAGAGTTTCAAAAGTAGACCTCAAGCTTCAAAAAAAGGTATAGAGAGGAGTCAATTTTGATGCTTGTAGCTCTAACTTGAGGATGAACAATAGCAGATGCATAGTCCTCCTCAGGAACAAGATCAGCGAAAACATTCTCGTCATATGATTCATTCGCCTGATTATTCAATCGAACCCCTTAGTTACCAGCATGTTGATTTTGCTAATTCTTATTCATGTTCACCTGGTTTACAAGGAATAGCAAACAAGGTGTGATGGAATAAGCAAAAGACTTCAATCAAAGAAAATACTATTTAGTAATTTCAAAACCGTATTCCACGGCACCGGCGCCAAAATTTGATACGCTCAAATTACACCCTTTAATTAGCGTAAAGCGGATGATATCAAATATAGTAACCCAACAAGGTTGGGGTCGAATCCAGGGAATATGGTGTGAAAAGGTTACTAAACTCGTAGAATGCTTAATTTAGGTCTAATGTCTTAATCCGATAATGTTTGTAAAAGTTGGTTGTTATTGACTAATAGCTAACTAATTGCTATGGATTGCAATTTATGGTAAAAGAAAGCAAGGTTGTGTCCCCATTAGATAAGGTGTATGATCATGGGTATTGATCTTGATGTACTTCTAATGGATCATTATATGAATGCACTTAACCTCTATATGAATCTCCATTATTTCCCAATAAATAAAGATTATCTCTTTCTATGATTTTTCCAAATATAAGAAAGTAACTATGAAGAACGGTTAATTATGCCAAGTAAATTCGTCTTATTCCTAAGTGAATTTATTAAACAAAGTTTTAAGCTTTGAGTTCTTGTTATTTATTCTTACCAACCCTAATTGTTTTCCCAAACAAATCAAGATTTATGACATTAATCAATGTTTGCAACCATTAATTACGAATGAAGAATAAAGAATAAATAATAAATAAGCCCTAATAATCCATTGTATGTATATCAATCAAAAAACCCAATCACAAAACATCCATCATTGGGTTCACAAAACTAATAAGGAAATTTAGCTACTCATAGAAGAAGAAGAACAATAAGAAATAATTGAGATCATAATGCTTACGAATGATTGCTTGGAATTGAAGGGAAATTAATTGCAAGTGTTTGTAATCCCCAAAAGCTTCAAAAACTATGAGTATTTAGTACTAAGGAAATAAAACTGAAATCTGGTGAATTGTAGCCTACAAGAAACCTACATCAGGTATTTATAAGAGTCTAAATTGTGCAAAATACGTTTGACAAAATTGCCCCCCGACGGACCAATGTACGGTAAATATTATACGGTTCGTAGAATGGGTTAATGGTCTCCGTATAATCTTCTTCAGTCGCCAGATATACTTTCCAATTTTACGGACCGTAAATATTATACGGTCCGTGCAACTGGTCCGTAAAATCTTCTTCCCTTTGAGACTTCACTGGAACCAATCTACGGTGGGATTTACAGACCGTAAATAATGTACGGTCCGTACTTCTGCTTGACTTCCTCCTTCAGGTATGAGGCCTTTCTGTTATGCATATACAGTAGTATTGACAGACCGTAAATATTATACGGTCCGTATGTTTCTCCGTACAAGTCAAGCTTCAGTTATTTTTCTTTCTTTGAACCTCTTTTTAACCCATTTTCCACGACTTGCTCCTAAAATACGTTAAATACCTGCAACATATCACAAACACATCAAAAAGACCATGACTTGCTCAAAAATAAGTAAAACTTATAGCCAAAAAGCATTGAATGTGCCATAATTTCACTGCACATCAAAGAGCACTATATTGTTTGTAAGAAAGAGAGAAAGATGGTTCCTTGCGGATCTGTATTGATTACAGACAGCTAAATAAGGTGACAATAAAGAACAAATATCCGCTCCCAAGAATCGATGATTTACTTGATCAGCTACAGGGTGCCAAATGGTTCTCGAAAATAGATTTAAGATCCGGGTATCACCAGGTGAGATTTAGAGAAAAAGACATTCCGAAGATGGCCTTCAGGACCAAGTATGGTCATTTTGAATTCGGGTAATGTCGTTCGGGTTGACTAATGCACCGGCGGTATTCATGGATTTGATGAACAGTCTGCTCAGGCATTTCCTAGATCTGTTCTTGATTGTATTTATCGATGATATCCTAGTACATTCGCTATCTGAGATAGAACATGCAGATCATTTACGTATTGTCCTTAGAGTTTTGCAGGCTCAGAAGCTATATACAAAATTCTCAAAATGTGAGCTTTGGTTGAATTCTGTGACTTTTCTGGGGCATATTATTTCAGCTGATGGCATTCGGGTGGATGCCATAAGATTAAAGTTGTAAAAACTTGGCCAAGACCTACAACACCTACGGAGGTTCGTAGTTTTTTGGGCTTGGCATGTTATTACAGAAGATTCATAGAGGGCTTTTCTTTTATTTTTGCACCATTGACGAAGCTGACTCAGAAATTAGCTAAATTTCAATGGACGGATGCTTGTGAGAGCAGTTTTCAGGAACTGAAGGATATATTGACTTCGGCCCTAGTTCTAACACTTCCAGAAGGATCGGAGGGCTATATTATTTATTGTGATACTTCAGGCGTGGGGTTAGGTTGTGTGTTGATGCAGCATGGTAAAGCTATTGCTTATGCTTTAAGGCAGTTACGGAAACACGAGAAAAACTATCCAACCCATGATCTAGATTTAGCCGTTGTGATTCATGCATTGAAGATGTGGAGGTATTATTTGTATGGTGTTCACGTTGATATTTATACAGATCATAAGATTCTTTAGTATATTTTCAAGCAGAAAGAGTTGAGTTTACGACAAAGGCGATGGTTGGAGTTGTTGAAAGATTATAATGTTAGCATTCTATATCATCCAGGGAAAGCATCGTCGTAGCTGATGCTCTTAGCCATAGATCTATGGGTAGCTTATGTGATGTTCAACCAGAGAAGAGCGAGTTAGCTCATGAGCTTCAGCAGTTAGCTAGCCTAGGAGTTCGGTTAATGGACTCAGGCAATATGGGAGTTACCATTCAGAATTCAGCTATTTGGTCATTAGTAGTTGAGGTGAAAGAACGTTAGTATCATGATTCCATATTAGTTCATTATAGGAATACACTTCCTCAGAAGAAAAAGTCATCCTTTGAGATTTTTGCAGATGGAATTCTCAGATATCGAGGCAGATTATATGTTCCTGATGTGGTAGGATTACGTCACCAGATTTGAAAGAAGCCCATTGTTCCCGCTATTCTGTTCATCCGGGAGCGATGAAAATGTTTCATGATCTTAAATCCATATATTGGTGGGATGGAATGAAGAAAGACATAGCAAAATTCATAGCTCAATGTCCTAACTGTCATCAGGTAAAGATTGAGCATCAGAAGTCTGGCGGATTGTTACAGGCTATGAAAATTCCGAATTGAAAATGGGAAGTGATTAATATGGATTTCATTACAAGCTTGTCCAGTTCTCAGCGTAGGTATGATTCTATATGGGTAATTGTTTATAGACTTACGAAGTCAGCTCATTTTCTACCAGTCAGAACTACGTACGCAGCTGAAGATTATGCAAAGCTTTATATCAAAGAGATAGTACGACCTCATGGTGTTCCAGTATCCATAATTTCTGATAGAGGAGCACAGTTTACAGCTAATTTCTGGAAGTCCTTCCAAGAAGTTTTGGGGACTCAGATGAGTCTTAGCACAGCATTTCATCCACAGACTGATGGACAAGCTGAGCGCACTATTCAGACTCTCGAAGATATGCTACGGGAATGTGTGTTAGATTTTGGAGGTAGTTAGGATGATCACAACGAAAACAACGGTCAAGATAATCATCGAACAAGAATAGCTAAGAAAGAGCGAAATGTCAACACTCAAGTATGTGAGCATTCCGATACAAAAAAGAAACAAAGAAGAACAGAAAGAAGAGAAAGAAGAAAGCCTAATCATTGCCTTTAAGTCAGAACTACCGGGAGCAAACTTCAAGATCATTAGGAATCCAGGAGAACAGATGGGCGACTATTTAACATGGCCCATTCTAATACATTTAGACATAAACAACAGAAAAGAAATATACAACGCCAAAATCTTTATTGTAAGCAACAAACAGAAAGAGATAGAGGAAAAAAAAGAACGAAGAAGGAAAGAACATAAAAAAACCAAAGAAACGGATAAGGAACTAATTACTATTCAGGTACGGACCACCGGCAAAATCAAACGAAACAGAAAAGCTTATTATCAGGAAGAGTGCCATTCGGAAGACCAAGAATGGGAAGACCAAGAATGGGATGAGCATGACTAGGCAGAAGAAAATAATAATAAATAAAGAAATTACGTAAGTAATCTAAAAAAGCGGAGAATCGGCTTTAAACAAAGAAAAAAAAATAGCTGCGAATTATAACAACAGTTATCATTCCAGTATTCAAATGGCCCCGTATGAGGCTTTATACGGGCACAAGTGTAGATCAGCAATTGGGTGATTTGAAGTGGGATAAACTAAGTTAATAAGGCCAGATTTGATCCAGCAAGCCATGGAAAAGGTCAAGCTTATTCAGGATCGATTATTGGCAGCTCAGAGTCGTCAGAAATCTTATGCAGATAATCATCGACGAGACTTAGAATTCCAGGTTAATGATTAGGTATTCTTAAAGGTGTCACCTATGAAAGGTGTGATGAGATTTGGTAGGAAGGGCAAGCTTAGTCCTCACTATATTGGGCCTTACAAGATTGTACGCAAGGTAGGCCAGGTAGCTTATGAGTTAGATCTACCTTCGAATTTGGAGTCAGTCCACCCAGTTTTCCATGTATCAATGCTTCGCAAGATCCTTCCAAAATTCTACCTGTGGATGATGTCCAGGTCACCAAGCAATTAACTTACGAAGAAGTTCCCATTGCAATTCTAGATAGAAAAGTTCGGATATTCAGAACTAAAGATGTAGCTTCAGTTAAAGTTCTATGGAGAAATAATAATAGGGAAGAAATGACGTGGGAAGCTGAGGAAGATATGAAGTCCAGGTATCCACATCTGTTTCCACTCCCAGACGAGGTTCAGGCAGAGCCACCATTGTCTTCAGGTACGTGATGCTTTCTTTTGATGATTTCTTAGTCATGTGTGGCCATTATTGTTATTGTTGTTGTAGCCCTGTGAGGCATTGTATATTTTGGGATGTTGTGAAAATATGGTAGTGGCATAATTATAGGGGAAACTCTAGCGAAATTTTCGTAGAATCCCTAAGAGACTAACATTCAAGGACAAATGTTCTTAAGGGGGGGAGAATGTTACACCTTTGGAAATTTCGCGTCGTTTTCATTATAAGTAAACTGACGCAAGCCTAAAGTGTAAATGAAGCCCTCATAAGGTTAAGGAAGGTGTTATATAACTTTAAGTGTGTACCTTAAGGTTTTGGAGTCATATGAATCGGCGGAAGTAAGCTCGTTGAAGAAATTGGGATTTCAATCATGTTTTGGGAAGATTTCGTATCATTTGAGTTATACATTGCTTAGCATTACCTTGATGGGGAGATATAGGTACCCTTAGATGGCTAATGAAGTTTTATTCAAGTTCCAAAAAGGTTCCAAAAGGATTGGAGGTCAAACAAATCAAAACAATGCATTTTCGCCGAAAATAAGAGTTTGTGGACCAGTTTGTTGTGCAGCAAACTGGCCAAAAACTCACCAAATTTGCAGCCCTAACTTCCTAACCTCCTCCCCATGGAGAGGAGGGGATATGCGTCCGCATATCCAATATACTGATCCGCATCTCCACTGCAAATTGATGCGGGGGGGGGGCGAATCTGACACCTTTTTAAATCCCAAAAGATCCCATTTTCATATCAACCTACCACACTTATTTCCCCACATTTATAGAGAGTTATTGGGAGTTCTTGAATACTCCAAAACCTTCCATACCTTCAAGAGAGAAATCAAACATAAAAAACCTTAAGATGATCCATGGAAGGTGATTGTTCTTATTTCTCCCCAAGGTGGTGATGAACTTGATCTTTGGAGGAGTTGAGTAAGGTGAAGTTATTCCATTATAAGGTGTGTCTTCATCCTATTTACATATATATTAAGTTGATTTAAAGGTTTAGCAAGTTTAGGAGAGGAAAGAATCATAGAAGAGGAGTCAAGTGTTGAAGTGCAGTTGATGACTATGAGGTGAACTTGAAAGGGGATTTTGGATAATTTTGAGATTAAATTGAATATAACTTCTTGATTATGGTATTGTAGATGTTATACTTGTTGTTTGGGAGTTGTTTTTTAATTTAGAGGAAGTCAATAAAATAGGGGAAGTGCTGCCCAAATTCCGCTAGCTTGTTAATTACACTAGTTTGAACTTAAGAGTGTTTTCAAGACTTAACCTTAGTATGAATTCTCTTGAATGTAGATTTGCGGGCTCGGGAGGAGAGTTAAGTAATTAAGGAGACAAAAAGGTATGTTAAGGCTAACCCTTTCTCTAACCCTTTCTTTCTAAAGGCATGATTTCCTTATTGTGAATCCGTTTATGATATCCATAATGCCCTATTTTCTAGAAATGCTAGAAGCTCATGACTCTCAAAGTTCTCATGATATTGTTGATATTGTTCATCGTCGTTGATCTCATTTTATGATAGTTGACCCTCTAAGGAAAGGTATAGCGATCATGATGATTCCATAATGGTAATCGGAGGCTCACCGACCTTATGTCACTCCGATAGAGTTGTAATGCTTCCTTTGGATTCTCATGTATGCCATATATGTATATATAGCTATTTTATGATACCGAGCCTATATGTCCAGGTACGATATCTATTATGCACACCACTGCAGTTGGGTACAAATAACACCGAGCCTTGTTATGGCTGGGTACGAATAACACCGAATCCTATTATAGCTGGGTGCGTTTCACATAGGGGTGGGCGTTCGGTATTCGGTTCGGTATTTTTGAAGTTCGGGATCGGTAATTCGGTAATCGGTAATTGAAAATAGATACCAAATACCGAACTTTCAAACTTCAATTCGGTAATTCGGTAATCGGTAAATCAAACTTTGGTTCGGTACGGTATTCGATAATACCATATTGAAGTCGAAGTCCACTGTATTACATCACAAGAACTTCACTCCTTAAGGTATCAAAGAAGAAATTGATTAGGTTGAAGCCTTCATATACACACATTTTAGTCGAGAAAGTAATATGTCAACTTAGTTGTGCAAAAACAGAACCAGCCTAATGAGCTTGGTTTCTTTCATCAATATGATGTATTCAAGAAGTAAACTACTGATTTGCAATGAAACTCAAAAAGTAATAACATTATTAGGAGTATCATTTAGCAGCATCTAAGACGTGATTTAGAATTGTAGACTACATGCGGCAAATTTATCCAATATGCAACTGATATTGGTCTAGAGAAGGATTGCTAATTGCTAATTGCTAATTGTTATTGGCACTGGGAGTAGGGAATGAAAGATTAAGGATTTTAGGTAATGGACTGAATTGATGGCAATGGGTAATTGCTAATTGCTATTGCAATGGGATTAGGATTGGGCTAGACTAAATTAATGGTCCTTTATTTAGTATGTATTTCGGTATTCGGTAATACCGAATTACTGAACGGTATTTTTATTGCATACCGAAACCGAATACCGAATTTTTTTTAAGTTTATTACCGAAAATCGAAATACCGAATATCGAATTACCAAAATCCCCGATTCAGTTCGGTAATTCGATTTTCGGTGTTTTATGCCTAGCCCTAGTTTCACACCGAGTCCCATTGTGGTCTAGTACGCATTACACAGAGCCTATATGACCGGGTACGGTATCATTATACGTATATGTATGAAGTATCTCCTCTAGAGAAAGGCTAAGTATGCATGATAATCATCTTAAGAGGTATTATTAGGTATAAATTGATCTCTTTATCTAATGTTATCTTTATGCTTTCATCATGTTGCTATTTATGCCTTACATACTCAGTACATTGTTCCTACTGACGTCCTTTTGTTTACGGATGCTGCGCTCATGCCCGCAAGTAGACAGGGAGATAGACCAGACCCCTAGGCTGCTTCCTCAGTGATTGCATAGAAGAGCTTCACTTGATCCGGAGCTGCAATTTAGTTGATATTATTCTTTTGTGTACATACTTGGGCATGACGGGGTCCGTCCGTCTTTATGATATTACATACTCCATGTAGAGGCTCGTAGACAAATGTACATAGCTAAATATCCCGTAACCTTAACGGTTTATATTTTTGTGTATCATTTTGGCAGTCTTGTCGGCTTGTACATATAGGCATAGTTAATGATGTTTATATAGACGTGTATATGTTCGATAGAACTTGTCTTTTTTCGGTTGTGAAAATTATGAGTTAGTTATCTGGCTCACCTAGATATGATTATGAGAAGTATGCTAAGAGGCGCTCGGTAGGTTAGCTCCGGGTGCCCGTCACGGCCCTCCAGTTGGGTTGTGACAGAATGAGCTGGAAGATTTGATCACAATCTGCTCTGTGAATGAGCTAGCAGATTTGATTATAATTTGCTCCTGTAAATATGTGATATCATGTATTTTAGAAAAATATATTAGGAGTTATTCTAGGAAAATAGTTAAGAGGAAACCCCTTGATTTAAGGATCTCCTATGAATTAGGGATAGATTAGTCTTTTTCTGATCTTTTTGTTCTAGTATAAATACTGTACAGTTCTGTGAATAAAGTAAGCTTTGCATTCTCTGAAAACTTTAATGGTATCAGATCGGGAGTTTTATCCCTAATACCATATGGGCAAAACAGATTCTTCTGGAACATTAACAGAAGAGAAAAGTTCTTCTCCGACAGAAAATCTAATGGCACAAGGAGGCGATGCTTCTCACATGCCCTTCCAGTTAACTTCTCATCGATTAAACGAGAAGAACTATCTAGAATGGGCACAGTCCGTTAAGCTTGCAATCGATGGCCGTGGAAAGTTGGGACATCTGACTGAAGAGACGAAAAAGCCGAAAGTCGAAGAAAAGTTGAAAACCTGGAGATCAGAGAACTCACTTGTGATTTCCTGGCTAATAAATTCCATGGAACCAGTCATAGGTAAACCTTATCTTTTTTTACCCACTACTAAGGATGTGTGGGAAGCCGTTATGGGAGACATATTCTGATGTAGAAAATGCCTCTCAAATTTTTGAGTTAAAAATTAAATTATGGCAAGCTAAGCAGGGTGAGAGGGAAGTCACTGCTTATTATAATGAAATGGTGTCTCGTGGCGGGGAATTAGACTAGTGTTACAATGATGAATGAGAGTGTCTAGTGGATAGTGTGAAAGCAAACAAAAGGGAAGAAAATGAGAGAGTTTACCTTTTTTAGCAGGACTAAACGAGGAGTTTGACTTGGTCAGGTCACGAATCCTAGGAAAGAACCCTTTGCCCTCACTTCGTGAAACCTTTTCTGAAGTTAGGAGAGAGAGGAAACTTGGAGGAAGTTATGTTAAAACCTGATTTTAACCTTGAACTAAAACCTTCCATAGACTCTTCAGCTCTTGTAACAGTGAAAAATGAAGACGACAAAAAGAAAAAGCCATGGTACGATCATTGCAAAAAACACTAGCACACTCGTGAAACATGTTGGAAGATTCATGGGAAACTACCAAACTGGAAGAAGAAAGGAGTTTATAATCGTGGCTCTCAATATCAACATGGTCAGGCTCTCCAAACTTATTTAGATCAGGGGCAGCAATCTTCTCCAGAAACATCTCCATTCATAAAGGAACAACTGGAAATTCTGCACAAACTCCTTCAATCTCCACAATTTCGTCCTAGTGCACTAAATACTTCTAATCCTTCTTGTTTTTTTTTTTTACTGAAATAGGTATTGTACCATCCATTTTTCTAGTGCCAAATCCAACCAAATAAATATTTGGATGATAGATTCAGGAGCTAGTGATCACATGACAGAAAATTCCCATTTTTTCTCTACTTACACTTCTTGTGCAGGGAATAATAAAATCAAGATAGCTGATGGTTCATTCTCTGCAATTGTTGGAAAAGGAACTGTTAAACTATCACCATCTCTCGCACTTCACGATATCTTTCATGTTCCAAAACTTTCTTGAAATACGGTTTACAAGTAAATTAACCCGTTCTCTTAATTGTCGTGCTATTTTTTACTGCGATTTATGTGAATTTCGGGACAAGGTCTCGGGGAAGACAATTGGTAGTCTTTGGAGAATACGGAGGTCTTTATTTTCTTGAGAATGGGAACAACTCACTACAACTGAATCCTATTTGTTTGAACTCTACTTCTATTTTGAATAAAGTCATGCTTTGGCACTTTAAGCTTGGACATCCTAGTTTTATTATTTAAGAAATTTGTTACCTCAACAATTTAGAAATAAAAATCCGTCTTTTTTCCAATGTGAATTCTGTGAAATGGCTAAGCATCACCGATCTTTTTTCTCTCTCAAAAGTATCAGGCTTCAAAGCCTTTTACGATGATTCATAGTGATGTTTGGGGATCATCTAGGCTTTCAACAAAGTCTGGATAGTGATGGTTTGTAACTTTTATTGACGATCATACTAGACTGAGTTGGGTTTATTTATTGAAGGACAAAACGGAGGTAAAAAAATGTGTTCGAAACTTTCTATGTCATGGTAGAAACACAGTTTAATGAAAAAAATCAAGACTTTCTGAAGTGATAATGGTCGTGAATTTTTAATGAACAATTAGGAAGTTTTTTCAAAAAAAAATGGGGTAGTACACCAAAGCTCTTGTGCGGATACACCTCAACAAAATGGCATCGCAGAAAGTAAGAATAGGCACCTTTTTAGAGGTAATGAGGGCTTTAATGTTTACTAGTAAAGCTCCACAGTCCCTTTGGGGAGAGGCTTTCTTGACTGCTACTTACCTTATTAATAGGATGCCATCCCGACCTCTCAAATTTAGAACACCTTTTAATGTTTTTCAGAAAGAGTTTTCCCAGTTCTAGACTAAGTTTCCCTAGTTCCAGACTAACGACAGATCTACCCTTTGAAGGTTTTTGGGTGTACAACATTTGTTCATATTCATCCTCATAATCGTAGTAAACTTGAACCGCGAGCTAAGAAGTGTGTTTTTGTAGGATATGCTCCAAGTCAAATGGGATATAAGTGTTATGATCCACATGCTAGAAGGATAATTGTCACGATAACTTTCTTTGAGTCCCAACTCTGTTTTACTACTCATCTTCAGGGGGAGTATCATGTAGGTGAAGATTCGTCTTTTTGGGATATTGAGAAAACTAGACATCAGACAAATAAGGAGCTAGACTTTACAATAAATGCTAATGTGAGGGATATAGAAGAAGATACGAATAAGTGTGATCTAAGAGATGAAAAGGACAGTGATTCGAGAGATGATAGGGACGCAAGTGACTTAAATGATAAGAACTTTGATATTGAACCTGTAAAGCCTTCAAATAAGGAGCTAGACTTTACAATAAATGCTAATGTGAGGGATATAGGAGATGATATGAATAAGTGTGATCTAAGAGATGAAAAGGACAGTGATTCGAGAGATGATAGGGATCCAAGTGACTTAAATGATAAGAACTCTGATATTGAACCTATAGAGCCTTCAAATGACAAAAATAAAAATGGAAACAGACAACAAACAAAAGAAATATAGGCGTATTCGAGAAGGAACCTAACTCAAGGCAAAAAGATCGAAAATTCTCAACACTATCAAAAGTCAGTTCCGCAAGACCTTACTGGAATTCAAGGTAATCTTCCACCAGTCTAATTCTAATTCCTTCTCAGATCTGGATCTTCCTATTGCAAAACTCAAAGGTGTTAGAAATCCCTCTGAATATCCTATTTCTATGTTTGTGTCCTATAAAAAGTTGTCTCCTAGTTATTCAGCCTTTACTTCACAACTTTCTAGTGTGGAGATTCCAAACAATATGCAAGATGCTCTACGAGTTCCCAAGTGGAAGGAGGATATTTTGGAGGAAATGCGAGCTCTTGAAAAAATGAGACATGGGAGTTGGTGGATCTACCAAAAAGAAAAAAAACCAATATGCTGCAAATGGGTGTTCACCCCCAAATTCAAATCAGATGGGTCCTTGGAGAGGTATAAGGCCCGCCTAGCAGCAAAGGGATTTACGCAAACATATGGCATTGACTATGTCGAGACGTTTGCTCCAGTAGCTAAGTTAAACTCAATTAGAGTCTCTTGAAAATCGCGGTAAATCTTTTTTGGTCTCTTCAATTGTTGGATGTGAAGAATGCTTTCTTGAATGGAAAATTAAAGGAAGAAGTCTATATGGACCCCCCACCAGGTTTTGAAGAGAAGTACAAGTCAAAGATATGTAGACTTAGAAAATCTCTTTACGGCCTCAAACAGTCTCCACGGGCTTGGTTCGAAAGATTTACTCAATTCATAAAGAAGCAAGGGTATGTGCAAGGACAAGAAGATCATACACTGTTTACTCGACATTCACTAGAAGGAAAAACAACAGTTCGTATAGTGTATATCGATGATATCATCCTCACAGGAGATGATGTGGTTGAAATAAAAAGTTTAAATGAATGTCTTGCCTCAGAATTTGAGATAAAGGACTTAGGCCAGCTAAACTATTTTCAAGGCATTGAGGTTGCACAATCAAAGAAAGGAATTATAGTGTCACAAAGGAAGTATCTGTTAAAAGAAACAGGAATGAGTGGTAAGTGGTTGTATACCAGTTGAAACTCCAATTGACCCAAATGTAAAGTTTGCAAAGGAAGGAAAATTGACTTATATGGGCCAATATCAGAGATTGGTAGGCAAGTTGATTTACTTGTCTCATACTAGACCTAATATCGCCGTTGCTGTGAGTCTAGTCAGTCAATTCATGCATCCTTGTTAGATCCCGTATTTTTATACGTTGGGGCAACCCGGATTAACTATAATAATTTTGGTCCAAGACCATTTCGGGATTTGAAGTCGGGACTTTTGACCCTTGATTTTATTTTTTTAAGACATAAGTTATATATATGAAATTGTTGGTATTGAGCACTTAGGAAAATTGGGACCACAATTCATAAAATTGTAATTAGAAATGTTGTGCAAAAATGCCATTGTGTGGGCCATAAGCAAAGAGAGATATTAAGTGGGACTTAAAAGATGACTTGAAGTCATCTTTCTTCATTTTCACATAGCAAAATAAAGCCCCAAATTGAAGAGCTTCATCAAGAAGCTCACGGCCAAGAGGAAGAAAAGCCAAGTCCATTTCAAGCCACCCCAAAATTAATTCTTTGGTACAAACCCACTAATTAGAGGTCCCTAAGTAACGTGGAAGCGTTGTTGGAGCGATCAAGCCATCAATTTTGTGGATTCCAAACCCTAATCCATTGTGGAGTTGAAGAGGAAAGGTGAGAATTTCTCTTGTTTTATGAGTTATAAATGTTGTATGCATATTGTAGTATGTTAATACGGATAAAAATCATGAAATATTGTATGTTGGAAGTGGGTTGTGTGCTTGAGGAGCTAGCCGTGTAAATGGGTGTTGAAAATGGAATTGATGAATTAATTCTTGTATCATGTTAAATTGTTGTAGGATGTAGGAGGGCTAAGAATCATCAATATATGTATATATGTGGGTATGTGGTGTATATAGCTCCCAATGTATCTTAAGATTGCACTAATATCGCTTAGCATTTTTAATTGTTGTCGTTATGAATTCTAGTTGGAAATGAGCATTTAATGACTTAAGATTGATGTTGAGATTGTGTGGGCTGATTTGAGGCTTATTGTGTGTTTGAGGAAATGGGTATATTTATGAGAATTGTATCGTTATATTGTGGATTGTTGGTACAAATCATGAATTGAAATTGAGAAGTGTGGCATAGGGGCTGACGGTTTTGGGGGTTTTCGGCCAAAGTGGGAAAAATTATTGGATCGTTGGGAATGTTATGTGAATTGTTTAGAATGTCTTTGAATATTGTTGGTAAAGAGTTGGGTTGGTAATTGAATGTATGAGCTATATTGTGGCTTGAATGTAAGCCGTCGAAACGAATATTTGCAAAGTTTTTAAATGATGTAAAAGAGAGTTACTATTATTACTTTGCCTTTCGAATTGATTATCGATGTTGCCAGGCTGGTTATTGTGGTTGTTGTTGTTGATTTTGAGCGAGTTAAATTCTCGGGATGGCCTATTTACAGGGGAAATGTTGCCGAATTTTCTGTAGAATTTAATAAATAGTTGGAATGCATGGCTTAAGTGCCCTTAGCTAATGTTTGGTATTCGTTGGCGTATTTGTAGACCTTGGGGAGCCGAGGCGTAGATTGGGATGGACTTTAGATTGGCTATCTTGGGGTGCGTACGAGGTATGTAAAGCAACCTTCCTTCTTTTGGCATGCCTTAGTTTTACATAGGCTAGATTAGAGCCTTAAGGGAATTCCAAACTCGAAATCCGAGCATGATATGATCCTTATATAATTCTTGGCACTCCTATGCATGATTTGATAAGAATATGAACCATTATGTCTTCGAAATAATCGTTTTCCAAATGTTGCACAAAAAGTTCGTTTAGAGAATTCCATAATTTTTGAATGCCATATCTTTTGCATAAAGGCTCGGATTGCTCCAATATTTTTATAGGAGTTTGCATGATGTATAATGAGTATGCTTTCCATAGGCGGGCCCGACTCGGGTCAATACCCGTTCGTGGGTCCCGCGACTTTCTTTTATGTAATTCGGAAAACTTTTGAGAGAACTTGTTATGACTATTATTCCGATTTTCAAGTATGACCATTTTACTTATGTTTGAGTTCATGGTAATGATTTTATGCATATGACTACTCACGACTCTACTCGTGCATTCTGTTATCTCTTTCGCCGAGTCCCGGGCCGATTACATTGTCGTGCGCACTTTGATATACTCCGGAGTTATCTTGTGTTTATGGTTCGGCGAGCTACTCGCCAAAGAGGTCGGGTTCCACTTATATATGATGTTATGGTGTGTATGGCGTTATCTTGTGTTATGGTATGAGACGGGAATATGGAGATTTGAAACTTTACGGTGTTATCTTGTGTTATGGCGCCATTGACGGAGCGAGCGACCATATTCTTACACCCCATGCATGACTTATATTTTTGAAAATTAAACATTCGATATAGTGGATTTGTACTTACTTTACGTACCACTATTTTGTTTATGTCTCGGATTTGTTTTAATGCTTTGCATACTCGGTACATATTTAAATCGACCCCCTTTCTTCGGGTCGCGTTTCATGCCGCCGTGGTACATACGCACAGTTTGGTGATCCACCAGTCTAGGACACCCTCTTCTGCCGTTTGGAGTGCTCTTCTCATTTCGGAGCATACACTTTTGGTATATATATTTTGTTCGATATGTATATATATATTTGCTCAGGGGTACGGCGGGGCCCTGTCCCGCCCTATGTTTTTGTTGGTCCGTTTAGAGGTCTGTAGACGTATTTGTGGGTGTGTGTGCCTACTTCCGTTCAGGTGTGTTTGTATGATCTTATTAGCTATGGCAGCCTTGTCGGCATGCACTTTGTATATGTTTTGGGGCCGTTGTGCCATTTGATAGCCTTGTCGGCTTTTGATATATGTATAAATGCTGAAATGTGTTTACAACAGTTTGATATAGATTGAGACGGCATATAGTATTTATGGCCGTATATGCTATTTGTATGTGATTCGATTGGATAGGTATGCTCGGGTGCCCAACTCGGGCGCCAGTCACGGCCTGCGGGGTTGGGTCGTGACAATCCTCCGCTGGAAGAACACCGAGAAGCTGTTTATCGAATCCTAAGGTATCTAAAGAGTTCCCCTGGGAAAGGTTTTTTCCTTCGGAAAGAATGAGCAAAGAAGTGGTGAGGCTTATACGGATGCGGACTGGGTTGGTTCATCTATGGATAGAAGGTCTACGTCTGGATATTGCACATTTGTCTAGGGAAATTTAGTGACTTGGAGAAGTAAGAAGCAAAACGTGGTGGCTTGAAGTGGCGCTGAGGCTGAGTATCGATCCATGGCACATGGAATTTATGAAATGTTATGGCTCGAGATTATTGCAAGAACTAAGAAGTCCTGAGTACGCAATGAAGTTGTATTGTGACAATAAGGCCGCCATAAGCAATGCTCATAATCCGATTCAACATGACGAACAAAGCATGTTGAAGTGGACGACACTTCATTAAAGAGAAGATTGAAGATGGAAGTGTGTGTATCCCTTTTGTACCAACAAAAGAACAAGTTGCGAGATACTTTCACAAAAGGTCTTTTCGAACTACCTTTGAGACCTTTGTCGGCAAGTTAGGCATGTTCGACATGTACATGCCAACTTGAGGGCGAGTGTCGAATGGTGTGATTTAATCACACCGCTCTCTGTGAATGGTGGCAGATTTGATTATAATCGCTCCGTAAATATGTGATTTCATGTATTTTAGGAAAAGATATTAGGAGTTATTCTAGGAAAATAGTTAAGAGGAAATCCCTTGATTTAAGGATCTCCTGTGAATTAGGGATTGATTAGTCTTTTTCTGATCTTTTTGTTCTAGTATAAGTCTTTGTACAGTTCTGTGAATAACGTAAGCTTTGCATTCTCTGAAAACTTTCATCTCTAATACATAATATTTAATAATTATTTTAGTTATTATGTATTAGCTTTTAAATAAAAATAAATTATATACATATCTAGAAGCTAGAAAACAAACTTAATTATCCAGTGCTCTAATTTAGAGATAATATCTTAACAATCAGATAAATATTCTGATTCGAACATCTTAATCATTAAAAAGAATTTGGACACTGGTCTCCAGTAGTTTTTGTCCACTTTATTAATTGTTAGGCTAGACCACTGGGTGCAACTTGGAAGAAATAGTGTTCACATATCCATGTTTCACTTTCCATTCAGACCTTAGTTTAATGGTTTCAATATAATCTTCTCTTTAATAACTGTGTTATTCGGGCCGGTTTGCGCGCACCTCGACTAATTCCAGGGGCCACCTACTACCTTTCGCTAACACTAGATAACTTTATCCATCAAGGCTTGCATAGATGGAAAAAAATAACTAGTGGTTTTGCCTTCACTGAGATTTGAACCTTAGACCTCATGGCTATCAACCCACTTCATTCACCATTAGGCTACAGCCTTTGGTTCAAAATACAATATAATCTCTCTTTTACCATTAGGTACTAATATTAGAAGGTCTAGGATTAGAACTGATTGATGCATAGATTTCATAGTCTGACAAGTCTATGAGAACATTGAATAAAAATATACGGATTTTTTCCTCTGACTGAATGATTGACTGAAAAAGAGAGAAATTGTTAATGTTTGACCAATTTTCTTAAACTTTGTGCCCAGCAGGACTAACAATGCGGGACATAGGAGTACAATTGCTGTTGGATGTTATCTCCATAATATGAAGGTTCTTAGCAGATACTGTTTAACGCTCATGATGCATAATTGAATAGATTCCTCATATTTTAAGCCATAACGACTACCAAATCACTTAGCTCAACTTCCCCATGTATCTAGCTCAGGTAGAGTTCAGGATTACTTCCAGTCATATGCAACAAATTAAGTGCCAATTAGTCATGTTGAATACCAATGCACAGATTCTGGAAGTGAAACTATTTAGTTGAACAATCAGTAGTTGTTGAGCTATGTGACGGGAACAATTAAGTAAATATAGCTTACTTGAGAAAACACCAATGACCTGAAATTTTTTCTCCTATCTGGCATCCAACTGTGTGATGCTTAATTCATTGACAGGAGTTTCGCCATGCTTGCTAGATGAACTGTCAGCTTCAGTGAATCTGCTTCGTCCATTGACAAAGCCTGGCTCTTTAGGCAAGGGCAGCGCAACATCACTACCCAGCATCATCACAACTGATGCCATACTCGGCCTATCTTCTGGACGCTGCTGCACACATAATAGACCTACATGGACTGATCTTTGAACTTCAGACAGATTGCATGACTGCCTTGGTTGTGTATCTATTAGCTGCAAAACCCTGCCTTCTTTGACTAGGATCCACACCTGAACATTTGATATCATGCAGTTAGATGCTGCAAGTTTTGCTAACATGAATTTTGCACCTTATAAGATAGACAAGAAGAGCTCCTACGTGTCCTAGAAGATTATGGTTAGAAGATTATGGTGATTGTCTGGATGCAAGAACCCTCTATTTCTCTTCCCACTTACAATCTCCATTACTAGAACTCCAAAGCTAAATACATCTGACTTCACTTAAAATTTTCCTTCTGCTGCATACTCCGGAGACATGTAGCCACTGCAGGATAATGTCAAACAAACAAAGTAAGTAGCTTTTTAGCGGACTACAAATAGTTCACACGTTTAGAGATCCTTACTATGTCCCAACCACTCTTGTTGTCATGGCCCCCATCTCTTTCCTCTGAGACTTCTTGCCATGCCAAAGTCAGATATCTTCGGGTTCATATCAATGTCTAGCAAAACATTGCTAGGTTTAAGATCTCTGTGTATTATCCGCAATATTGAGTCTTGATGAAGATAGAGAAGTCCTCGAGCAATTCCATTAATAATATGGAAGCACTTAGGCATGTACTCATAAATCAACATTTTTTCTTCTGCTTGAATACAGCAACCAAGAAGCTTCACAAGATTCCGATGCTGGAGTTTGGCAATGAAGATAACCTCATTCTTGAACTCATCAGTTCCTTGCGCTGAGTATCTTGAAAGTCTCTTTACTGCAATTTCTTGTCCATCTTTCAGCACACCCTAGATATCCTCAGGCAATTAGTTGAAAAATCATATTTTACTGACAAATAATAAACTAGAGCTTGACGCTTTTTTGGGAAGTTTGTTTAAAGCGGAATTAAATTTTCATGACACTGCCGTTTAGTTGAAATTGGAGAATGGGAGATAAATTTTCTTACCGAAACTTGTGTTTTCCTTTTAAAGGTTCAGAAATTGCTTTTTAGGCTGTTAATTTGGATAAAACAGAAAAAGCTGCTGTTAACATGGTTACCTTGTAAACAGGTCCGAAACCACCCTCTCCAAGCTTGTTGCTCAGTGAAAAGTTATATTGGTAGCATCAGATATAGTTTCAAAATCAAACAATGGTAAATCTAGTTCTTCAGCTTGGCTTTCGTAAGTGCAGAATATTTCAGAGCTTCTTATTCCTCTTCCTGTCAAAATAAGGGCTTAATTGGATGTAAAGAGAGAAATTATGAGATTTACCAATCGTGGCTCAAGAAAAAAGGCACCACTAATTCAAAAGCAGCAAAACCTCTGGTTTACCTTTGCTAAAATGTTGCTTTTGCCTTATGTACACGATTAAGCTTAGTGTTCAGAGCAGACCAAATGCTGCCAGAGGCAAGCTGATTCTCAGTTTCTTTACTTTCCCTGTACTGGAGTTCTCTGAGGATCAAAATAAATTCATCTGAGTTTCATAAGTAGGAAAATGTTTTTCCTTTTTTGCAAATAACGTAGAAAAACCTCAACTTGCTCATTCGATGACATTTAATTTGGTCTAGAATACTCAAAATCTAATGTAGCATCCTTGACAGCCTTAAATGCATAAGTAAAGAAACAGACTAGTACCTAACTCGGAAAAGTCCAACTTTATATAGATATCTTGTCCACTAGCCCCGAACTCCCTGATGTCGACCAGATCATCAAACCAAAGCAAGGAGCCTTCATTTGTTCCTGTTATGTCTGGATTTGCATACGCTACACAAGAACAGTTTCTCAAGCACAATTCTTCGCTTGCATTGAGAGTCACTCCTTTACTGTACCAGGAAAAACGAGTGTCTGGCCACTTGGTGCCTGAATGCTTCAAGAATTTAACTTCCTTTTGGCAATTCAATGTTGTCTTTCTAACACAGCCGCCTGACCAATTTCCCCTTGCCCATTCTGTTGGATCTTTGGGTTCAAATTTATCCAAACATCTGCAGATTGGAGAGTTGCCGCTGTTGCACAAACCATACGCATGACACTGGCCATAAATGTCACAGTTATCTACTGGTGCCCTAACAATTCCATCCCAATTTTGTGTTTGATTATTCCATATTGAAAGCTGTAGAACCCCATTTAGTTGCATCACTATCATTGCAAAGATAGAGCTGTCTTTGAGCTGATACATGAAGGATAGTTTCTCGCGGTCTGATACATATGTATAGTTATAACCAGGACTTGGCAGCTTAGATGGGACAATAGCTAAGCCTCGACCATTCCATGGTGCATCCCTGCAGTATTCAGCCTCGACCATTCCATGGTGCATCCCTGCAGTATTCAATGGAACCGTTCATGACAAATGGTTGTGGTAATCCATGAGGATCAATTACCCAACTAAACTCACCCTTTGAGGGGTCATTCCTGATCTTCCATGACCTGAGGAAATGACCATAACCAGCCTTCAGATCGACCCCAAGCTTCATTCCAGGTAAAGCCGTGTCACTGGGATAGTCAAAACTCTGCCACAGATAATCCTCAGCTGCATCTCCAACAACAAGATTGCCTGAATCCAGAAGTTGAGAACTATTGGATTTTGCATATATCTAGTGGCATTAGAGGACCAAATGATTCGGCCAGAACCATTTTGAAGAGTAAGAATTCCTTGTCTTGTAAAATTTAGCATACCATCTGTACCATTGAGTGGACTGTCTCTATTAGCAACCCATACCACTGTATGTACAGTAACTTTGTTGAACCATATTCCTATGTACCGGTTCCCGGATGTACCAGGTGAGAAAAATCCCAACTCGAACTTTCCACCTGATGAAATAATTGTGTTTCCATCTGTTAAAGACTGATCTGCAGGTATGGTATCTAGAGCACTCGACAGAATCAAAAAACAGAAAATATGGAAGGCAAGAATAAATGCATACTTATGGCTTCCATTGGTTTCTATTCTTTTATATTTTTATTTGATTTGAATCTTGTATTGGTGTTGTTATATTAAAGGAATTTCCAGAGTTCAATTGAAATTTCTTGTTTTGCTTATAGATGGGGTCCTTGACAGAATAGTCTGGGGTTATTAGGTGACTTATGTCAACCGTGATAATGATGGAGAACGTTGTTACTCAATGATACTGAATGTATTGTTTTTCTGACCAAATTGTTGTCAGAGTGTGGTTGGCTCTTCTGACATAATTGCGTAAAATTTTGGGTATGCCTTGGTCTCTATAGTCATCAAGTTGTTTCTCCTTTTACTAATAAGCAGCTTCCAAATTAACCGTTCAGTAAATGAAACTGTAAGTGAAATAGAAACTAAAGGAGAAAACAAGTTTTTTTTTTTTTTTTTTAAGAAATACTTAACAAATGACCAAGAGTGTGACTTATTGGTCAATGAAGTGACATAACTCGAAACATTAAGTAGTTTCTTTTTATCTATCTAAATTTTGGTAGAAAGAGTTACTGGAAAGTAACACGTACTCATGAAATTCAATAAAATAATTGAAATGTGCCCAAACTGATTAATGAGGGTAACAATGACAGATATTGACTAACTAAATGCTCAGACTCTCAAGCTTTTCCATATCGAGATTGGAATTTCTTCTTCTTCTTTCTTGTTTTTTTTTTTTTTTTTTCTTACTTTGTGGGGTCAAAGATTATTAGCTGAGGACTCTGGAGGAGAAGAAGTAAATAGGAGATTACCACAAAGCTTCGTTCCCAACTTTATAGACTTCTTCAATACGTAATTAAGGATCTCGGAATTGTCAGTGTGTACCTTGCAACAAATGATGGACTTTTAGTTCAACTTTCCACCTTTTTTTATTTTTTTCATATGGTATTTGGATATTTGGCTCTGAGTTGTTCTAAGTTTTGAATAATATAAATTAATCTTGTTTTTTACAATAAGAATAACTAATTAAAAATAGTTGCATACCATTTCCAATCTATTTAGTAATTAAAAAAAGTTGATTCATTACTGAACCTCATTTTGGCAAATTCAAAGCTTTAACGGATTTACGGATATTTTTGTCCTAGAATCTACAATAATACTGATAGCACAATTCATAACCCTTGGAGAAAGCAATGATGGCTTTGCTATGTTATGCTATCGTGTAAGTCTAATTGAACGCAATTAAATAAGTTATGCCCTCTTTAAATCCTTCTGTAATATTCCGACAACCGCAGGTTGCCCGGAAGGAATAACCTAGTTCAATGATAGAGCAGGTTTAGCTCCTTGAAGTAGATGTTAAAAGGAAATTTCAAAATGCTTACTCAAAAGAGTAAGAAAGAAGGGTTGCTTCAATAAAAAGTAAAAATTACTTCTGACCCGATGTTTACATCAAACCAATAATACATGAAATACTCATACATCTATTGGCATCATCAAATCATAATTAATTATTACACATTCTCACTGTAATCTATCACTTAATACCACGGTTGAATTCCTAGTAAACATCGTATACGCATATATTTTTTCTTTATTTAAGCGACTACATGAAGAACATATTATAAACCCAAAAAATAAGAAGTAAAAGGTTCTTATTTGGTTGCTCAAGCATGTAGTAATAGACGCCATTGTTAGAGCCGTCCATGGGCTGTGTTAAAGGCTCTGCTCTATTTGGTTGTGAATTCAGATACAAATATAAATATAAAAAGAAAACAAAAGGTTCAAATTGATTTATTGTACATTAAAGCAAGTCGCACCCCCTTTCAATTTTATGAATAACAAGGATCGAGGAGTTGGAAAGGAGTATAAGTGGACCCATTACAGTAAAAATCAAATTAATTACCACGATAGAATCAGAAAACACGATTTAGTTCAACTTTTTAATAACTAGAGATAGAGCGTTTCAATAACTAGAAAGCAGTAGTATATATACATGCCCCCGACATAGTATAACAAAATAACAGGAAGCTAAGTAAAATCCTAGACAGGAGAATGGAAAAATAGGAACAAGCAGCAAAACAATATCCAAATTTCCATTTACCGCAAGACTTCCAAGATGGACCTTCCTGCAATGAAGGATGCATCAATGAATTATTTTTCTTTGTTCAGTAGTCAGCAAGTTTTAGTAGCCTAATAAGGCAGCAGATGCAGAAGAATGAATCCTATAAAAACAGAAGAAGTCCTTGAAAATTAAACAAAATTAGTTTAGATTGTAATCACTTTTATATAATTGTTTTGAGAACTTTCATCAATTTATACGTCCTGAAACCCAAAATGATTTTATCACTATATCCAAAATAAAATGTCTGGATGTGCGTTAAGTGACTCGTGCAGATCACTAAAATCAGTGACTACTAACACCATGTTGAACTTAGTTATTAAAGCTTCTATTGTTCAACTTATGGATAAACTTTACAAAAATAGAAGCAGCACTCCCTTTATAACATCTTCAATGACCATTCTCCATGATATTAGATACCTCTTGGAAGTATTTCAAAATTGTTATTCCGATTCACAGGATCATTATTTTTTGGGAAAAGACACAAGATCATCATTCTCTGAATAGATTGCTTAACAGATGCAAACCAAAAGCATGCACTAAATGAGAGATGATTTATGAAAGTAGTTAGCTACTTCATCCAAAACGAGAAAAAAGAGTAATTAACTACATTAATGAGCTACCATGCTGCAGTTCTCAAGAAATTATCCACTGCCAAAAAGCTGGATTGCGAACAAGCAGTTGCCAGCCATAGCTACTATGTACGTGAAGATATCAGACAATAATTATTCTAAGTGGACCTGGTAAAGCAACGACTTCTACATACCTAGAAGAATCACTTCTTAATGGCAAATCCCGGCGGCACTAGCATTCCAAAATTGATGGTTGACAAGCAGCTTATAGTTGCCATTCAATGGGAGGTATTCCCATCTTTTCCAAAAGTTGGTTTGTCTGTGAAAAATGCCTGCAGAAGGAATCACCAGTTGAAGGCAAGAAAAGTAGAAAACCAGTTCGACACTAGCTTTCTAGTCAATTCAAGCATGAAAACTCAAAATGTAAACAGAGAACAGTCATTATTAAAAACTGCAGAAATTTTATGTTAGAAGGTGGCATCTCCTCAGGCATGAGTAAATGGCTGGATGTTGACCACTGTGACACTATTTCCCTCTGCATTTTAGCAAAAGAAATTTCATCCAATCACACTACTATTTCTGGGTCAAGTGAGCTGCCTGCCCCATGCAAACAAGACTAACAGCTTATAAGCCAACTTATAAGCCAATCCAAACGGGCTCTAGAGGTGTCAAATGAGCGGGTTGGGCTGAATTTGGGCCGGTCAAAATGGGCTGAGTCAATAAATGGGCGGCCCAGAAGTTACGTGGCCTGAAACGGGCTAAAAAGCGGGACATAACCCAACCCGATCAATTCTTACTAAGTTTCAATTTTTTCACTTGTTTTATAATATTATAGTACCTAAAAAAACCTATTTTTTCTGTATTATGGCTATCTATAACATATCAAATAAATTATGTCTTTTTCAATATACTTTGACAAGATTTTCATGGGTCAATTCGGACTACATATCAGCCCAATTTTTGATGGGTTGAAATAGGCTGAGCTAATAAATGGACGGGTCATGTTTTCATGGGCTAATTTTGACACCCCTAAACAAGACCAAGAAAACAATGATCATCTTACACAGGAAGATTTCAGATCATAAGCTGATCCAGAAAATTTTTCTTGCTCAACAAAGAAAAAACAAATTAGAAAGAGGAAACGGGAGAAGGCAATCACGATGCAGACGCATTCATGGTTCACCATGGAAATAACCTAGTTTTCAAAGTTAATTGTTATAATAGTTCCCTTTTATTCTTTTTGCGGTTGGGAGAGCAGAGAACTTGTGACTTCAGAGGAAACCAGGCTCTTGAAACAAATAAAAAAGGCTGATTGGTTGCTCAAATGCATGAGTCATGTTGTGCAAGCCTCCCCTTACATGAGCGTATTTATTATTATATAATACAATCCATAAAAGTAAATAGCGAAAAAAGGTTTAGAAAATAAATATTTAATGCAACATAACAACTGAACTCATATAACATAACTACAGCACTCTGATTTATAAAGCATGAAATGATTAAGAGAGATTTCAGTTGAAATGAGTCTTGTCAAGGGAACACACCGACATCCAAAGAAGCCTCTGTTTGCAGACAAACCAGAAGGGTGTGCTGATTTGAGAACATAGTGCTTTGTTTCATCAACTAACCTGTAAAACAAAAAGGTTAATTAGGAGGGAAAAGGAATAGTTACCGTTTGAACCTCGTCTGCACAATTTCAAATCAATATCAAAGAGTTGAACAGCCCAATTTCATTCCCAGTATTTTTTACAGTTAAATTTGATCTTTTTATAGAAATAAAAAATCATGCATGGAATCTTTCATTAGACATCCGAAGCAATTACCTAAATCGTAAACTTTAACCTTTTCAGAAAAATGGAAAATCAATACGTAACATATAAAGTTGTATCAAGGATAACTCAAAGGGGGTGTCAACGTAACTAGCTGCAGGGAACGTGCAGCATCTGCTATTTATTTCTAAGCCAAGGAAACAAAAAATCCGAAAGTACTATAGGGAGTGAAATAGGTCTCCAAATCCTGTATTGATGGTGTCACTGTTGCTCTTAGAGAGAGAGAAAAAAAAAAAAAAAAAACAAAAACAAAACAGAATGCGCAACTCAAGTAGAATAAGGATGACCAACTATTTTTCCAAAATTTCGAGCATGTTAGAAGAAAAATATAGTTTACTTTACAAATAAAATATGCTTTTTTTTTTCTCTTCAAAAATTATGATTTGAAAAAAGAACACCAGTTCGAATGATATCCTGGTGGGCTTTGCCCATAGAGTGCCTTATGCAGCTTTCACTATAGATGGCATGCTATGTTTAATATAGAAACACGAACTTGGGTTAAGACTGGTCAGGAGAAATATTTAGTGACATATTCGAGATGCCATCACTTTAAGGACACATAATAAGGTTGATACAAAGTGCAAACAGTGATCTCAAAGTTTTTCGAAGCCTAGTCAGAGAACGACTGGTTAGCGGGCATGGGTTTTGTCTGGAAGAAATCCTTGGCTACATGTAATTTTGAGAACTAATCTTGAGTGAAGAATTTCAGTCATAAAACTTCTGAAAGAAAATAGATATAAACATGTTCCACTTCTAACTTCTCTTCAAGGTCAATCTAGTTAGAATTCAACGCACATGATTTTTATTTTTTTATGACATCAACGCACATGAGATTTTGTATAATTAGATGCTAATAGTCAAATGAAATGGCTCTCCTAAAGTACCAGCAAGAAGCTGAAGATGGAAGTAAAGAAGAGAAACAGGAAATTTAACCAAAACTCTACTACTGGACATTCAAAAATGTTTGCAGATCATCCCCCTATCCTTGTAGTTTCGCCCACCGAACATTTAAACTTGCAGGTATAATTCCAACAACGGTAAAGGTTACAAGTGATTCCCACAAAATAACTAATCATCTTGAGACTAACTACTATAAAGTCGGGATTCCCAATGAGATACTAAAAAACTTAATAGAGTATTAGCAGCCTTGTGATGAATCACCTGGCTTTTGTTTGGGCATAGTTTCCCCACAGAATGAAAACAACTCCTTCTTTCTTCTGAGAAATTGTTTTAATGACAGCATCTGTAAATTGCTCCCAGCCTTTATTTGCATGAGAATTTGCCTGATGATGCCTAACTGAGAGTACATCATGGAAAAGAAAAGGCTCAAATTTCTACTGATTAGTAGAACACAATAAGCAGTATCACTGCATCTCTTCACTGAAAAAGAAAAGCAACATGATAAAGCATTCGAGAACAAATGAAGGAGTCTTCTTCAGAAAAGGGAAATTTTTTCCTGCCATACGTCTTTAAAAAGGACAACAACAACAACAACAAGCCCAGTATAATCCCACCATGTGGGGTCTGGAGAGGGTAGAGTGTACGCAGACCTAACCCCCACCTTGAAAGGTAGGGCGGCTGTTTCCGAAAGACCCTCGGCTCAAGAGAGGAAAACAAGACAAAAGGTCAGATAGGGCCAAGCATATCGAAAACAATATGATAACAACGAATACCAAAAGCGAGAAAAACATGGTAGAACAGTCCGGAGAGAAAGGAGCATTAACTCCTATAGATAAATAAGATAATCAAAGTACAACGGCCCAACAAATATAAGCAGCAATCAAATGCATAAACCAAATGACAATAAACAAATGAGCAAAACTGCAACTACTATGATGAAAGGGTAAGCCACCTAGCCTTCTATCCTAATCTCAGTCCTCCACAACCTCCTATCTAAGGTCATGTCCTCGGTGAGCTGAAACTGTGCCATATCCTGTCTAATCACCTCTCCCCAATACTTCTTCGGACTCCCTTTACCTCTCCTAAAACCATCCATACGTCTTTAAAAAGGACAGAGACACATAATGTCCAAACAGCAGATCTTAACTTTTAAAAAGATCAAAATGTAGCTGACAACACTAACTTCTGAATTACGGTAGATTGAGAAATAGAAGAGACAAATATTCTCTATGCAAACTATTGAAAAATTGGATAGGAAATCAAACTATGATGCATGGCTTTCGTTCTCAGCAAACTCTGGTGTAAGTGCTTTGCCCATATAATGTCAACATCTGTATAATGTACAAATAGAAACCTATCTGTATAATTATGTACTTGCTATTGACAGCAATCTAACAAGATTTTCCCACATTCTTTTGCCTTGGCGTTTGGCTTCATTGATTATTCTGCCTAAACCGACCCACAAGCTGTTTTCTGTGTTTAGATCAATGGTTGAACTTAAACTTTTTCCTGGAAGGGCAAAACAATTAGAAGTTGCACAGTTGGCCTAGATCAAGTCTAGGGTACACTAGACTTTAACCTAGGCAGCAATCAAAATGTTTTGCTTTGCTGGCAAGTGCTAAGCTCAGTATTAATAGACAAAATAGACCTATAGCAAGTTGTTGACTCAGTTAAGTCAAGAACTAAGAAGCTATTAGCTAAGAAGGCAAGAGAATGCGGGAAATTTCGTTTGTATCGCTGCTAACAGAAATATACACACACTGTTTTTATGACAGAAATGTAGACTAATAAAATGACCTAAGCTTTGTCTAATTACAAATGATGAGCTAAACCCCTATTTATACAAGTATAAAGGTGGTTGGTTGTCATTAAATAAAGGTGGTTGGCAACTACTAGTAAGATTTCCTTGCATGCTGCTCTCTAAAAGCTTCTCTCGCTTGTAGTATAATACTGGTAGTTGGTCGCTGAAGACACATTACTGCAGGCGTTGCTTGTGGGCATGCTCATGGGCACTGCCTGTGCATTGGCCACTAACAAGTGGGCCAATGTAGGGGCAACAGTGATTGTAAGTTTAGTGCAGCTAAGGCCAAGGCACTCTGTAGTACAAGGCATTGAAAGACTTCCGACAGTATTATGGAGCACCATCAACATCATGGGACAAGACTAGAAAGCAACCCGTGACAATATGGATGCAAATTCTATATGATAGGTTTCGTGTCTGTAAATCTTTATGTTTCAGTCATGTGTACGCAATCCAAAAATTAGGAAATAAAAGTAAAGCAAAAAGAAAGTCCGAAATATGACAGATATGATGTCTAACAATAAGATTACAAAAAACAGCAAATTTCACATCGCAGGAGGTACCTTGGTACAGTAAGCAACTTGTCAGATGCCTTCAAATTTCAACCTTGTACAAACATCTAGATACGTTGAGATTGGTTCTGAATCACTCTTCTTTACCTACTTTATGCTGACTTTCTCGTTTTTTTTTTCCTAAATCGAATTCTCAGATTTTATAAACAAACACACTTTGAATGATTTATGTGTAGAGAGAGAGAGAGAGATATTATTTCAGTTAGTATCTAGTTTTGCTTCATCTAGTATTAATCTTCACAAGCACATCTGTGGCAATAGCATTATAGCAATATAATATAGCCCAAAAAAGCATATGAGAATTAATGAATCCAAAAGGAATGTGTGCAGACCAATATATAAAACCATTGAAGACAAAATATTTACCTGTTAGAACAGCATTGAGAAGCAGAACGCCCTGTAAAGCAATGTGGTGTATGTCAGACAATTACTTAAAGGAGGAAAAAATTGGAGGCTATAAAAGTGTTGTCAACACTGATAAGAAAAAATGCACTTCGGCCAAAACTCAACCCCAAAAGATAGCTCATGAGGTGAGGATTGCTCAAGACCATATAAAGAGACCATCCCATCCCTGAATGACCGATGTGGGAAATCAACACCCCCTCGCGCGCCCAGGCCTAACAACTGGAGTGTGGAAAATGTAATATGAGGGCCCAACATCAAGTAAAAGAAGAATTGGGATGGGCCTGGCTCTGATACCATAATAAAAAAATGGACTACGGGCCTAACTCAACCCCAAAAGCTAACTCATTAGGTGAGGATTGCCCAAGACCATATAAAGAGATCTCCCCATCCCTAAATGACCGATGTGGGAACTCAACAAACACAACTTATAAAGAGTACATCCAGCAGTTGCACACATACTTTTCGCTCTTCGATTCAAGGTGTACAAAGTTATTTTTGCTGATTTGGAAGGATCAGTTTCATTTAACAGAAATTTAACATTGAATCATAAACAACTCTAATTTCCTGCTCAAACTAAGTATAAATGTAGTCTAAGTATGCTCTAAGTAGAAACCTTCTTACCTTAACAAGAAGCAAGCATGCTTTCAAGCATGCAAGTGAGCCAAAACATCTCTTACTAATTCCAGAGCTACAGGGGAGTGGTGTAAGTTGAGAATTTCTATGATATACATCTTTGTGCTACAGTTTAGTTCTAAGTATTCCACCAGTAGTGTACAAAAGTGACAAGTTTCAGATTTCAAACTACTTATCAAACTATAAACTGACAGTTTACAGATTTTAAATTGTTATGCATTTCTATCAAATAAGCTTGCATAAATATCAACTTGGTCCAAGTTAGGATCCACCACTATTACACTAACATGTAAAGAAACCACAGGATCGCCATGTACTCAACAGTTGGCCCCAACAACAAGAAATGATGGGCAGTTGATAAAGAACAATTCATTGGTCTTTGAATGACATTGGAATTTAAAGTTGCAATCTTTGTAGCTTGTTACACTGTTAATAACTAGGAGCTGTAAAGATGTGACTTATAAGTGGCCATATAGGTTCAGTGAACAAAATTGGCACAAACACCATGCAGCCACATCTTGCTAAACTATCAAATATATGTCTCCATGAATTAAAGTGAACGAGATCAGAAGTGGATAGTAGTTGAAATGATAGTCATGCTTCAATAGCACTTCCTGTGTTAAATATGTCAAAAGAATGCAAGAGTGAAACTTGTAAAGGTAACAAGTCATTGTTTTTGCCTGAACAAACTGATATACGTAAAGCACAGTGGATAATTAAAAAAAAAAAAAAAACAATTTAATATGAAACCCATATAACGCAGATGACAAGTTCCACCAAGAAGTTCAGAAGCACCTGTACAGCCCATTGTTCCAGATTTCCATGAAGTGGTATTGAACAGCCCAAATCTTGCTTAAGTTCTTTATATATGTTCGTCAGACTAGAAGGGACTTTCACACCTTTAGGCACCGAGAAAGAGAGGCCCATTGCCTGACCCGGTCCATGATACGGATCCTGATATCACATTGACAAAGGATCATGCTACTGTAAGCTAGAAAATGCTTCCAGCAAAGGCTAAAATATTTCCGAAATTATAGCTTCATTACCAAAATCCTAAAGGTGATATATGAGATGAATAAATACCAGATTGCTCCACTAAGGAAGATGACCAAAGAGAACCAAAGCAACTTCTGTATTTTATTTTAAATTAACAGATCTTTGGTTTTAATATTTTCAGATGGTTCCATTTCAAAAACTAAGAAAATAATTATCACGGGTGCACATGCTGCATAATATTTTACTGTCTCCTTTTCGGGTAAGGTTGTAAAGTTTACAATACAAAAACCAATCGTGATTCCTTGAGAACATACTATTAGTAAGAGATAATTGTCAAAAACACACCTGAATTATTACTTTTCGCGAGTTTAACACCCCAATTATCAGTTGTTCCTTTTTCCTACCTGAACTATCGCCATCTATGTATTAAAACATGGTGATAGTTCAAGTAGGAAAAGGGAAGAGCTGATAGTTGGGATCTGAAACTCGCAAAAAAGTGATAGTTCAGGTATGTTTTGGATCATTATCTCTAAGGGTACCTTGAAAACTAGAAAGTATACCTGTCCAATGATGACAGCCTTTACCCGGTCAAATGAAGTAGTGTTAAGAGCATTAAAAATGAGATGTTGTGGAGGGTAAATTGGGACACCACCACTAATTTCCTTTTCCACAAATTTGCACAAGTTCTGTGCATAGGGCTTCTGAAATTCCCCTGGCAGTGCTTCCAACCATGTCTCCTCAACCAAGAGTTCCTGTAACTTCACATATCCAACCCCCTCACCTAACACACAACAGATGTCTTCTCAAAAAAAAAAAAAAAAAAAAAAAAAAAAAAAAAAACTTAAGGAACCAAAAATAAAAGTAAAAGGAGGATTGTTTTAACAGACCGTTTGGGTTTAATTTGTGAGAACAAAGTTTGAGGTTCCTTTTGGCCTTAGCGAGTGATCTGTTGAACTCCATTCTCCGCTTTTGCTCCGATGTTACGTCTTTGGGGTCTTCCAAGGCGCTAGAAATGGGGGAAGATACCCGTTTTAGGCGCTTTGCTGCTGGTTGCTTCAATACATCCATTAGGGTTTTGGATGATGAAGACGCCATTTTTTTGTCTGCAAAAGCAGTGAGGAAATGGGTCCTAAAATCACCCAATAAGTCACTCCATTGGCGGGAACACCCCCATTTCATATTCACCCTATTACTTCCCCTTTTTAGTCCGGAATCAAAATGACCCAATAAAAATTTAAGTGAATCAAAATGACCCAATAAAAATTTAAGTGAATCAAAGTACCCAAAAAAAATTTGGTACAAAAGACCTTTAGTGCAGTATTAAAGCACTTAACTGCTTTAGCGCAGTAAAATAATATTTCTCTCTCCCCTATAGCGCAGTAAAATGTTGCGCTATATCACCCAACATAAAAACCCATCGGGTTCCACCACTGGTCAAAACGCCATTGGAGGCGATTTCAAGGTGGTCCCCACATCAAAATACGTCATTTTCTATTAATTTTAGTCGGAAAAGTTTAAATTCTCGGTATATTTAAGTCAAGGAGCAAGATTCTAAGCTCAAATTTTGGAAAAAAGAGGCGTACAACTCGATTAAAACAACCCTACAAAATCTTCGATTAAGGTTTTCTAATATGAACTTTTGTTACTATTTTGTTATATACATTATATTCTAAGCATGTTTAATATTTAATCGTCGTTAATTTCCAAAAAAAAAAAAAAAACAAATTTCACTTTTTTTTTTGTTTGATCGGTCTGGGCAGTGGCTTTTGCCACTGTTCTGATTTTATTTTATTTTTTGTTTAATTCATTATTTGTTAAATGTTTATGAATTGTTAATTTGTTATATGTTTATGAGTTGTTAATTTGTTAATTGTTTATGAATTGTTTAATATAGTAATGTATTATTATTTGTAAAATATGCAATTATTAATTAATTAGTTGTTAAATATTGATTATGAATTGATATTTTGTTAATTGTTAATGAATTATTATTCTGTTAATTGATTATGAATTGTTAAATCTATATTATTTTAAAAGCATGAATATTTATGTTAAATAAAAAAAGATTATCTAAAAAAGAAGAGTTAAAGTTCTTCTTTTAATATTTATGTTCACGGAAATAAAAATTATTATGAATTTCATAAATACATACGTTAACGATAAAATGCAAAGTTTGTAGGAAAATATGTGATCGACGAATATACTCTTTTAGTCCAATTATATCATATTTGTGTTGGCTATTTGGTCAACTAAAAATATATCACATATTCAAAATAGAGTTCTAAACAAATATTACTACTGAATTTCGATTCCCAAACTAATTAACTTAAAAGTCTTTGTCATCACATAATTCAAAATCCGGTGAGGACACCAAGAAGGAGAAAGGAGAGATGAAGAAGGGACTTTCTGATAGCTACTTCACTGAAAACTTAAGGAGAACCGTGCAAAAGATAGTTTTGAAGAGTTTAGGGGGGTAAATTGATTCAAGAAAAACGTTTAAGGAGCGAGTAAAAGGGAAACCAACAATTTAGTCCACTTCAAGTATCTTCTCATCATCAGGTTCCTAATAAAATAGTTGCCTTGCATTGCTCTCCAAAACCTCTTTTAGTAAATATAACACAGAGAGAAGAGAGAAAAATGCTCCCAGGCACGACTTTCGAGGTCTCTGAGTCAGTAGTCTAATTTCAGTTTTAGTTTCCATTTCGGGGGGTCCTTCAAAGCTACTATGGTCGGATCCTTTTCTCTAGAGGAAAATAGTATATTCTACAATGCGGTTTTAAGTCCTATGATATTACTAAATGCAAATATGGTGCGTAATCGTGGTACGAATGGGTCGAACGCAAGCAGAATTTAACGAGACGAGTCAAAGTTAGCATTAAAGTTTTAAAGTGGATAGTAGCATTTATTGAAGCATCCAAAGTACGAGGGGAAGGTGGTTAGAAGATGGAATTTGAAGGATCACTTCTCGAATTTTTCTCGCACTCTAAAACACAATGAGAGTGGCAGATACATCGATTTCATAGCATTACAAGGGCGAGCAAATGGCCATTATTACACCGGAGACTACATTCAATGGAGGATGGGGAATATAGCTCACAAAATAGCAAAGTTTACATATGAACGAGAACAAACACGAAGCGCGAGGAACCTACAACTAAAGAGCCGGATAAAACCTTCGTTAGGCTCGCAAAGAAGAATAGATGGGTGACGAGAGGCCACGAAAAAGGCACAAGTTCAAAGCACGAAAGACAATATAAAAATCTCGGGGGGACTTCAATCTCTCGAGATAGACTTGTCGAGCGTATGTGTAGTTGGGGAAGTTTCGTAGTCCAACACAAGAGATAGCCACTCTAAATGATGTAAGAAGACGGGCATGCAACACTTGGAAGATCGCTTTTTGGTATAAATGTCCATGCCATGAATGATGGCTATTTTCTTTTTGAGCTCCCATAAAGGAAAGAAGCGAGCACATCATGACCGAGAATGGACTTGGAAGAAGATGCGCTTGGCACTCGAATGGTGGAAACCAACTACGGGTTCTTACGTGCGTAAATTAAAAGGATTGGGTGTGGATCGACTTCTAGTGGTTTCCATTATGCCTATGGTCACAAGAAATCTTCAAACAAATTGGAGATCAATGCGGAGGGTTTTTAGAAAAGAGGAGGAGACTTCACTCAAGAACCATCTACACCGGGCTCGAATCAAAGTGGCGTGGAGATGGGGGCATATTCCGAGAGAGGTGGAGGTGTCCAATGAAGAATATACCTACACTATTCCGATATGGTGTGAAGTTCCCAGGTGGAAGTCGAGCAAAGGAAAGGAGGGAGAGAGGAAGAAACCTTTTGTCCGATGGTTAATAAAGGAATGTGGTCTTATCGAAGTCGGCAGAAATAAGGGGAACCTTTTGTCCAATGGTTAATAAAGGACTAGGGTCTTATCGAAGTCGGCGAAATAGGGGAACCCATGTGGGGACCTCGGAGAAGGGGAAAATTTGAATTGGACAAGTGTTGGCCGGAAACAGAGAGGAAAGGACCAATGGAGGCGATTGTGCTCAATTAAAAGAATAAAGCATTTGGGCCAGATTAATAGAATAGAGCAATTGGGCCGAATTATTGACTCCTTTTCTTTGTAGTAATTCATAAGTCAATTCTCGAAGCCCATGCAGAGAGGACATGGTTAGTATAGAAATACAAAGCTAACACCGTCAAGACTAATAACCTGATATGTTCGAACCACGGGGAACGATGATGGAGAAAGGAGACTCAACATAATCAAATTGAACGAGTTCATGGGAAATTCATCGAAGAAGAGGAACCAGCGATAACGAGAAGAAGAAGAGGAACCGGCAGAGGCCTACATCTACAAATACGGATGCAAGAACTAGATACGGAAGAGATAAATGAAGATGTTACCTCCGAAAGTTCAATTACCGGCAGAAGCAACCATTCCAACATCAATAACTCCGTAATGGATTCAAAGATATAATCGGACTTAGCACGAGTTTGGTGCTAGCTTTAAAGTGTGAAGAGAAAGCCAAAGAGTTATTCATGAAGATAGATAGCAACAAGCAAGAGAATAAGGGGAACAGTCAATCACCAAAAGGAAGGGATGAATGAATTGAAGGGGCTAGAATTAGATACTAAATTCATGAGTAATGGTACTAGAAGTAGGGGGGATATCTAGCAATAAAAGATCAATGAAGTTGAGTATAGTGTCTGGAATGTTGTGGGTCCGAATCGTAGTAAAAAAAAGGAGTATGATAAAAAATATTTTACTTACCCGGAGTTAGATGTGGTGTGTTTCCAGAAACAAAAGTGGGAAGGGGATATCACCGATATAGTGAGAGAAGTTTGGGGAGGAGGTGGGTCAATTATGTTCAAGAAGCTAGTGGGACAAGAGGAGGGATAGTAATTATGTGGGACGAAAAGGGATTAGGAAGGGTGATGGGTAGTGAGGGCATGTACTGTTTCTTGTAGTTTCCTTTGGAAGGAGTCAAGATTTCGGTTGGAACATGACCGGAGTTTATGCTCCAAATGATAGAATGGAAAGGAGGAAAGGGGGGGAAATAGGTGCAAAGAAGGAGTCTTATTCCGGGGGCCCGGGTCCTTTGGGTGACTTTAACACGGTTAGATATCCATCGTAAAGAAGAAGCTGAAGAATCAACAAGGCAATGACTGATTTTTCCGATTTCATCAAGACATGGAAATGGTGGACTTGTCACGAGAGGGAAGTTTACTTGGAAGAAAGGAGACAAGACACAATATTGCGGCAAGAATTGATAGATTCTGATATCGAAGAATGGGATGCTAGCTTTAGGAACATCAAAGTCCATATTACATAGGGTGACATCGACCATTCACCTTTGTTACTTCAAAGTGGAGAATGGGAGAAAACCAATTCTTATTTTAAATTTGAGAACTGTGGCTAAAGACGGAGGGTTTTAATGAGAGAGTGAAGACATGGTGGGAATCCTTCAATTACAAAGGGAAAGCCGGATTTTTATCTTGGTAGCAAAGTTGAAAGCTTTAAAAGGAAAATTGAAAGAGTGGAGTAAAACAAAGACAAGGGAATTTGGGAATGCGAGAAACAAGTGGTATTGGCTCGGCTGTCGAATCTGGAAGAGATACAAGATCATAGAACTCCGAAAGAGGAGGAGATAACTTCTAGGCGGCCCCAACCATGGAATTTGAAGACATTGCTAGGCATGAAGAGATCTTGGAGACAGAGATCAAGGCAACTTGGTTGAAAGAGGGGACGAAACACAAGTTTCTTTCACGAACAAAGCACGCGAAAGGGCAAACACTATAGACAAGTTAAGAGTAAATGGAGAAATTTGAGGATCTGGAGAAGTGAAGGAAGAAATTGTGTCATATTATGAGAAGCCGTATTTAGAGACGTAAAAACCGGAGACCACAATTTAATATGAGGAATTGTCCTAGGTTGGATGCGAAGATAATGCAACTCTTATGGCCCTTTTGAACCTCAAGAGATCCGGACTCCATCGGGCGTGTGCAGGGGACAAAGCTCCGTGTCCCGATGGATACTCTATGGCTTTTTTCAATCGGTGTTGGGATATCATAGGGATAGAGCTTGTAGCTATATACGAGAACTTTTACTTTGAAGGTTATTTTGAAAAAAGTTTGAATGCCACTTTTGTGGCTTTGATTCCAAAAGAAAGCTAGAGCTATAGGCTCAATGATTTCAAAGCCTATTAGCTTGATTGGGAGTCTATAAGATCATTGCTAAACTGCGAGAGAGGTTGAAAAGGTAATACATAAACCGGTGGATGAAAAACAAATGGCTTTTATTAAAGGAAGACGGATCATGGATGCGGTTCTTATCGCTAATGAGTGTGTGGAGTCTAGACGGAGGAGTAAGAAACCTGGTATTCTATGCAAGCTAGACATTCAAAAAGCATATGATCATCCGAACCGAGCTTTCTAATCAATATGTTGAGAGAATGGGGTTTGGAACTAGATGGATCAAATGGATAAAACATTGCATTAGCTGCGGTAAGTTCTCGGTGTTGGTCACGACGTAACTCCTTGTGGTTTTTTTCCTTCTCAAAGGGGATTGAGACAGGGTGATCCTGTCACGACCCAGCCCCGTAGGTCGTGGCTAGTGCCCGACCTGGGCACCCGTACGCATCAAAAGCCCAAAAGTAGTAACTCAAACATTTAGAAAAATTGGGCAGTTTTCGTTTTTCTTACTAACCAAAAATTAACCTCGCATTCGTAAAAATACCAGCCTAAGGCCACACAGGGCCAACATATTTATATACACATGTAAAGGCGAGCCGACAAGGCTGCCGCGGTGGATAACCGCCCAAACGCATAATACATACACAAACTGTACAGGTAGGACCATAACCCACTCTTTATGTCTACAGGCCTCTAACATACAGATCGGAATCAGAAGACGGGACAGGGCCCCGCCGTACCCAATAAGCATATGTACAAAGCAAACGAACAACAGAAGACATATACCAAAAATATCAGCTCCGGGTCAAATGGAGCACTCTCCAATAGCAGAACCGGTATCCTAAGCTGGTGGCGTATCTCGCGTGCGTCTGCGCGCGGGCATGTAACACGGCCCCGTTAAGAACAGGGGGTCAGTACGGAAATGTACCGAGTATGTAAAGCGGAATAGTAAGAAGCATAATCATAATCAGGGACCTGAGTACTGAAATATAACAGGCTGAGCTATAGCCAGAATCCGAAATACAAAGGCGATACCTCATCCGAGACCTCAGGAGACATAATGCCAAAAATAAGTAATGCATAACAAATCATGTAATGTCATATGAGCATGTGTCGTGTTCCGGCCCTTTGATAAGGGACTCGGTAGATGAAATCATACATAACATCATCTTATGCCAAGTATGCACATAGCGTGTCCCGGCCCTTTATTAAGGGACTCGGTAATATAGGATCATGCATGTCAGACTCATATATATATATATCATGTATACATAACGTGTCCCGGCCCTGTACTGCGGGTCTCGGTGGATAATAATCATGTGCCATCCTGGCCGCCATCCCCGTATCATCACATCACAATCGTACAAATAACGTGTCCCGGCCCGCAAATACGAGGGACTCGGTGAATAGTGCACAGAAACCGCACGAGAACATATCCTGGCCCGGGCTCAGTGAATAGACATATCATAACTTGCACGAACAGAGTAATGCAGAAACATATGCATATAAGTCCAGACTCAATAAACGAATCACATAAATAGTCATAATGCGTACCTTTCGAATGCCATGACGGATTATGTCAAATCAGAGTTTTTGAGACTATTCGGACGTAGCAAATATATCATGGGGCTTACAAGAGATTCAGAATGGTCGTTCTTAAGCAACGGAACAAAACAGATGACATGTCGCTTCAAGAAAATCGGACGATAATCGTATATGTATATGTATGCTCTTTTGGGGACGGCACGATTACTTACTTCAAATCATGTTTCTAGAATCATAACACATGTCAAAGCATATTATGGATTCATCATATTCATCGTTCGACACGGTACCATAATCAAAAGATTTCTTTAACATTATACAGAAATAAGTCAATTAAGATCATAGTAAAGAGGTCTCGGATTTGGGGCCCACCTCGGGTCAAGTCGAGGCGGCGGACATAAATTATGGATCATAGACTTTATGAAACCATTTATGAGCGTTTGGAACAGTCCGGGTCCATTAGGAAGGTTTCATGCATACAAACCATTTTCGACGATAATTTGTAAAGGAACAAGTTCAATTATCGAACAATTTGACGCTATTTTCAGTCTTATATTATGAGACGCAGGAGCACAATCAAGGCCCGCTTTCAAGCCTAGTATGCTCAGAACATGCCAAGAAAGAATAGGGAAGGCTTTACATACCTTCGTTATGCCTTACGCTCGTCAAATCTTGATTCCCGTTTCGCCAAAAATCTGCAAATGGCCATCCTTACCAGTTACTATTCATGCAAGTTTAACATTACGACTTTGATTAAGTATTTGGCTACCGAAATTTCGGCAGCACCTCCCCTATAAATATGACATCCCCGAGATTCAACTCGGCCCAAAACAACCAACAACAACATTAAGAACCTCAACAACAACAACTTAATACAATATGATCTATTTAGTCATTTTTCCAACATAAAGTTATAACCCTCATTCCAACTTCGCGTTTCCAATTCAAATCCAATATTTTCACATTCATTACTCATCAAGTTCATTACATCACCATTCGGAGACATACCATAACATTTCTACAACATATATACAAGATATACAAATTATGCCAATTTTTCACCAAAACCATAACTTACTCAATTCTTCCAATCTTTAACATACAAGTTTATAATACATTTCCATCTTCCAAATTCATCAACATTACTCACAATTTACACCTTAACCATTTCATTTTCATAATACCATAAAATCATACTAAAACGACATAAGTTCCTACATTTCGTTTCAAGGCAAACTTATACCATTTTACCTTCATTTACATTACAAGGATCACAACAACAACACAACCAACATATTACAAATTAATTCAACCTCACTTCTCCTTAATTGTACCACATGCCAACACTCCATAATTCCAACCTCAACCAAATTCTTCCAACTTCCATTGCCAATGTAATTTCCATCGTAACCATAGCTAGAATATAACATAAAATTCAACACACTATGGATATACAATACATATACATACACGGCCACTTGTTAGTATTCATGCCCACTTTGCAAACTTCCATATTTCCATACTTTCTATTCATTCCTACATACTACAACACAAACAAACCTTCATAGAGTAATAACAAAGTATAAATTCTTACCTTTCTTCTCAATCTTCTTCACTTGAATAAGTTGTCAATATGATGAAACAAGTCCTCTTTCTTCCAAACCAATTACACCAAGTTGTTAGGGAGCCTTGAATTAGTAGGATTACCACCAAACAATAATTTTTGGATCAAAATTTGGAGGGATGGAATTCCCTTGGGCTGGCCGAATCCTCCCCTTCCCTTTGTCTTCCTTTTCCTTGTTTTATTTTTCTTGAATTTTCTAGACATGTCCATACATATATATGCCCCTTTAATTGATATGTCACATGGTTGGCATGTGACCACTTAATGGGTTTGGGCCAAGGCCATTCTTGGCCGGCCCACTCTCATGTTGGGCCTCATTTTTCTATTTTGTTCTTGAGCCCAATTCGTTGAAAACTCGTTTTGTAATTTCCGAAACTAATTTCCAAAATTCCAAATTTGCCCTCGGCCTTCTTCAACGCTTCCACATTAAATTTCCCATAGAACAACATAAACATATTAACTAGAATCAAGAAATTGACTTATAACATACAAGTCACAATTATTTCAAAATTTTCCCGAGGCTACCCACGAGCACCTCTCATTCTATTCTTCATCATTCCTAGGGGCTACCCACGAGCACCTCTCATTCTATTCTTCATCATTCCTCTATTAAAGCTCTCTGCTCTCTAATACATAAATTTATAGAAAATCATGATTTATATAAGAACATAGCTCGCTTTATATACAAATGCCTTTCGGCCAAAACAAGCGACATATATAATGCAATGTTATCTCAAAAGACCATCTAACCCTGCTGCGTATCTACGAGCCTCTCCGACGGACTCTACATATATACGGAACAAGGCTCCGTTATACCCAAAATGAATATACATATATATACAACAAAAGAATAGCCATAAGCACCTCCGAACAATGGAGTGCTCTCAGTCGGTGTCGAACTATAGATCTGGGTCAAGCTCAGCTCCCTGCCTACTGTGGGCATGAACACGGCGTCCAAGAAACGGACGTCGGTACGAATAATGTGCGAGTATGAGAGACATAAACAATGAGGAGAACGGGGATAACATAATGCGACATCAATATGATATATCGAATCGACCGACAATTATAAAATAAATAATGCATCTTTGTCTTACTCATACTCATCATGATCTCATGTGTGCACAATATGCTAACGCCCGTCCTTATCGGTACGGTGTAATGCTCAATAGTATTAGCCCGCGTCCAGGCATCCCGCGTCCGGGTATCATCTCATGCCGCCCACTAGTGGTGTCTGCCCATGCCAACCGGCCATGGTATATCGTATAGCTGCCCGCCCTTGGCGGTGACTGCCCGGCCAACTAGGCGCGGTATGCAATGCTCATGACATGCTTTTAATATGCTCATATCATACTCTTATACTTATCATGTTATGCTTCTGTCATGTACTGCTCATAATAATGTACTTATCATATATATATATACAAGGGACTATAGGCGGCGCGTGTTCTATCGGGGCGACGGAAGGTCGTGAATCCCCTACCTTACTATGAACAATTATAAGCAAATCGCCTCACCTCGAAGGAATCAACATATGAGGTGAGTAGAAAAGATGAATAGCATCATTATCAATATGGCATCATCATATCATATCTCTTATCTTATATAAACATTTATGGATCTAGGCTTTTAGCTTCTTGGAATACATCAACTCATGAAGAGCGAAAGAACTTCTACTATGGGATTCATGCCATTGGAAAGAAAGGACTAGCCTCACATACCTGGTCGTTTAGCTAAGCTATCGTCCTCCTATTCTCTTTCGATGCCACGTCGTCACCTTCATGAGAGGATTTGAACTAGCATTAGTTAATTGACTATAAGATCGTTCTACACATTCTAGGGAGAATTGGACAGCACTTCCTTTGTTTATACTACTCTTCCCATGTTCTATATCAACTTCCATCATTCACACAACGTTCACAACATTACAATTAATAATCGACATTCGGATACATTGAGCATAACCAACCAATTTCTCTAGTTTCCCTTCATTCATGAATATAGCTCATCGTCGCATTTTCGCATATACAATACTCATTTCATAGCTAAAACATCATTTACAACATATTTACAATCATAGCATATCATCCTTTATGATTCTACCAACTACCATCATTTAGGGCACTATTCACCCATTCAAGACCCATTCCTTATGCTTTTCTACAATCCATGTTTCTTAACCTTACAACACCTTAAATCACGTAGGATAGTCATGAATCTTACCTTGGATGATGCTTGGACAAGCCTTGGATGAGAATACTTCCTTAGCTCCAAAACCCTACTTCTTCTTTCTTGGGATTCCTTGGAGAAGATGACTTCTACTTAGGTCTCACACTCTTGGTTCATGGTTTTGATGTTATTGATCATGGATTTCCTTTGGGTTTTCTTGTAGATGAATATTAGAGAGAGTTCTAGAGGTTTTCTAGGTCACAAAATGGAGAAAAATGAAATGTTGGACGAATTGGATCTATTTAAAGGTGTTCAGCAAAATCTGAATCGGCATGACATGCGACACTACATGCGAGTCGCATGTCACGCTGCGAGTCGCACCTCGCGTCGCATCGTTGACCAGAGAAGGGTTCTGGCTGGGCACAACATGCGACACTACATGCGAGTCGCATGTCACACATGCGAGTCGCATTTAGTGTCGCAGGTGGTGCCAGAGAACCACTTCTCACTGGCACGACCTGCGATGGCTGCCTGCTTCACCTGCGATTCGCATGTTCAACATGCGAGTCGCATATGGCGCCGCATCTCGTGACAGAGCGATCCTTTGCTTCAGGCTACTTGTTGACGGATGGTCTAAGTCCATATATCGCTGACGGGTCCTTCTCGAAACTAATTCGACACTTCATCGATTCGATACCCGTAATCCTTTCCCTTCATTTATTCGATTCCACGCATGAATGAAAATTTATCCGGGGTGTAACATTCTCCCCCCCTTGGGAACATTCGTCCTCGAATGTTAAAATACTCGGGGATCCTAGAAAAATTTCGCCAGAGTTTCCCCTGTAACTGGGCACTACCAACCTGTCACAGCAACCCAAAATATCACTGCCTCACAGGGCTACGACGCAATATCATCACAACTATGGCCACACTCGACCAACAACGAAAAATTTAAATGAACATACCTTATATTGCCGGCGTTTCGTCTTGTACTTCTTCCGGGGGCTGGAACAAATAGGGGTACTTGAATCTCATCTGCTCCTCTGCTTCCCAAGTCATTTCTTCCCGGTTGTTGGTCCGCCACAAGACTTTAACTGAAACGACCTTCTTATTTCGAAGCCTCTTTACTTGTCTATCTAAAATGGCGACAGGCACTTCTTCATAAGTCAGTTTCTCTGTCACTTGCACATCCTTTTCCGGGATAATTCTTGTTGGGTCTCCAACGCATTTGCGGAGCATCGAAACATGAAATATTTTGGGTGGGTGATTCAAGCTCCGAAGGTAGATTCAACTTGTAAGCAACCGACCCACTTTGCTAATAATCTCATAGGGTCCGATGTATCTAGGGCTTAGCTTTCCTTTCTTGCCAAATCTCATCACCCCTTTCATTGGTGACACCTTCAAAAATACCCAGTCACCGACTTGAAATTCCAAGCCTCGTCGGCGATTATATGCATAGGACTTCGACGGCTTTGAGCGTCAACAATCGATCTCGGATCATTGTAACTTTCTCCACCGCTTCTTGAATCAATTCGGGACCTATTAACCGTGCTTCCCCTGTCTCGAACCATCCAATCGGAGATCTACATTTTCTCCCATATAAAGCCTCGTATGGAGCCATCGAATCTTTGGAGTGATAGCTATTATTATATGCAAACTCGATTAGCGGTAAATGATCGTCCCAACTTCCACCAAAATCCAATACGCATGCTCGCGGCATATCTTCTAAAGTACGAATGGTGCGCTCGGCTTGTCCATCGGTCTGCGGATGGAAAGCTGTGCTAAGCTTCACTTGAGTGCCTAACCCTTCTTGAAAGGACTTCCAGAATTTGGCTGTAAATTGGGCTCCTCTATCCGTGATAATAGATAATGGAATTCCATGGAGTCGCACAACTTCCTTGAGATATAATCTGGCATAATCTTCTGCTGCGTAGGTGGTCCTGACTGGAAGAAAGTGGGCTGCTTTTGTCAGTCTGTCCACGATCACCCATATAGAATCATACTTACTACGAGAACGGGGTAGTCCCACAACGAAATCCATGTTGATCATTTCCCATTTCCAAGTTGGTATTTCTATAGCTTTGTAGTAACCCTCCGGTTTCGATGTTCGCTTTTACTTGGCAATTTGGACAACTTTGTGCTACAAACTCGGCTATATCTCGCTTCATGCCATCCCACCAATACATCAACTTAAGATCGTGGTACATCTTGGTTGTACCTGGATGAATGGAATACCGAGAATAATGGGCTTCCTCTAAAATTCGGCGGCGCAAGCTTGCCACATTCGGTACACATAACTTTGTCCCGATATCTAAGAACCCCTTCCAAAGAAACTTCGAATGGAGACTTTTCCTTTCCATGAGCTTGTTCTCGGTGATGACTTAGCGAGGGTCCTCATCTTGTCGCTCCTTCACTTCCATGTCTAAAGAGGAAGCGTAGGGTCATTGATGCGGACACTTGCATCACCCGAATCAATTGCACGCACGCCAAGACTTGCTAGTTGGTGGAGTTCACGAACCATTTCTCGCTTCTCCGGAGTAACTCCATACAATTCACCCATTGACCGGCGGCTGAGAGCATCCGCCACCACATTTGCCTTACCGGGATGATATAAAATATTTACATCATAATCTTTCAATAGCTCTAACCACCGCCGCTGTCGCAAATTCAACTCCTTCTGCTTGAAAATATATTGAAGGCTTTTGTGATCCGTATAAATGTCAACCCGAACACCATACAAGTAGTGTCTCCATATCTTCAAGGCGTGAATAACCGCGGCCAATTCAAGATCATGAGTCGGATAGTTTATTTCATGATTCCGCAATTTGTCTCGATGCATATGCGATAACCTTCCCATGCTGCATTAACACACATCCTAGTCCGACGCCGGAGGCATCACAATATACCACGTAGCCGTCTAATCCTTCTGGGAGTGTAAGCACTGGGGCTGAAGTCAGTCTATCCTTAAGCTCTCGAAAACTACGCTCGCAAGCTTCACTCCACTGGAATTTAGCTGACTTCTGAGTTAGCTTTGTTAATGGCGCTGAAATAGACGAAAAGCCCTCTACAAATCTTCTATAATATCCTGCCAACCCAAGAAAACTACGAACTTCCGTGGGCGTTGTAGGCCTTGGCCAAGTCTTTACAGCTTCTATCTTCTGAGTGTCTACTCGGATACCATCGCTTGAAATAACATGACCCAGAAAGGCTACCGAATTCAACCAGAACTCACACTTCGAAAATTTAGCATACAATTTCCGGGCTCGGAGGACACCAAGAACAATCCTTAGATGATCGACATGTTCGGATTACGTACGGGAATATACAGAATATCGTCAATAAAGACTATCACAAACAGATCTAGGAAAGGCCTGAACACATTATTCATCAGGTTCATAAACACAGCCGGAGCATTCGTCAATCCGAACGACATCACTCGGAATTCGTAGTGGCCATATCTCGTCCTGAAGGCTGTTTTGGGAATATCTTCTTCTCTGATCCTCACTTGATGATATCCCGATCTCAGGTCTATCTTGGAAAACCACTTAGAACCTTGCAGTTGATCGAATAAGTCATCGATCCTTGGAAGCGGATACCTGTCTTCACCGTTACTTTGTTTGTTGTCTATAATCAATGCACATTCGTAGGGAACCGTCCTTCTTTCTCACGAACAAGGCTGGGGCTCCCCACGGTGATGAGCTGGGCCTAATGAATCCCTTTTCAAGCAAATCCTTCAACTGTACCTTTAGTTCTTTCAATTCTGCTGGAGCCATTCGATAAGGAGGAATAGAGATGGGCTCGGTGTCTGGTAATACATCAATAGAGAAATCAATCTCTCTTTCTGGAGGAAGGCCTGGAAGTTCATCTGGAAATACATCCGGAAACTCATTTACTACCGGAACTGACTGAAAAGTTGGTACTTTTGCCTCCGTGTCATGCACCCGAACTAGGTGATAGATATAGCCTTTAGCGATCATCTTTCTCGCCTTAAGGTAGGAAATAAACCTACCCTTTGGAGAAGCTGTATTACCCTTCCATTCAAGTGCAGGCTCTCCTGGAAATTGGAATCGGACCACTTTCGTTCGGCAATCAACATTAGCATAGCATGATGCCAACCAATCCATACCCATGATTACGTCAAAATCAATCATTTCCAGTTCAATCAAATCAGCCCTTGTCTGACGATCACATATAATAACCTCGCAATCTCTATATACTTGTCTTGCTATTACGGGATCACCAACCGGAGTGAGCACCTCAAAAGGTTTAATCGACTCGGGTCTCACCCCAACACAATCGGCAATATACGGAGTAATATATGAAAAGGTAGAACCCGGATCAATCAGAGCATATACATCGCGAGAGAATAAAATCAAGGTACCTGTAACAACATCTGGGGAGGACTCAAGATCCTGTCGACCCGCTAATGCATAAACACGGGCCTGGGCACCTCCTGGAGTGGATACTCCCCCTCTACCTCTACCTGCGCTCGCCGCGATACTCGCGAAGTCTGTGCTGTCGGGCGTGCTGAAGACGAACCCGCTACTGACCCTGTAGACTGAGTCCCACCCCTGCCTCTCGCTGCTGGGCAATCTCTCATCATATGACCAACCTGCCCACAAGTATAACAAGCATCCGAACCCAGGCGGCACTGTCCGGAATGCAATCTACCACACAGTCTGCACCGTGGTACTGAAGGTCTCTGCTGACTGTAGTCCCCTCTAGACTGAGAATCAGGGGCCCTCGAACTCTGGCCCTGTCCTGCCTGGAAAGAACGACCACTCCTCTTATCTGGGAACCTAGGAGGCGCACTGGCGGCAGACTGACCTGAGTGCCTAGAATACGTCTGTCTCGGTCCTCCTCTGTACTCACTACTCGCCCCCATAGATCTGGCCCTCTTGCCCGCGCGGTCATTATCACGATCACTTCTTTGGGGCGGTTGCTGTTCCTCAAGATTCTGGGCATGGGCCTGTATTCGAGAAATGTCCATCCCGTCTTGCAAAGAGGCCGTCAAACATTCTTTATATATATGTGGCCCTAGTCCACTCACAAAGCGATAAACCCGGTCTCCCATGTCGGCCACTAAAGCTGAAGCATACCTGGCCAAAGAATTGAACCTCATACTATACTCTCGGGCGCTCATGCCCCCTTGCTTTAGGTTCGAAATCGTCCGCTCTAGCTCGGCGAACTTCGGGTGGTAAGTAGTGACGAATAAAGGCATCCTCAAACTCTTGCCACACGGGAGGGGATGCATTTTCACCTCTTGTTGCTACCCAACTCTTGTACCACAACACCGCCACATCGCGGAGTCTATAAGAAGCCAACTCCACGGACTCGGTCTCAGAAGCATGAATAATCGCAAGGTCCTGGACATTTCATCAATGAAACTTTGCGGGTCTTCCTCCGGCTTTGACCCAAAGAATTCCGGGGGATTTAGGACCATGAAATCACGGGCTCTCGTACTAGATGAACGGTCACTCGGCCCCGCATTTTGCCTTTGTGCCTGAGCGGCAACCAATTGTGTCAATAGATTAATAGCCTCGGCTACTTGCCGACCGAAAGTTTGTTGGTGGAGGAGCGGAATAGAAGCCCCTTACGTAACGGGAGGAGTAGTAGAGGCACTAGGTGAAGCCTCATGATGGGACTCTCCTTCCTCAACATTAACATGCGGCTCTCTTTCGCCGCCTCTTCGTCGTAGCTTTGCCCATACGGGCGGTCTTGGCTTTTCCTTTTGGCGGCATCTGAAATCACAATGCACTATTAGGGGGAATACAATCTTATACATAGCTCTATCGCACGATTTCATGAGAAGAAAGACGGTCATTTTCCTAAATGCCCTGTAGCCCCTTGTTTATTAGCGTGGCGCGCAACACACCATAAACAAAGCTCTACTAGACACGGCTCATAGACACTTCCTAGGACGAACTGCTCTGATACCACTTTTGTCACGACCCAGCTAGGGGCCGCGACGGGTACCCGAGGCTACCCACGAGCACCTCTCATTCTATTCTTCATCATTCCTCTATTAAAGCTCTCTGCTCTCTAATACATAAATTTATAGAAAATCATGATTTATATAAGAACATAAGCGCTTTATATACAAATGCCTTTCGGCCAAAACAAGCGACATATATAATGCAATGTTATCTCAAAAGACCATCTAGCCCACACCTTTGCGTATCTACGAGCCTCTCTGCGACAGACTCTACATATATACGGAACAAGGCTCCGTTATACCCAAAATGAATATACATATATATATACAACAAAAGAATAGCCATAAGCACCTCCGAACAATGGAGTGCTCTCAGTCAGCTGTCAGAACTATAGATGCGGGTCAAGCTCGGCTCACCGCCTACTGTGGGCATGAACACGGCGTCCAAGAAACGGACGTCGGTACGAATAATGTGCGAGTATGAGAGACATAAACAATGAGGAGAACGGGGATAACATAATGCGACATCAATATGATATATACGAATCGACCGACAATTATAAAATAAATAATGCATCTTTGTCTTACTCATACTCATCATGATCTCATGTGTGCACAATATGCTAAGCGCCCGTCCTTATCGGTACGGTGTAATGCTCAATAGTATTAGCCCGCGTCCAGGCATCCCGCGTCCGGGTATCATCTCATGCCGCCCACTAGTGGTGTATGCCCATGCCAACCGGCCATGGTATATCGTATAGCTGCCCGCCCTTGGCGGTGTGCCCGGCCAACTAGGCGCGGTATGCAATGCTCATGACATGCTTCTAATATGCTCATATCATACTCTTATACTTATCATGTTATGCTTCTGTCATATACTGCTCATAATAATGTACTTATCATATATATATGCAAAGGACTGTAGCTGACTGTGTTCTATCGGGGCGACGGAAGGTCGTGAATCCCCTACCTTACTATGAACAATTATAAGCAAATCTGCCTCACCTCGAAGGAATCAACATATGAGGTGAGTAGAAAGATGAATAGCATCATTATCAATATGGCATCATCATATCATATCTCTTATCTTATATAAACATTTATGGATCTAGGCTTTTAGCTTCTTGGAATACATCAACTCATGAAGAGCGAAAGAACTTCTACTATGGGATTCATGCCATTGGAAAGAAAGGACTAGCCTCACATACCTGGTCGTTTAGCTAAGCTATCGTCCTCCTATTCTCTTTCGATGCCACGTCGTCACCTTCATGAGAGGATTTGAACTAGCATTAGTTAATTGACTATAAGATCGTTCTACACATTCTAGGGAGAATTGGACAGCACTTCCTTTGTTTATACTACTCTTCCCATGTTCTATATCAACTTCCATCATTCACACAACGTTCACAACATTACAATTAATAATCGACATTCGGATACATTGAGCATAACCAACCAATTTCTCTAGTTTCCCTTCATTCATGAATATAGCTCATCGTCGCATTTTCGCATATACAATACTCATTTCATAGCTAAAACATCATTTACAACATATTTACGATCATAGCATATCATCATTTATGATTCTACCCAACTACCATCATTAGGGCACTATTCACCCATTCAAGACCCATTCCTTATGCTTTTCTACAATCCATGTTTCTTAACCTTACAACACCTTAAATCACGTAGGATAATCATGAATCTTACCTTGGATGATGCTTGGACAAGCCTTGGATGAGAATACTTCCTTAGCTCCAAAACCCTACTTCTTCTTTCTTGGGATTCCTTGGAGAAGATGACTTCTACTTAGGTCTCACACTCTTGGTTCATGGTTTTGATGTTATTGATCATGGATTTCCTTTGGGTTTTCTTGTAGATGAATATTAGAGAGAGTTCTAGAGGTTTTCTAGGTCACAAAATGGAGAAAAATGAAATGTTGGACGAATTGGATCTATTTAAAGGTGTTCAGCAAAATCTGAATCGGCATGACATGCGACACTACATGCGAGTCGCATGTCACGCTGCGAGTCGCACCTCGCGTCGCATGCGTTGACGAGAGAAGGGTTCGATGGGCTGGGCACAACATGCGACACTACATGCGAGTCGCATGTCACACATGCGAGTCGCATTTAGTGTCGCGGTGGTGCCGGAGAACCACTTCTCACCGGCACGACTGCGATGGTACACTGCTGCACTCACCGCCCCTGCGATTCGCATGTTCAACATGCGAGTCGCATATGGTGCCGCATCTCGTGACAGAGCGATCCTTTGCTTCAGGCTACCTGTTGACGAATGGTCTAAGTCCATATATGGCTGACGGGTCCTTCTCGAAACTAATTCGACACTTCATCGATTCGATACCCGTAATCCTTTCCCTTCATTTATTCGATTCCACGCATGAATGAAAATTTATCCACAACTAAACACGAAATCAACGAAAATCAGCCCAAACTATCAAAATAGAAATTCTGGACAGCGCTACTGTCCTGTATTGTTGCTCAGTTTCGAAGCGGTAAATGGGAAACCGAACTTTGTGTCCTCAATTAAAGTTGTAGATATATGTCTTAGGGTCTCATAGAAATTCGAATCACCCCTAAATCAATTTTGTACAAAAAGATATGCCCAAAATACTAACAGCAGTCCATGTAGGATGTTCAAACAGAATCTGGGCAGCACCTCCCCCTGTACTTCATCACCCATTTTCGAGTAACTAAAGGCAAAACTGGGTTTTACAGCCTTGATGAAAGTTTTAGGTCTACGAAATAGCTTTCTAGAACATCTTGAATCACTCAAAACGGAGCTGTATACAAGGAGTTATGCTACAAACACTAACAGCAGTCCCAATCCAAAAACGGGTTTGTATACAATATTTTCATACACTTTATTCTCCCAAATTCTAGAACAACAACTTATCAACAACATCAATAACAACATCAACTATTATTATACATCATAACTCCATTAATTCCACCCATCTAAATCCAACAAAAAGCCCCTAATCCATAAATTGCAATAAGGCAACAAACGAGTTTATAATGCTATTTTCTCCGTTCTAATCCGTTAAAACTTTAAACAAACTTGTTAACAATGAAAAAGGGACTTCAATCTTACCTTAAGTAGGCAGCAACCAAGTCAACACTCTCCTCCTTAGCTGACTTTTTGGCTCAAACTGAAGGCAAGGCAACGTACAACTCCTTTCTCTTCACGAGCTTCGCAATTCGGGGCTCCGATTTTGGTCAAAAATGGCTTTTCTTAGCCTAGGAGTTCTCTCTCTCTCTCTCTAAAATGTTCTGGATATTTCAGGTCTGGAAATGAAGAAAGAAGACTGAAAATATCAATTAAAAGTCAAGGAAATGGGCCTGACCCGACTTGAAATCGGGTTGGGCCGGAATTCATTACCCAAAGCTTGACCTTTCTGCCTTAAAATGTCCATAACTCTTTATCCGGATGTCACCTATAAGCCCATAATATATGGTTGGAAGGTATTTCAATTATCTACAACTTTCATTTTATAAGTTTTTCCAAATTCCCAAATTCTGATGGGGTTATGACCTCCGAAGTCGAGATCGCCGAAAACATAACGAATTTTTTTTTCGTCTAAAAAAAATTGAGGTGTTACTTTCAAAAATAAAGTTTTGGGGTGTTACAGACTGTGAGCAAGAAGACAGGGGGATTGGGTATCAAAGATTTGAAATTGCAAAACCAAAGTTTGATGATGAAATGGCTATGGAAATTTGCTACAGAAGAAAACATGCTATGGAAGGAAGTCATTACTTGCTAAATATGGTTTGGAGGACAAGTGGATGACAAACATGGTGAATACTCCATATGGATGCCTTGTGTGGAGGGCAATCGGGAATCAGCGGACAATAATGCTTGCAAGAATTAGATGTAAAGTTGGTAATGGTTTACGGGTATCCTTTTGGAATGATATATGGTTGGGTGACACGGCTACAAGGTGAAATTCACGACTTGTTCGTTCTTAGCCAAAAGCGACATGCTCTGATTCTTTGAGGATGTGGGTGGACAAGGGTGGGATCTGGATACGAGAAGGCACTTGAATGATTGGGAAATGGAGATGGTAGCGAATTCCACGGTCTAATGGCGGCATTCATCAACTTAACGGGGGAAAGGGATACTTTGGAATGGAAGAAGGATGGCAAAGGAATTTTTACGTAAACTCAACATACAAAGACCTAGATGTATCAAGTTTGCAAGAAGGATGGCCATGGAAGATGATATGAAAGACAAAAGTACCTTATAAAGTGAACTGTTTTAGCGGCTGTTGGCAAAAGGCGGTGTTGACTCGTGAAAACACCGAACAAAAGAGGTTTTCACTTATGTTCGAGATGTTTTTTGTGTGGGGATCATAATGAGACAATCGGCCATCTTTTCTTGCCTTTGCCAAATGGACGGGACCAGGTACATTTGTGGAGGATGTTTATCAACTTTGAGGAAGATTAGATGGGTGAAGCACAGGAGCATAGAAGGAGTGTTAAAAATGCTGGAACGGGGATGGGAATGTAACAAGAAAAGAGGAGAGATGGAAGATTGTCCCTCGTATTTCGGTGGTTTTGGGAAAAAAGGGAACCGGGGATGTTTTTAGAACAAACGAACAAATTTTCAAAATTAAA
>NC_081343.1:7749072-7875783 GCF_029784015.1 Lycium ferocissimum | reverse complement strand
TTTTTGGGAGTCGGGGCCCGGGGTTTTGATTCTTATCCTTTTTTTTAAAAGATATATTAACATATTACATTTCCGCCTTACATGCTCCTGCATATTCGTACCGACGTCCTTCTCGTGACGCCGCATTCATGCCTCAGTGTAGACATACGGGATGAGGATCTTCCGCAAGAGAGGCTACTTTCATGTACTAGTTTTGATTAGTGGGCTCCACTTTTTCCTAGAGCATTGACGAGTCTGGGTTTTATATGTATTTTATGTTAAGGGTATGTCGGAGGCCCTGTCCTGACTTATGTACTTCAGTCATGTTCATAAAGGCTTTGCGAATGCATTCCCGTGTACGTAAATTTCGCTTATGTTTTGTTAGTGGATATGTTGACATCACGGGCCCATTGCATATGTATACATGCATATATATATATATATATATATATATATATATATATATATGTATATATATATATATATATATATATATATATATATATATATATATATATATATATATATATATATATATATATATATATATATATATGTATATGTATGTATGTATGTATGTATATGTGTATGTATACGTATGCATGATATTATATTCATAGTTGGCCTTAACGCCTTATTTTGCCGTTTGAGACATAGAGGATGAAAGTTATCAGCTGGTTCGCTCGGTTTCCGTAAGATGCCGGGTACCAATCACGCCTCACTAAGGTTGGGGTGTGACAAAGTGGTTGGGGTGTGACATTAACACTGCCAGGGTCTTCACATTGCGACCCCTGGCTAGCAAATGCGAGCCTCACAATAGCAATGCCTAGCTCGCAAATGCGACCACTGCATCTGTGGACCCGCCTCGCAAATGCGGACATCCCTGGCCCTTCCCCGACATTGCAAATGTGACCAGAACATCGTAAATGCGAAACCCGCAATTGCGACCACACCAGAAGACAGCTGAACCAGACAATCTAGTTTGTCCCAAACTCCGATCCAACACTCAAAACTCATTCGGAATCCCACGAACATAAACCAAATATGCAACTTAAGTATAAACAACGCTACCAACTTGCTCAAACACTCAAAACACAGATCCGACAACATTAAGGTACGCTTTTCGACAAAAATACTCTAACTTTCTCATAAACCAAAACTTAGCAAACAAACACTCAAAACCTTCCCAACCCTTCGAAACACGTATCAACCACCTAACTAAGTCAGAAATCAGATTCCAGACCTAATGGGACTATCAGAATTCAATTTCAGACACGTTTACCCACAAGTTAACTATTGGTCAAAGTTTCCCAAAACCCAAACTTGGGAGACTCGAAATCAGGATTTTCTTCCCCAATACTTACCCAGTTGCCTTGATAACTGTGCCACCCATCCCTGCAAGTCAAATACGCCAAAATAAAATTAAAGGAATGGTCGTTTCACAAAAAGAAATAAAATCATCAAAACGAGCTAACGGGTCGTTATGTCATCCACCACTTAAACACATGTTCTTCCTCGGACATAAAGAAAAAGGAAGTACCTAAATCGATGAAAAGCTGGGGATATCTACTTCCGTATGCACCGACACGGTCTCCCAAGTAGCCTACTCAACTAGACGATGCTTTCATTGCACCTTCACTGAAGCTCTCTCTTTGTATCTCAACTTCAGAATCTGCCTATCTAGAATAGCAACAGGCTCTTCATCAAAACTCAAATTCTGATCAAGCAACACATAATCCCACTGAATCACATAAGAACCATCCGAATGATACTTCTTGAGCATCAAAATATGAAATACGGGTTGAACACCCTATACACCAGGTGTCAAAGCCAACTTATAGGCTACCTCACCAATATGCTGAACAATCTCAAAAGGATCAATATACCTCGGGCTCAACTTTCTCTTCTTCCCGAACCTTATCACACCCTTCATGGGTGAAACCTTCAACAAGACCTGCTCACCAATCATGAACTCCAAATCACGAACCTTTCAATCCGCATAACTCATCTTCCTACCCTCGGCCATGAAGAGTCTCTCCTGAATCAACTTGTCCTTGTCCAAAGAATCCCCCAGAAAGTTTGTACCCCAAGCCCTAACCTCAAATATATCGAGCCAACCAACTGGAGAAAGACACCTCCTACCATACAATGCCTTAATCGGGGCCATCTCAATGCTCGAGTGATAACTATTTTTGTAAGCAAACTCCGCCAACGGTAAGAACTGATCCCAATGGTCACCAAAATCAATCACACAAGCCCGTAACATATCCTCAAGAACCTAAAAAATCCACTCAGACTGACCATCCATCTGAGGGTGAAATTGTTATTTTTCACAACAAAATAAATATCTATCCGATATTATGCCTGATTTTCGCCAATGGGATAGACCAAGTTACTCTACCTGTTCCAAGCTAGCATTTGCGGAATAATAAAGAACAAAAAAGTAAGAACACAATATTTTTACGTGGAAATCACCCGGCTCACAAAGGTAAAAAAAAAAAACATGATCTACACCTTTGCTGGATTTTTCCCAAACTCCACTACAACCATGAGCCTTTGCAAATTCAAGTTACAAACTCTGTAACCTTGGAACTAAACTCTAATTCCTATCTCAACAATTTTCCTAGATTATTGAGCCCACTCGAAGTTATCCCAACTTGAAGTTGAATTTGACTAACGATTATATACCTATTAGATTTGCTTCTAAGAAAGATGATAAAGGTACAACTCGAAAAACAATCCTAGTACACTATTCTACACTCAAGAACTGTAACACATAAACTCTATGAAACAAATTCTTCAATCTTCTTCATTGTAACAGACTAGGCAACACTTCAAAGGGCCAATTAGAAATTTCTTAGATATACTCTTACTTATTTTCATGATTTCTGATTTTCTCTCTTTGTAAGTGCGCAAACCTCTTCAAGAGAAGACTTATATATACAGCCTTTGGTGCGCAGTTGTAATGACCTGTTAGGTCGTTTTGGCTATTTTGACTATTTACCCCTGTTGAACCTTTTCCAAGCTTCAGTAGAGTATATTTGACTTGTGGGGATGGGTACGCGATTTCTGAGGTAGTCAGATGTGATTTGAGTGAAAAAATAGAATTTTTGGAAATTCACAAGTGTTTGGTTGACCAAAGTCAACATCGGGGGTAAGTGGGTCTTTTTGGGAATTTTGTCAGTTCCATTAGGTCCAGAATATCGAGTATGACTTGGTTGAGTAGTTGATTCGGTTCCTGAGGGAGTCAAGGGTATTTTGGTCATTTGGTTGGAAATCTAGCTTTAAGGTGTTTGGTGTTAACGGGGTCAAGATGACCTCTTTTGGAAATTACGAGTGTGCGACTGAGTTATAGTTGAGATACATATTTGGTTTGTATCCGGGAGGTTCCAGATGAGTCTCGAGTTTTTGGAGTGAAACGGTGAAAAAACAGATTTTATAGTTTTAGTGTTTTTCGATTTCCTTCTACGCGTTCGGGTTGTAGAGTCGGCCAGAAGGATCGTGTTCACAAAGAGAAGAAGAGGTTTAGGCAGGGTTGGCCGGACATATCGAGAACGGGCCGAGTCTGCTCCGCATTCGCGAAGGGTAAATTGTACATGGACAAATTTAAACCCTATTGTTTTGACTCATATTCACATATTTTGAGCTCTAGACCTGGGGTTAAGGGGATTTTTTAAGAGATTTTCTAGAATCATCAAGTGGGTAAGTTTCTAACCTCCTTTTTACCTTTATATGATTAATTAGTCGGGATTTCAATGTTAGAAATCATGAATTAAGGAGGGAATTTGAGAGAATATGAACCCTAATTTAGAAATTGGGGATTCTTTATTTAAGCATGAAATTGATGGTGGATTTTGTTCATTTTTGGGTAAAATAATTTTGGGTTGAATTTTCTATTTTACCCTTCGGGGATCGGAATCCTATTTTGGGTGACTTTTTGGGTTCGGATTTGAAGTATGACTTTATGGGTATCATTGGATTCGTATGACTTCATGGAATAATAATTTGACCTTGTTGAACCCGATATTTTCAATGAAATTTTTGTTTTGCCTTCAGGGTTTAGAACGGGGTTTTGGGTTGACTTTCTAGACCTGAATCTTTTATAGGGCAATATGTGTATCGATTGACTCGTATTCTTTCGTATAATCTATGTTTGAACAGATTGGGATCATTTGGAGGCTCTACGAAAGGGCAAGGCATCGTTGTGATTATCAGACTCCTATTCCAAGCATGTTGAGAGTATGAACCTCAACTTAAGCGTCATGGTTGGTTAAAATTGGACTAATAAGAGGGGATAATGGGGTAAGAAAAGAAGGTTCCAATACTTGTGACATGACGAGCACTTGTATTGGATACCGGTGACATGATAAGGGTATTTACGTAATTTCCATTATATAGCCCTGTCTGAATATCATGCTTTAGGCAGTAACTGATAGCATAGATTGATTCCTATATGTGATTGGGATATGAGGTCCCTTATATACTGCTTGTATGCTTATTACGTGTCTCATTATGAATATGTGTCCTCATTACTCCCAAACACTCATTTAAAAAGGGGAAAAGAGCTAAAGATTGAGTCTATATTACTTAGGTTGATTGCTTATTGTGTTTCATGTCGTATTCATGCTTATTATTGTATCTTATTTGCATTTCAGGATACTTGTGAAATGTCCGATGGGAAATGATTCTAGACAGAGTGATAATCGTATTGTACTCCTGATTGGCTATATGACAGGTAATGTGGGCCTAAGGGCCAAGTATTGTGATTGAAAGCCTAAAATAGCTGAGACCCGATGTCATCTGGGAGATCTAAGAATGTCGGATTGGTATATGGACCTTATGAGTCCCCCATGGGTCATGATTCATTAATGTTCGAACGTGTGTGTACCAGGTGATGGAAAGGCCTTGCATCGCATAACATTTTCTTATCATTTCGTATTATCAGTTTCCTTGTGTGTATGCCTTATTTGATTTGTGGATTGGGTTGTTTTGAATGCCTTTTGATACTTAACAAAGTTGAGTATTTGAAGCTTCACTTAGGCTTATAACCTAATATAGTTGTGGTTTATTATTACTGTTGACTAATAGCTGTTAAGTGTAGAAGTAGTAATCTTGGGCCAACCCTAGTCTCCGTTTTCGTTAGGTCGGTCGATGATGTTGTTGAGTACGCGTTATTCTTTGTACTTACACTACACTTGCTGCACTCTTTTTGGTGTGCAGATTATTTTCCTAGTACCAGCAGTCCAAGAGACTACTCGGCTGTTAATTAATGAGGCTGTTCCGGAAAGTTCAGGGTAAGATACATGCCGATCCGTAACACCAACTTTTCTCCATCTATCTTTATTTCATGTCCTTTCATTTCAGACAATATTGAGTACTATTTCTGACTTGTATTCGTATTTTAGCAGTTCTTGTACTGGTGACATCAGATTCGGGGATGGTTGTACTTTTGTTTTTTCGCATTTGAGTTATTGAGGATATTTAAGACTTGAAATTGTCTTGTATGTTTATTTCCGCTATATTCTTTTTTCTTGTACTTTAATTTGGGTTGTGGAATGGTCATTGACTCAGGGGAGTTATCGCCTTCACGGCTCGGCAATTTGAGTCGTGACAAATTGGTATCAGAGCTTTAGGTTAATCGATCTGACGAGTACAAGAATAATATCTAGTAGAGTCTCGAGGATGGATATAATGAGCTCTGTATGTAACTTTGAGAAGCTATAAGATATCTAGGCAAACTCTAATCTGTCATTCCCTATCGTGTGTACTTGATTCTTATGGGTTCTAAGAGTTTCTTTGTTTCACTCTCTCACAGATTTTCAAGAGAGAGGCGTGGCCGGCACCTAGTGCCACACTCGGCCTGAGCAAACCACTTTGAATCTGTAACTCTTGAGGGTTATTAAGAGAGATAACCCTAAGGTTAAGTTTATCAAGATCGAGTATGTCAGTTGGGAATACGTAGTACTCTACTCATGAAAGTAATTCAGTTGTCCCTAATAGGAAAGGATTATACTAAAGCGAGTTATGGATTATCAGAATTATAACAAATTACGAAATGACGTTAAGGCAACAGTTTGACTCTATGGAGTGAAACCCTTGAATGTAAGGTGAGGGCCATTCTCCCATAAGGGAAACAACACGATAAAATATCAGTGCAGAACGACATGCTTTGTTTAGTGACAGAGTGGTAAGGAGGAGTACGATGGAGAGATTTATGACAAATAAGGTTTAATTTATCCAGACTCTACAAATATGTTACGACTTTAGATTTTTGTGCAAGCACAAATACTAAAAGGGAAATGGTAGTAACTCCTGACTAGAAATGCAAATTATCGGTAAGGGTAACTGAACATTCAAGACTCAGAAGACTGGTATGAGGTATAAAGGAAGATAGGAGGAAAAAGGCCCAAAGTGGAGTTACTCGAAGCTAAGATATGAAAGAGGGATCGATTTTTAGTTGCTGTAACTTCCTGGGCTGTTATGAGGTCGTTTTAATGTTGTGTTGTTACTGAAAATCAGAAAGAGTAATTAAATACATTGTGGTTAATGTTGTTAACAAGTTTCGGAAGGAAAAGGTTTTTAAAACCATAGTTTGTTTCATCATAAATCAAGCTTCGGGTGCTGGCCACGCCTCTTTAGATTGCGTGACACAGATGCTGAGGACACGATCAGCCGCAGTCAGAGACCAGGAGCCCATTCCCGCACCCGTACAAGTGTCTTCGGTTGCTCGTGGGAGAGGCAGGGGACTTGGTAGAGGACGAGGCAGGGCTAGAGTCCATATTGCTACACTAGCCAGAGGTTGAGCACCAGCTGCTGCTCGGGACCATGTTAGGGATGTGACTCCGGACCTAGAGGAAATCCTAGAAGAGGAGCATGTTTAGGCGAATGAGGTTGGACCCACCCAGGCACCAGCTATATTCATTGCTACTAGTGTCCTTCAGGAAACTTTGGTGCGTATCTTGAGCTTCTTTGAGGGTATGTTCCAAGCAAGCATACTACCAGCTACTCCAGAGGGTGCTCAGACTAGAATTGGAGCTTAGACTCCCGATCCGATGGTTGCTGCAGGGTATGGGACCTAAGGGCACAACGAGCTGCTATTGTGGCTCTTCAGTTTCAGTGTTTGCCAGTTCTGGGTGTTTCTATTGGCCCAGTTTCCCAACCTACTATGACCGTTGAAGTACAGAAGAGGTGGGACAAGTTTGAGAAGATGAAGCCACCACAGTATGATGGGCGTCCTAATGATGACGCGTATGCATTTGTGGTTAATTTTCATGAACGTTTGCATAATTTGGGGTTAGTTGAGTCCAACAGAGTTGATTTAGTAGTATTTTAGATGGTTGGCCCTGCCAAGCAGTGGTGGAGGGTTTTTATTGAGACTTGACCAGCTGAGTCACCTCTACTTACTTGGGCCGAGTTTTCTCGCGTGTTTCTGGAGAAGTGGGTTCCCCGTAGCTTAAGGGATGAGAGGCGTGAGCAGTTTGATAGGTTGAAGCAGTGTGGAATGCCTGAGATCAAGTACGAGATGATGTTTCACTCCTTGTCTCGCCATTCTTTGATTGTTTTACTTGATAAGGTCGATAGTATCAGGAAGTTCATTAGGGGGCTATTGTATTACCTTCGAGCTGCAGCGACGCACGTGACAGCTTCAGGAGGTACTTTCAGGCAGTAGAGGATGCCGGTAGGAGCGTTGTGTCTATCAGGCATGATGTGTTTAGAGGTAAATTGGGTAAGAAGCCCCGCGGCTTTGGCAGTTTTGGAGGCACCTCATCTGGAGGTAGGGTTCATCATGGTAGAGGTTATTGTCCTCAGTACAATAGAATAGTTCAGGCAGCAATGCAGACTTCGACAGTTAATTCTTAGGGTTGTGGTCCTTATGGTTCGGGGAACGGTTCTTAAGGTTCGTATTCTCGATCTAGGGGTCGAGGTAGTCATTCAGGCTATTCTGGCTCGTCTCAGTAGCCCATGACTTGTCGAGTGTGGTGACTTATGGCATTTCACAAGGGAGTGCCCTATACTTAGACAGGGTGGCCCACACTGAGGTTCTCAGATTGTTACACCTAGGTCAGTGGCACAGCTAACTAGAAGTGGTGCACAGACTGGCAGATATGGTACCCAAATATGTCGTGGTGGTGGTCGAGGAGGTTCTCATGCCGAGGGTGGTCGTGCTTAGTGCTATGTATTCTCGGGTAGACCAGAGGAAGAGGCTTTTGATACAGTCATTACAGGTACTATTTTGGTTTATCGCTGTACAACTACGACATTATTTGATCCAGGCTCTACATACTCTTATGTGTCTACTTATTTTGCCTCGAGTTTGGATATGCTATGTGAGTCGCTTGATTTCCCTGTTAGTGTTTCTACTCCTGTTGGGGATTCCGTAGTGGTGGATCGAGTGTATTGATCCTGTGTTGTGACCTTGATGGAGTATGACACTTGGGCTAATTTGATGATTCTATACATGGTAGATTTTGGCATTATTCTTGGTATGAGTTAGTTGTCCCCTTATCATGCAATCTTGGACTGTCATGCTAAGACGGTTACCTTAGCTATGCCAGGAGTCCCTAGGTTAAAGTGTCATGCACCGAGGAAAGTGATATCGTTCCTTAAGGCTTGTCCGATGGTTTAGAAGGGGTGCTTAGCGTATTTGGCCTATGTTCGGGATACTAGTGCCGAAACTCCTCCACTTCAGTCGGTACCTATAGCGAAAGAGTTTCCCAAGATATTTTCAACAGATTTACTGGATGTTCCATTAGATTGTGAGATTGACTTTTATATTGAATTGGAACCGGGCACCAAGCTCATTTCTATTTTGCCATATTAGATGGCACCAGCGGAGTTGAAAGAACAGTTGCAAAACATATTGAATAAGGGGTTCATTGGACCTAGTGTTTCCCCTTGGGGTGCTCCGGTGTAGTTTGTGAAGAAGAAGGATGGGACTATGCATATGTGTATCGATTATCTACAGTTTAACAAGGTTACCATCAAGAATAAGTATCCGATTCCTCGGATTTATGATTTGTTTGATCAGCTTTAGGGTGCATCAGTCTTCTCCAAGATCGATTTGAGGTCCGGTTATCACCAGTTGAAGATTAGGGCGGAGGATATCCCTAAGATAGCTTTCAGGACCTGTTATGGTCATTATGAGTTTCTAGTGATGTCTTTTGGGATGACCAATGCCCCAGCAGCCTTTATGAATTTGATGAATGGTGTTTTTATCGATGATATATTGATATTCTCTCACAGTGGAGCGGAGCACGAGTAGGATTTGAGGATCGTGCTTGGAATTTGGAAGGAGAAGTAATTATATGCTAAGTTCTCGAAGTGCGAGTTTTGGCTCGATTCTCTAGCATTTCTGGGTCATGTGGTGACTAAGGATGGGATTATAGTGGATCCCAAGAATATCAAGGCAGTCCATAATTGGGTCAAACCGACTTCAGTTATCGAGATTAGGAGTTTAGTTGGCCTTGCTAGTTACTATTGAAGTTTTGTAGAGGGATTTTCATCTATTGCATCTCCCTTGACTAGATTGACTCAGTAGAATGTACCCTTTTAGTGGTCAGATGAGTGCGAGGAGAGCTTTCAAAAGTTCAAGACTTTGTTGACTACAAGTCTGATTTTTTTTTTCCCGTGGAGGGAGAGGGCTTTACTGTGTACTGTGATGCTTCACATATTGGACTTGGTTGTATTTTGATGCAGAAAGGGAAAGTACTAGCTTATTCTTCAAGGCAGTTGAAGGTGCATGAGAAGAACGACCCCATTCATGATTTGGAGTTGGCGGCGGTAATATTTGTGTTGAAGATTTGGAGGCACTACTTGTATGGTGTGCATATGAGGTGTTTACTTATCATAAGAGTCTTCAACATATTTTCAATCAGAGGGATCTTAATTTGAGGCAGCGAAGGTGGCTAAAGATGCTCACGGACTATTATATATCAATTCTTTATCATCCTGGCAAGGCCTAGGCGGATGCCTTGAGTCGCAAGGCGGTGAGTATGGGTAGCCTAACATGTATGGATGTTCAAGCTTTGGCTAATAGCATAGTTAGACTTGATATTTCAGAACCTGGAAAGGTTCTGGCTTGTGTGGAGGCACAGTATTCCTTATTGGAGCAGATTAGAGCCCAACAGTTTGATGATACCAAGTTGTGCAAAATTCGAGATAAGGTGTTGCAAGGAAAGGTAAGAGATATGAGGGGGTTTTGAGGATCAAGGGTTGCATATGTGTTCCCCAGGTGGGTGATTTGACCAGATTGATCATGAAAGAGGCTCACAGTTCTTAGGTATTCTATTCATCCGAGGGCTACAAAGATGTATCGGGACTTGAAGCAACATTATTAGTGGTGCAGTATGAAAAAGGATATCGTAGGATTTGTGGATAGGTGTTTGAATGGTCAACTAGTGAAGTGTGAGCACCAAAAAGCCAGATGGAATTACTCAGAGGATGCCTATACCTGAGTGGAAATGGGAGAGGATTGCTATGAACTTTGTGGTAGGATTGCCACGGACTTTGTGGTAGGATTGCCACGGACTTTGGGGAAATTTGAAGCTATTCGGGTCATTGTGGACTGTTTGACGAAGTTGGCTCATTTTGTACCAGTTTAGACTACCTTCAATTCAGAGAAGTTGGCCAGGATCTACATCTGAGAGAGAGTTTATTTGAATGATGTGCCCATTTCTATCATTTTGAATAGAGGCACTCAGTTTACATCGCATTTCTGTCAATCCATGCAGAAAGAGTTGGGTACTCAAGCGGAGCTTAGTACAACATTTCACCCTCAGACTGACGGTCAGCCCGAGTGTACTCTAAAGGTCCTTGAGGATATGTTGCGGGTCTGTGTGATTGATTTTGGTGGTCATTGGGACCAGTTCTTGCCTTTGGCTAAGTTTGATTACAACAACAGTTACCATTCGAGCATTGAAATGGCTCTCCGTCAAGTATTGTATGGCAGGAGGTTTCAATATCCAATTAGTTGGTTTGATGTATTTGAGGTAAGGCTTTAAGGTACAGACTTGTTGAGGGATTCATTGGACAAGGTCAAGTTGATGCAGGAGAGAGTTCTCGCAACTCAGAGTAGATAGAAAAGTTATGCTGATCGGAAGTTTCATGACTTAGATGTTATGGTTGGTGAGCGGGTGTTGCTGAAGGTTTCACCCATGAAGGGTGTGATAAGGTTTGGGAAGAAGGGCAAGTTGAGCCGTAGGTATATTGGTCTGTTTGAGATTGTTCAGTGCATTAGTGAGGTAGCCTATGAGTTGGCTTTGCCTCTGCGGGGTGTTAGGTGTTCACCCTGTGTTTTATATTGCTTCGCTTAAGAAGTACCATTCGGACGGTTCTCATGTGATTTAGTGGGACTCGGTGTTGCTTGATCAAAATTTGACTTTTGAGGAGGAGCCAGTTGTTATTTTGGACTATCCAAAAACTGAGATCCAAAGAGATTGCTTCATATGATTCCCGGTGGGAGCAAGATCATGTCAGGTTGAGGAGGCTACGTAGGAGACCGAGTCCTATATGCGGATTAGATATTCCCAACTTTTCAGCTATTCAAGTATTTCTATTTTCTTCCATGTTCGAGTACTAACATGTGTTTAAGTGACGGATGATGTAACGACCCGTTAGGTCATTTTGGCTATTTTGGCTATTTTTCCCTGTTGACCTTTTTCCTAGCTTCATTATTGTATATTTGACTTGTGAGGATGGGTGGCATGATTCTTGAGGCATTCAGATGTGATTTGTGCGAGAAAATGGAATTTTTGAAATTCACAAGTGTTTGGTTGACCAAAGTCAACATCAGGAGTAAATGGGTCTTTTGGGGAATTTTGTCGATGCCATTAGGTCCGGAATATCGATTATGACTTAGTTGAGTAGTTGGTTCGGTTGTCGAGGGACTCTGGGTATTTTGGTCATTTTGTTGGAAATCTAGTTTTAAAGCGTTTGGTGTTGACCGGGTCAAGATGACCTTTTTTGGAAATTTCGAGTGCGCGAGTGAGTTCATAGTGTGTTTTATAGTTGAGATGCATATTTGGTTTGTATCCGGGAGGTTCCGGATGAGTCTCGGGTTTTTAGAGTGAAATGGTGAAAAATTAGATTTTTTGGTTTCCTTCTACGCAAGTTCGCGATGTAGAGTGGGCCAGGAGTGCCGCGTTAGCGAGAAGGAGCTCGCGTTCGTGAAAAGAAGAGGATGTTTGGGCCGCGTTGGGATGACACATTGCGTTCGCGATGAGTGGGCCGGTTTTGCTCTCGCATTCGCGAGATTTGGTCGCGTTTGCGAAGGGTAAATCGTACCTGGACAGATTTAAAATTCCATTTCGCGTTTTGAAAGCATATTCACATATTTTGAGCTCTAGACCTCGACTTAAGGGGATTTTTAAAGGGATTTGCTGGAATCATCAAGAGGGTAAGTTTCTAACCTCCTTTTTACCTTTATATCATTAATTAGTAGCGATTTCCATGTTAGAAATCATAAATTAAGGAGGGGATTTGGAAGAATATGAACCCTAAGTTAGAAATTGGGGATTCTTGATTTAAGTATGAAATTGATGGTGGATTTGGTTCATTTTTGGGAGATATACTCTGTCACACCCCTACCGGGAGGCGTGACAGGGCACCCGACCCCTTTGCCGGAATGCCGGCTGAGCTAACCTGAACTAGATAACATAATCATAATGGACTTGGAATAACTTAGCATAAAGCCTTAGCGGCACCTGCATTCAGCAAAACCCAAACCGAACAGTAGACAACATCACCTACATATACACATAATCACAGTACGCGTGCCGACGAGACCGCCACCAAATAATATCATGAGTCAGTAGGGCCATTTAACTGAACAGAATTCTCACGACCAACACTAACACACTACACAGGGTCTACGAGCCTCTAAGAGTAGGAAACATCATCCTCATAAAAGGTCGGGACTACACGTCTACCGACGTATCCAAAACATATACAGTAACGATGCAGTTATAATCACATACCAAAACAGGTAAGTCCGGATGAATGGCACTTGTTGACCCGCTGACGATGCTCCTATCACAGCGCGCCTTCAGTAAACCTATCTTGACCTGGAGCATGAGATGCAGGTTCCAACATGGAATAGTCAGTACGGAAAATATGTACTGAGAATGTAAGGCAGGATGAAATACGGTAATGAAACAAGACATAACCATAAGATAAGAAAAACGAAGGACATAATCTGAAAGCAGTTAATATGCAATGCATGATAAGACCATTTTTCATATGTAATATAGTGTGTGTATGTATCTATATATATATATAACGTACCCGGTCCTAGTGGGACTCGGTGAGATATCGTACCCGGCCCTTCGGGACTCGGTAAATAAGCATCATCATCATCATATCCTCCCGCGTCTGGGGAAACTTCATATCATCATCATCATCATCATAACGTACCTGGCCCTTTTCGGGACTCGGTACCCAACTGATCAGTAGTTGCACATCTACGTGCCGCACCCGGCCGACTATAGCGCGGCTCGGTAAGTAAAATAGTGCAAATAGAGTATATATATAAATGCATGCAGAGTTCAAGAAATAGACATGGGCCTTTCAGAGTGACGTAAGGTCGTGACCTCCGAATTAGTTATGGAATGTATATCGAGGGCAAAAAACAATCAATAATAGTTATGATATCAATAAACAAGCACTAGGATTATACGTGACATTTTGTGGAATTTAACAGGGGTCAAGGAATGCGCACTAACGGACTTTTAGTCATAATCAATAAGCTCTTTTAGAGAAAATCGTATAAAATATACCTTTCCATAAAATCAGTAAATCTCGTAAAACATGGATTTTTCTCCAAATCCAGCTTTCTTATAAAAACGTATCCTTTCTTTGTAAAACTTCGAACGGTTCGAATGGAGGAGCATGCACGCTAAATAGCTCTAAGACTCGTGCCAAGGAAATGAGGACAACTAAACCTTACATACCTGTCTCTGCTGCCTTGCTAATCCCGACTTGCTCCCTTATTCCACCGCTCGTCCCTTCGTCCCAAAACCTATATTGACAAATACTTCATTTAGTCAATTTCGTAGATTCAACTTATCCAAATCCTATAGTCTTGGAGAGTTCGATTTACGGAAAATTCGGCAAAGACTTTCTCTATTTTTGTTATATCTCGGCATGTGTCAGATAGCCGTAATATCAATAACAACAACAACCATCATCAACAACAACAACAATAACAATACTCAAGAATCAACATCCACAACCTCCATTCAAACCAACATTCATATCAATCCACCTGTAACACCCACAACGAGGATAATCTCACTTTTCTGATCAATTTAACTTAATATGCGATAATCTAGTGAGTATTACTATGGATTAACTCAATTACCAAAGAAGGAGCGGGATTTACCTTAATTTGTCTCGGAAACTTCAAGGACCAGATTGCATGGAGGGGTTCCATCTCTTCCTATGATGCCACGATGGAAAAGCCAAGGTCTATGAAGCGTTACACACCTCCCGAGCCTTAATCTCCACTAGATCTTACCAAAATTTGTGCCAAAATACCCTTAATCTCTCTAAGGTTTGCTTATGGATATAAATCTGATGTTTTAGGGGTGAAATGCGTGAAATGGTGAGTTAGTGGGGTATTTATATGTGTGTGTAACGGGTTTGGCTTAATGGGCCGAAATTAGTGGGCTTTTAAGTGGTTTCTAGAATTTCCGCGTAGGTTCGCGGGCTTCTGGAAGTTCGTTTTAAAATGCTCATAACTCCCTACTCCGATGTCGTATTGACGAACGGTTTATTGCGTTGGAAACTAGACTCGACGAAATTTATTTTACGCTCTTGAATAACCTCAAAACTCCTTGTCTGCTAAAAGTTACACTCCCATCTATTTGGACCAAAATTTTGTTCCGAAATTTCACCAACTTCTTCCAAAGTCCCATTAACTTTCTTTTCTTCAATCCGCTTGATCCCGGAACCCTCCAAAACTTTCCATATATGATATTTATCATTAATTATACTTGATAAGGGTCATTTCTCCTGGTTCCAAGGTTGTCCTTCCCGGTTACGACTTACGAGATCATAATTCACCCTTTACTTTATTGTTACGTACTTCCCATGGCTTGTACCTTTCAAGACGTCACGGGACGTATCCGATATTCCATTAATATGGTAAAATATGTGGCGTGCTTATGCTCCGAGAGGGAGGGGTGTAACGTACTCCCTAGATATTGGTAAACTAATTTTGGGTTAAATTTCATATTTTACCCTTCGGGGCTCGGAATCCGATTTTGGATGACTTTTTGGGTTCAGATTTAAATTATGGCTTTATGGGTATCATTGGATTCATATGACTTTATATAATAATAGTTTGACCTTATTGAACCTGATTTTGCAATGGCATTTTGGTTTTGACCTTCAGGGTTTATAACGCGGTTTTGGGTTGATTTTCTAGACCTGAATCTTTTATATGGTGAGGGGTAAATTGTACTAATTCAAAAACACTCTCTAGACTAACCCTAGCCGACTCTAAACCTAGCAAAGACTATTCTTGTTGTTGGCCACCATGGCCAATCCGACCGGTGGACAGTCTCCACCGATGGCTGTTCCACCTGATAGTCAATACTCACAATAATTTCCCAACCTTATAAACCCTTTAACCATAATAGAACCTAAATCTTTGCCTACAGATAATGCTAATTGTGAAACAAACCATGAGAACTCTAAGACACTAACACTTGAGATTCCTGCTGATTTGCCTAATAGGATGAAATATGTCAACCTTTTTAAACCAATAGTTCAAACAAATATATCACCATTGCCGCTTAAACCGGTGGATTATAGAAAGAGAACCACATGTGACCTGGAAATCGCCTGAGGTCAAGCAGATGATACTACAAGAAAACCTTCAATATGTTGTTTTGGGGAAATTTTTGTATGATATAATTGACATTAAAGAATTGAGTAATGTTATCCCTGAACAGTGTGGTATTAAAGGTATAGCTACGCTTGGCTTGATTAAGGGTAGACATATATTGATTAGACTATCACTATTAGAAAATTATGTGAGACTATTATCTACTTCGGCTTATTACATAAAGGTACACTCAAGATATTGTCAAATGAGACCATTAATAAGGACTCCATTGTTTAAAGCAAATGAGGAAACTTCTGTAGCCTTTTGGCCTGGATTATCTTTCCTGAATTTCCTCCCAACTTCTTTGTTAATGAAGCAGTCTTCTCAATGGCATCTACTGTGGGGAAACCACTGACTGTTGATAGGGCCACTGCAAACAAAACTAGACATAGTTGTGCAAAAATAAAGGTGGAAATTGACTTTTTATGTTACACCCCGTATCTTCGAAGAAGCACTTATCAAATTTGAAGCATAAGTACGTTGAATTACGGTTAGGTAAAACCACTTTGAAACATAAGCAAGCATTATCAAGTACATTTAATGAGTGAAGGGTGTATACAACGTATACTGGAAGGTTTTATAAGGAAATGAGTGGAAGAAATGGAGTAGTACGACTTTGGAGAAAGGATGGGTAAAGTTTCGTGTGAAAATTTTGGTCCAACTTGAGGGACAAATATCTCTTAGCATATTAAGTGTTTTGAAGTGAAACAAAAGCCTAAAATGAAGTTCGTCGACTCTAGTTTCCAACGCAAAAAACTGCTCATCGATAGGACATCAGAATAGAGAATTATGGACGTTACAATTTTAACAAACTGCTACAGTAACAGACCTGCTACAGTACTACTACAGTGAACCCGACCCGAATTTGACCCTATATAAAGGGTAATAACCCCCCTTTTTTCATCAGATTTTGCTAGAAATTTCCAGAAATTGAAGAGAGAGAGAGAGAGAGGGAATCACAAAGTAAGCAATTTTCAAGTGACGGAATATTAATCGAAGCTCGGATAAACGCATGGATGTGATTCTAGTATGGTTTTGCGGTGGATTCAAGGTGGATATTGAAGATATCGCTGTTTTAACAAAAATAAGGTATAAATCTCTCCTTATTAATATTACTTTTGGTTAGTTACGAAGATAGAGTGATGAAATGGCTGTATAATAAAGTTGTTGGTTGAGAAATTGGACAAACATTGCGTGGGGTGTTTTACGGAATATTTTGGTATTGATGATGATGTTGTTGATGTTGGTGCTGTTGTAGTTATTGTTTTGTTGGTATTGTGATTTCGGGCTAGGCATATAAACGGGGAGGTGCGCCGAATTTCGGCATTATAAATGGATTTATTTGAAGGACTAAGACAAGCGTATAACGATGAGTCTAACGATTGTGTGAATCCTCTTAAATGTAGACTTGCGAGCTCGGACGAATAAGAGTAGATAATTGGAGGTGAAGGTATGTTAAGGCTTTCCCTTTCTTTCATTTTGGCATGATCCTATGATACGAGCGAACAACGAGTAATCGGGTCTCCATATTACTCTACTCTTAGAAGTATTAGGAGCATCTCGGTTATTGATGATCACGTACCCTCTATTATGATTATTCCTTCGTTCACGGGTCCCATATATTGTATCATGATAAGGTTAGTTTATGTTTATGCATTACATTCGTTTGCATACATGCGTATTGACCGTGACCGCGTGCATTATATATACGCGTATATTATGTATATTATATATATATGTATGCGGTATGGGAAAAGGGCGAGGCGCTATAGACGCATTACCACCTGATCAGCTGGTGCACAATGATGATGATTATGATGCCCAAAGGGGCCTATATGATGATTATGATGCCCGACGGGGCCTATATGGGATAAGGATCGAGCCGAACGTTCCTCGGCACTATGACCTATGCATTGCATATCATACGCCCTCGAGGCATTTTTAGTAGCGAGAGATATACAAATATGTTCGGATAGTAAGACATCCGGATGCATTCATACGTACATGTTCGGATAGTCGGACATACGGATGCATTCGTCGATCAGTTTAGTTTATGATTCTCGGATTTTCTTCATAACTCCTATGTGTATGTTACTCTTACATTACATACTCGGTACATTTTACGTAACGACCCCCCTCCCTTTTTTTCGGGGGTCGCGTTTCATGCCGCGGTACGACACTCGGTTTGGTGATCCTCCTGGTCTAGGACTTACTGCTTTCACCGCTTGGAGAGCTCTATTAATCTTGGGAGCTTGAGTCATTTTGGTATAGGTCCTTTGACATAGGCTTTGTTATACTCTTAGAGGTCTGTAGACATATGTGGGTTGTGTATATACGGTTTGGTCAGCCATATCGATGTAGTTCGTCTTGGATGTCCCCGTGTATAGTGGCAGCTTTGTCGATTTGCATATTTGTTATGTTTTGGTTAGCTGTGGCACCTCAGGAGACAGGTTCATTCTGATATAAGGCATTATGATTCTACAGCATACTTTTATAGATTTCCACATTGTCCTTAGCATCAGTCTGATTACATCTAACAGGTTCGTATACGAGTGTCCAACTCGGGCACTAGTCATGGCCCACCGATTTGGGTCGTGACATTTTAGCAGAACACCCAAAAAGAATTCACATATCTGAACTGAATGAGGAAACTAGAAAAGTTCATTCTAAGTGGATTCAAATCAAGTATGATTACCTTCCTAAGTATTGTAATCATTGTAAGCTTCAGAGGCATGATGAGAAGGAATACAGGGCACTACATCCTAAAAAGCGGAAAGACAATATAGAGAAGAGATAGGTAATGCAGTTACACAAAGGAAAGTGCTGGGAAGTGGCAAGGTGGTAGGAAACATACAGGCCAAGCAAGAATGGATGCAAAGAAGTAAGAATAAATACATAAGGGACTCAAGTGCAATAATAATTGGAGAAGTAGGGGAAATTGCAGGCAAAAAGAAGGGGAGAAGGTAGAAACACACAATACCTTTGACATCTTGGGAGATGCTGAAAAAGATGATGTAGAAGAGACAATAGAGGTCCTTGATCCTACAGACTAGCCAAATAATGAAGAGTTAGAAGAGGATAACAAAGAGAAGAGTGTACATAGTGATGTAGCAAAATCTCAGAGATCAAGTAACAAGGTTCACACTGGAGATTCACAGTAGAGTCAAGGAAACAGTCCAACAAGGAAAATTGTTCACACAGAGAAAGTCCAATCAAATATGATGATGCAGAGGTAATAAACAGTCTTAACAAAACAACAACACCAAAAAGCACATCAAAATGCACAAGCAGGTCCATACATACAAAGGAAAACAATCCATGCAAGTATAATAAAGAGATGGTGGATGTTGTAGTTCATACAAAGGAAATCAGTCCATGCAAGTATAGGGAAGGGATAGTAGATGCTACAAGTGATAACAAGGACAAGTTGATGGAATGTGATGAACAATTAATTGAAGACAAAAGCTTTGCTGCAAATGAAGGATCACCATTGATATAAAGATCAAGAGATACAAGAAGGGGAGATACAGAAAGAAGATGAAGAAGGGAACATGATACTAATGTACAAGCAGATATTATGGGGGATCCACCTGATGAACAGAATCAAGATAGTAATCATGGAGGGCAAGCAGATCAGTCAGGGGGAAAAAGCAAAGGGAATGATAATGCAATTATGGAGATCAACATGAATAAAGAAGCAGACAAAATAGTCTTGGCTACAAATAGAAGCACAGAAAAGAAGATGGAGACAACAGGGGCAAAAGATCTTGATGTTCACTCAATTGCACATAACATGAAGGCTGTAGCTAGAGCAGGGGATTTATCACCTAAGCAATTGGAAAAAGGAATTGGAAGGGGAAAGAAGAAGCAAACAATAATATCCCATTCACAGTGGGGTTCAAACAAGAAGAACTATTAATAAATCTAATAACCCATGATGAATGCTATTATATGGAATATTAGATCTGTTGATACAATGGAAGCTTTTCCAAGACTTATTAAGATGTCACGACCCAAATCACTAGTCGCGCGGGCACCACCCACACACTCCTCCTGGTAGGTGAACTCTTCCCTTCCCAACATACAATCTATCAATGCAGAAGAATAATATAAGTGCTACTAAGTTTCAAATATCATATAAAAGTAATAAGTGTGGAAATACATAAACTACCAAAGGCATTCGGTCTGTATCAGTACAAGAGCTACTACTCACTACATAAGTCCAAACCAATAAGTACAAATATCTGAATATTGCCATACAAGGCTTATAACAAGGTGAGGAATACTGTCCGAAAAATAAAAGATAGATATAATAAGGAATGGAAACTCGGGCTGCAGATCTGGCAGTGGCTCACCCTAAGTCTCCAAAGGAACTGTCTCGGGGCTCGCTCACGAGGACCTGGCGTAGATCCTATCTCAGACTCTACACCCTGAAAAGGAGTGTAGCAAAGTAGCATTAGTACAAACAACTCGTACTGAGTTGGTATCATAGGCCGACAACCGTTAGTTCACATATACAAAAGAAAGAGATCAACAAATGGGCAAGTAAACAATCAAATATGATTACTAAGCAAATACAAGTCAAATCACGGTAATAAGAACCACAATAGATCTCCATAACATCAAGTCATCATCTAGGAGGAAGTCTCTAATCCTCCAGTCCATCAATCCCCAGGTATGTTTAAATTAGTCACACGACAACTTAAGTATAGAGACAACACAGGGAATCAATACGGAAACGCACCATGCAATACAATAAATACAACACAGTCCAAGAATTGCCTCACAAGTACAGAAAGAACAACAACCAAATCATAGCCTATGGTAAAGCACCAAAACACAAGTCTACCAAGTCTCCCACAATTCCTCGGAATAATCACAAACACAAGTATAACCCACGAATCCGATTAATAGATGTCAAAAGAGATGATAATGACCAATGCATATGCAATGCAATGATACACAGATGCTCCGAGTGGAATACCTTCACGCCTCGATAGTCATGACCCATGAGGGACCCACAAAGTCCATGTACCTGCTACGGCGTATATCTCGATCCAATATATATATATATATATGCGCTCCTCCAGTTGTAGCTCACATGATTAGTGGGCAGTGGAGGAGACAAATATTTACTACGGGGGTTCAAAATATAAAAAAACTAGATACACGAAGAAGTCAAGGAGTTTCAACATTTAATATATATATATATATATATATATATATATATATATATATATATATATATATATATATGAATGCATGAATGATATCAATGCCAACAAGAGTATATCAATGAAAACCGTGCCACACATGGACACATATCCCAATATCAAGATCAATATCAATTCCTTCCTCTACACAAGTCAATAACCAATAGCTGAGAGATTACGGGTTCACAACCATGTATAAGTCACTAAGTACTCATATTAGAGCATCATGAAAGATGAGATTGAGTACACTGCATAATATCAATGAATGATGACAACATATCAAATCAGACATGTCTCGATATCAATAACTAGTCAAGTTCTTTCCTCTGTTCAAGATAATATCAACAAGTTAGGGATAGCCATATCTCAATCATGATAAGACGACTAAACATCTAATATGATACCACACACGTGGCAACAAGCCAATAAATCACAATAAGGCAACACATCAAAATCAAACAACAGTACTAATCAAGGAATCCATCCCAACTTCATACCCGAAGGCGTACATGATTTCTCCAACAATCACTAACTCTACATATGATGCGCTAACCGAAGTCTAACCAAAAAGTAAGCTGTAACCTACTTGGAATGCCGAACAAGAGCCATGAACCATCAATCCTTAGCTTTGCCCTTTCTTTACACCTTCAAATACTCAAAGTCTAATCATATTCAAGTTCTACATTAGAAATCAAGAAGAACAATACCCATATTGCTGTACTTCTAATTTAGGTCCAATTCTAAATATGAAAAATGGGGAAACAGACCCACAAGGGTAAAATGGCCAATTCGAAGGCGGAATAGGCGATTCATGCTATAGATAATCAAAACCCACTAATCAATTGCTAGATTAACTCAACATTAAGCCAAATTCGGAATTAAAGCGAGACCCCCAATTTTGGTATGAACTCTAACTTTTCAATCCTCAAATTAATCACTAATAATGGAAGGTTTAAGCTTTTCAACAATGAATTCATCAAGTTCTATGGTTACACTAGTCAATTTCATCATCAATTTCCATTTAGGAAGTCTAGAACTCATTTCAAGAAATTATCATAAGAACCCATCTTCTCCCTTTATTTCTAAAGATTTCTAGCATGGATTGAGGATTAAGGAAGGTAATAATGGAGTCTAATGTTAAGGATCTTACCACAATGAAGATTCAGTTCCCAAGATATCCAAATCGCCCAAAGTATGCTTAGAGAGTGATGAGAGAAGTGATCGGGTTTAAGGGTTTTTAACTCAGCAATAAATAGGAATTTTGTCCTGCCATCCGCTGCAGCGGCTAGCCGTGCACTACAGCAGGCCCGCTATGGCGGCTTACCCTCACTATCGCGAGTTCGCCACAGTGGACTTCCATCCGCAGTGGCTATTCCCCACAAAATCCTCAAACTTGCTACAGCGGCCGGTCCCTCACTATGGCGGGACCGCTACTGCGGACACCAGACACTTGAAACTTTCTGGTTTTCCACAAGTTTCAACCCCAAATTCAATAATCACCCGAGGCCCCACAGATACAAAACAAACATGCATACACACATAAAACGAACTCACCCATGGCCTCGAAATTTGAAAAACAGGTCAAATTGACCAAGTCAACCCCCAATGGCCTAAGACCAACTTTCCAACCAATAGCCTAAAACGCTCCCAAATGCCTTGAGAATCGAACCAAATATCCCACCAAGTCACAAACGACCATCCTCACCTCTCGAAATTGATGAAATTTCGAAAAAGATCCGTTTACCTAAAAGTCAAATTTGGGTCAAACATTTTTAACTTAAAGGCTCAAATTCTCAAAAGCCTCACTAAAACTTAGCCAATGACCTTGGGAACCGTGCCACCTATCCATGCCATCAAAATCGTACTAGTAGGACTCAGGGAAGGGTCAATGGGGGAAAAAGGGTCAAAAGCACTGTCATGATCAAACGAGTCATTACGTCAGATACCAATTAAACAATAGTTCATCCTCGAACAAAGAAAGAGAGTATGAAAGCTGACGGTAATCAAGGAATCATTATTATAACAACACGGAAGCCTCCACGGTACGAGTACGCCACAATCACTGCCCTTCCACCTTATCAGTCAAACTTCCTCTAACTTCGCTAAAAGACCCAATTTTCATATTACCACACATGAAATGCTCTCACAACTGATCCCCGAATAAAAGAGTTGCTCTTGTCGGAATTCTCTGATTCAATATAACCATACCTTTGAAAGCGATCAGTAGGTCTCACAAACATTCCTCAAACAGCACAAACCTTTAGACCTAGATACGATCAAAGCCCACTCTGAACCGGTAAAATACTCTGATCCCGCTAACTTGTCTTTCACCCCTCTAAAGTCGTTTTTCTCACCACAATTTCTTCAAAACACATAAACACAAGGCCGAAACCATGACTTACTCTCGCCAGAAAAGAATTCTTGCTTTATCCGAGAACTATACGCAATTCCATCAAAATTGATCTTACTCATAGCCGACTTCACTAGTTTCGAGTCTTTTTATACCTTCAAATCACAATACAGGAAGCATAACACTGAATACCTTGCCGAGCCAAGTCCGTAGGAAACCATCTGATCACTCTAAAGACCTCTCGCAATCATAGTACCTCCTCTAATCATTACCAAGTATTGGTGAAACCATTATATCTATCCGAATAGCTGTTCCCGGTAAAATACCATCAAGTCCACTCGCAAACCCTGGTAAAGCTCGGTAGACCTGTCATATCTCAAATTTGAACTGAAACTCATTGAATCCATGAAGGTGATTTACTGGGAACCCCTAAGTCCCTCTGGGAATATAACTATAGTCCATCAAACTCTAACCAAACTATCCTAACAAGGAGTGAATGCACAACCCCTGAATACCACCAATAGCCACTCAAACTGACTCCAACTTTCTGAAAACAATCACAGTCCTAACACACATCTGTGGCGGCCAATTCTAATCTATTCCTCAGGCATAATCAGTCATGTTTTTCACTCTTGACTCCAAAAGCTGAATCATATCCAAGCTGTCAATAATCATATCCAAGCTGTCAACTGAATACTGCAGAACTATACCTTATGATTGCAACCTTCACGTTCCTCAACCTTTACCTGATATGAAAATCTGATACGACCCGAAAATTTTTGGCGCGAAACCTGTAGCCTCAATAATAACCCTTTAACCATCGAACCTCTCATTGTAACACCTCGATATGCCCATAACAATTCTGAAAGTATCAAATCTCGCAATTTCTTGTGCCAATCTAGCCCAACTATTTTCGAGTCCTTAATATCCAAAAGTACTTACCCAAGATATCCAGTCAATATTACTTGCAGCATAACACACTACATACGGTCTCATCTCGAAAATATAACTCCGGCCTTCCCATAAATAGGACCTTCACAATTCCTGTCTCTTAAAACCACACTAACTCATCCACTGTAGTGTGTTACGAAACTATCCAACTATGTACCACATAAGCCACTTCCTTAAGCCTTATTATATTAGTTACCTGAAATTTGCTTCTCAGTAGTCGCCGATCACGAAACCTCATGGAACTTCGTCATATAACTTAGTCCATTTCTGTAGACTTCCTTCTTCAAGCTTACTCAACAATCATACCTCATCTGATAACAACACCAGAATCTATATAGACCCAAGTAATCCCGAAAATGTACCTTATTCTTACCGATTCTCAATCAACTATACCTTTTCTTGACTTTTCAATTGCTCAATTTCTATCAGTTCACCCTTACCGCCACCGTCTGACTATTACTCGAACCCACTCATTGGTATACGGCATAATCATAAGTCTTACAAACTAGCCGAGTCAATACTGGAAATAGTAGTAGGCCACACACTCTACACACTAGAGTTCCCTTACCACACGCAACTCTAAAATTGAATACTCTCTAAATCCGGCTTATCACATACTCAGTCCTACTAATGTCCCCGTGTACCTCCACCAAAGTGCCTTTGCTTACATTCCCTTAACTTACTGAAATGTCCTCTATAACTCGAAATAATTTAAACCTCATCATTGATTTACCACTTCGAATGTCCCAATTGTCAAACCAAAACACCTCTAACTATTCGCGCGATTATCCCCTTCATTCGATCAACTCAACCAAGTAGCAACACCAGTAATAACAGGAATTGGCCGAAACTAACATAACAGGTACAAGCTCTCAGCGCTAATGCAACGCCCGATAACTCCTTGAGTACTAGAACTTCGCACTTGTCCAACACTAGAGTCATTCTTATTAATCAACAATCGGCTCCCATTGGCCCACGATGTAACCAAACTTACCATCTCAACACTGACCTTTATGTATATTTTACCATGCATGACCGTAACGTAACCCTCAAATCAACTAGCTCTTGATCCCACAATCTACTTATCATTCCTTTAATACAACGAACTGGCGAACATACCCCTTACTTAAAGATCAGGACTACCGCTACCCGATATCTTAAGTCTCCACTCCCCACTAGTAACCTTACTTTCCGATCTAGAACCAATACCCACTTCCCTAAAAGAACCCACAAACCACTGTCATATAACCGCGTCGAAGTCCAACCCAACTTCTCACGACCGAATATGAAATCCACTCTCGTACCATTTGTAACTTTATCCTGACAAACACGTCAGATACCAAATTTTCCCTTTCTAATAGCGAAGATTAATCTATCCAAATCCTCTTCCTCATGCATTCGCCCCATTAACATGAAAATTACTCATACCATAAATACCCTAAGAAATCTTTACTCACACCATAAATACCCTAAAAAATCTTACTTCGTTACACGTTTTCCACAAAAGTTGTCCTTTGTGTCCTTATTCTCAACTTCTCTTCTTTCTTACATACGGTCATTATACTTTTGCCAAATCCGATGATCCTTACCGAACTTATATTCTTCCCCGCATATCGACATCTAATACCATACCACTAATGAATCGTTGATTTGTTATTGGTACACCTGTGTCACGCAAACCATCATAATACCTTGACGATGTTGAAACTTTTACCAAAACCTATTATATAATCGAGCAAATCACCCTTGTTAAGCCATAAATGCACTTTTGCCACTCCGAGTAACCCAACGTTGAAAACATGGAGATCATTTAACTCTTCGTGCCATCCTTCCCATTTCTCAAGAAACCTCCACAATAAACGAGTCTTAACCACGATCCCACAGAACTGAAACCTTAAGGTATAGCTAGAAACTGAACTTGGTCACGCGTTTGAATCAGGATGACACATCTCGTACCATATCAAGCCACGTCATAACAAAATTGCTTGCATAAGAATTTAAGCACGAGTTTCCACCTTCCATGGGTGATTAAGATAAATACATTCATATACCAATTGGAATCGACTAAATACCAATTCGAATGAAGTAGCACGAAGAAAAGAAAGAATTGAAAGTTTCCTAAATGTCTCATAGAATTGAAAGTTTCCTAAATGTCTCATAGCCTCTCGAAGATAAGTACGGAGCTCATTGTACCGATCCGCAAGACTCTACTAGACATGGTCTTGTACTTATAGACCGGGTAACCTAGGGCTCTGATACCAACTTGTCACGACCCAATTTCATTAAGTCGTGTGGGCACCTATAATTTCCCACCTCGGTAGGCGAACCCTTTTCCAAATCATCAATTCTAAACACAATAAAGTAAATAGATCAGAATAAGTAGAAGCCTGAATCATAAATAATCATAAGTGCAAAATATAAATACAATCCCCAAGGAACTGTTCTGACTCGTAAAAGAGCAACTAAGTAATGTCTAGAAAATACAAGTCTCGAAATGCTAAACACGTACGTACGAATGGAAGAAAATAAATACAAGGATAGAGGAGTCTCCGGGCAGCGACTAGTCAGATGCTCACCTTAGATACTCACAAGCCAGGCCTCGAAAATCAGTCTCAGGAACTGGAAATGGTCCTTGTCTCAAACTATGCACCTCGAAAAAGAGTGTAGCAAAGTAGCATCAGTACAAACAACATGTACTGAGTATGCATCATAGGCCGACAACAGTTAGTTAACATATATAAAGAAAGAGACTGAAGAATAGACATGCTCATAATCAGGTATACACACCACACAGTCGAAGAATAACAACTCAAGTACATAAGGATCAATAATGGAATCGTAGCCTATGGTGAAGCACCTAAACTCAAGTCTTGCCAAGTTTCTTACGATTCCTCAGAATAACCATAAACACTAGTACAACTAAGAATGTTACTCCGTAACCTCAAGTCTCAACCTAGGAGAAAGTCTCTAATCCTCGAATCCATCAATTCCTAAATATATATTAATCAGGCACACAGGGATCTCAAATCAGTTACCAACCAGGAAGTTAATGTTCACGAGCACCGTACAATACGATAAATAACCACTACCAGAAATAAGATGTATGAGTGAATGAAATATGAATGGAATGCAATGATACACATACGCTTTGGACGGATGATATCTACGCCTTGACAGTCATGACCCATGGGGGACCCGCGATGTCTATGTACCCGCTGTGGCGCACAGCTCGATTCAATATATAGTCAGTGTTGTAGTACGTGCAACCCGATCCAAATGCAGTGTTGCGGTAGGTGCAACCCGATCCAAGTAAGTGTTGTATGTATGAATGCATGAATGATATCAATGCCAACAAGAGTATATCAATTACAACCGTGCCACACATGGACACATATCCCAATATCAAGATCAATGTCAATTCCTTCCTCTACACAAATCAATAACCAATAGCTGAGAGATTACGGGTTCACAACCATGAATAAGTCACTAAGTATTCATATTAGAGTATCATGAAAGATGATATTGAGTACACTGCATAATATCAATAAATGATGACAACATATCAAATCAATCGTACCACACATGGACACATATCTCGATATCAATAACTAGTCAAGTTCTTTCCTTTGTTCAAGATAATATCAACAAGTTAGGGATAGCCATATCTCAATCATGATAAGACGACTAAATATCTAATCTGATACCACACACGTGGCAACAAGCCAATAAATCACAACAAGGCAACACACTAAAATCAAACAACAGTACCAACCTAGAAATCCATCCCAACTTCATACCCGAAGGCGTACATGATTTCTCCAACAATCACTAACTCTACATATAATGCGCTAACCGAAGTCTAACCAAAAGGTAAGCCGTAACCTACTTGGAATGCCGAACAAGAGCCACGAACCGTCAATCCTTAGTTTTGCCCTTTCTTTACGCCTTCAAATACTCAAAGTATAATCATATTCAAGTTCTACATTAGAAATCAAGAAGAACAATACCCATATTGCTATACTTCTAATTTAGGTCCAATTCTAAATATGAAAAATGGGGAAACGGACCCACAAGGGTAAAATGTGCAATTCGAAGGAGGAATAGGTGATTCATGCTCTAGATAATCAAAACCCACTAATCAATTGCTAGACTAACTCAACATTAAGCCAAATTCGGAATTAAAGTGAGACCCCTAATTTTGGTATGAACCCTAACTTTTCAATCCTCAAGTTAATCACTAATAATGGAAGGTTTTAGCTTTTCAACAATGAATTCATCAACTTGTATGGTTACACTTGTCACGACCCAGCTAGAGGGCTATGACGGGTACCCGGAGCTAACCTACTGAGCACCACTCATCATCATATTCAACTTGGTTCAACACAAATCTCAAGCAAAGCTTACTATGAAACGATCTTCAATTACTCCTCAAAATACACATATATGTACAATCCCACGAGGCTACGAAATTATATACAAGATATACACTAAGAAGATCATGAGACATCTACTACCCACACATATGTACCTACGAGCCTCTAACTGAAGTACTAAAATCATAAGTACGGGACAGAACCCCGCCATGCCCCAATATATACACAAAAGAATATACCAATAAGCTGTACCTCCGGAGTAGTGGAGTGCCCCTGTAAGTCTGCTGAATAGGCTCCTAGGAATCTGGGCCATCTCCCTGTCTGCCTGCGGGCATGAATGCAACGTCCACAAAAGAAAGGACGTCAGTACGAACAATGTACTGAGTATGTAAAGCATGAACAATAACATGATAAAGAACAAAGAAACAAAAGATGAAGAGATAACCTATATATCAAATTGCCTCTTAAGGCGAGAACCATGCATGCTAACATTTACTTATAAAACATCGTAAACATATAAACATAATCATCATTAGCCCGCGTCCGGGGTAATCATCACATGCTGCCCACTAGTGGTGTCATGCCCGGTCAAATAGGCATGGTGTTATCATTATCCATAAGCCGCCTACCGAAGTGGTGTCATGCCCGGCCAACTAGGCGCGGTGTAATCATACATATACATATAGCATGCATGAGAGCCCAATCCAAGCTACAACTCTATCAGAGTGACATAAGGTCGGTGACCTCCGATTTATATTATGGAGTAATCATCATTGCTACATCTCACCCGGAAGGAACAGTTCATAAGGTGAGATCAACAACAATAACAAAATCAAGAAAATCATGAAATAGCTCAATGACCTTATACTGGCATCACAATCATAAGCTTTGGAATTTCTAGCATTAGAATCATCATCATCATGTTCATCATATAAAACATCTCGTCTTGGTATCGTACGAAGCTTTTAAGAGTCATGAACTTCTAACTTTTGGGGCATATGGAAGTTATGGAAAGTATGGATAGAATCATAACATAGGAATCATGCCTGGAAAGAAAGGGACTAGCCTTAAGTTCAATTTAGAGCAACTAAAAGTTAACGGAAGTTGAGCAGCATTTCCCCTATTTCACTAGGTTTCACCATATCATAAAACAACCCCCACATCACACTATCAACATCCATAATATCATATTCAAGTAATTATATTCAATTTAACCTTAATTCCAACCAAAATCCCCTTTTCAAGTTTACACCATAGTCATTTTCCTCACTATAACATCCCTGGCTTCTCCACTTTAATTCTTTTCCTTTCTAAGGGATCACTAAACCTTTACATCCATCCAACCATATAAATAAGATGAAAAACATACCTTATGTTCAAGGAACCTCGCCTAGCTCAACTCCCTTCAAGATCAAGTTCATTCCAACTTTGAAAGGAATCAAGAACAATCACTTTTCTTGGATTACCTTGGGGTGTAAATGATGATTCTTTCTTTAGATGGTTATGAAAAGGTGTGGGGTGGTATGGAACCTTCAAGAACTCCTTGAAAGTGTCTAGAGAGGTGGAGAAATAAGTGGGAGAAGTTAGAAATGAACTTAGGGTCGTTTGGGATTTAAAAAGATGGCATTTTCGCCCCCCGACCAAGTTGGCGGAGAGTATGCGACCTTGCACACTGAGTGTGCGGTCACACACTCTCCCCACCACTTAGGTGAGGTGCTGGGAAGTGAGATCTCCTAATTTAGAGAGTTGGCGCACAGTGTGCGGCTCAGCACACTCAGTATGCCATTTTGCCCGATTTCGGGTAATCGTGCTCTCTTTGATTCGTTTGACCTCCAATCCATATGAAACCTTCTTGGCACTTATATAACACTTTATTAACCATCCAAGGGGCTCTATATCTCTCCCTCAAAGTGATGTTAACCAAAGTTTAACTCAAATGATGTGAAATTCTCCCAAACAAGACTATACCTTAACTTTCTCCGACGAGTTTTCTTCTTTTGCCTCAAATGTCTTTGGAATCTTAATTAGGATTATTATCCTTTCTTAATTGTAGGGACTTTATGACCACTCTAGACTTACGTTAGTCTTCTCATCATGCGAATAACATGAATCTCCCCCAAGGTGTAACAACACTAGTCAATTTCATTATCAATTTCCATTTAGGAAGTCTAGAACACATTTCAAGAAAATTATCAAAAGAACACATCTTCCCCTTTTGTTTCTAAAGATGTCCATCATGGATTAAGGATTAAGGAAGGTAAATAATGAAGTCTAAGGTTAAGGTTCTGTTACACCTTTCGTTTTCGTCGCGAGAAGGTCCTTAGCTTATGGGTGGTCTATACCCATAGTATGTAGATCCGTACCCGAGTTTTTGGGAGATTAAGTGCTTTTCCTCGCGAGTGCCCAAGTATGAGTATACGTTCTTTGTAATATGATAGGATTAGAAGCTAAACGAATAGAATCGTCGCAAGTAAAATTGTCATGACCCAACCAGTGGGCCATGACGGGTACTCGGAGGGCGACTACCGAGCACCATTCATCATGCTAACCATCATATCCAACCTGTACACACGTAATCACCAAAACAATACATATATATATATATATATATATATATATATATACATACATACATACATATATATATACACATAAGCCCTCACGGCTGTAAAATGATATATAACAATATACACTAGGGTGGTCATAAGACATACACACTACCCATATATATATATATATCTACGAGCCTCTAACTGGAGTACAAAACATAAGGACGGGACAGGGCCCCGTCGTGTCCGACTATATACACAAAAGAATATATCAAAAACTGCACCTCCGGAGTATGGAAGTGCTCCTATGCAAGCGATACGCTCCCCAAGGATACGGACGGTCCCTGTCTGCAGGGCATGACCACAACGTCCAAAAAGAAAAAGACGTCAATACGAACAATGTACTGAGTATGTAAGGCATACATGGTAACATAATAAGGAAATATAGAATGCATGAGGAGAAGAGATAACTGTAACTGCCTGCCTCTTGAGGCGGAATCATGCATGCTTACTTTTTACCTTTATAACATATTACACACACATACATAAGCTGTCTGAATCAATAACATCATTAGCCCGCATCCGGGTCTCCTGCGTCCGGGGTAATCATGTCACGCCGCCCATTAGTGGTGTCATGTCCGGCCAAATAGGCATGGTGTTATCATAAGCCGCCCGCTTTAGTGGTTTCATGCCCGGCCATCTAGGTATGGTGTAATCATAAGCCGCCCGCCTTAGCGGTGTCATGACCGACCATCTAGGCGCGGTGTAATCATACATATATACTTATTATGAAGCATGCATAAGAGCTCAAGTAAACATTATAACTCTATCGGAGTGACGTAAGGTTGGTAATCTTCGATTACATTATGGAACATCATGATCGTCATGTCTTACCTTGAAGGAACTAGCACTATAAGGTGAGGCTATCAACAATGAATAGCATCAAGGAGTCATGTAAAGATCATTAACATCATAATAGCACTGTGTCATTATCATGGAACATAGCTCATCTCTACCTTGTAGGAAATTTTTAATACTCTTCAGCTTTTATCTTTTGGGAATGTAAGAAGGTCATGGGCATTACCGAAAAGAAACCACAATGTATATAAGAATCATGCCTTTGAAGGAAGGGCTAGCCTTACATACCTTTATATCTTTTTAACTCTATTGCCTACTTGCTTGCCTTTCGAGCTCGCGATTCTACCTTCAAGGGAATTTGTACTAAGATTAGACAACTGGGAACATACTCGCAATATTTCCTTTATTTCGATAACTTCTTCTATAAATATAAGACAACCCTCAAACACCAATAAGAACACCCATATTCATTCTTATATAATACTCCTTTAACATCATTTGTATTATTCAACACAAGATTGTACTCATAACATGTCAAGAACTATTATTCAAGTTAAGTCATTATTCAAGAATATCACTGTTTCCATATTTGTACCCCCTATTCTCCTCCCTTCCATAATCCAAGTCTTTTAACCTCTCAATATAACCTCTCAATATCCTTAATAACATGAATTGAACATAAAACTTACCTTTGATGATGTAGGAATGGACTCTGGATGTAAATATTTCACTTGGAGAAAATCCCACTTCAACACCAAAGAGGTTTTTGGTTTCCACAAACCCTAGAGGGTATCCTTGCACTTGATTCTACTAATTCTTGGTGTTTACTCCTTGATTTCCCTTGGATATATGATGATATGATGAGAGAATTTTTCTAGAACCTTCAAGACTTAGAGAGAGATTGAAATCTGAAAATTTGGAGCTCAACTCATCTATTTATAGCTGAAACTGGAAAGTTCCAGAGAAGCGTTCGACGACCCATCGATGTGTCGACGGTCCGTCGACTTACACCTGAGAATCTCTGATTGCAGAAACATGTTGACAGTTAGGTCGACGATCCCGTCAACGTATCGACGGTCCGTCGACTTGTGCCTGCAAGTCTCAGTCTGCAGAAACATATTGACGGTGCACAGTGACGGTCCGTCGACCCATCGACACTGACTAGTGTCTGCAGAGTTTCCTGAATCCATTCAGATTGTGTCAATTCGATTTGTTCAACTTCTAACCCCATAAATCACCAGGAATACCCGCTGGTATGTTTGTATTCGGGGTAAGATATTCTCTACCTTAATTACCTACCACGAGCTTTCTTCTCTTGCCTCAAATGTCCTTGGAATCTTAATTAGAATCATCAAGTATCCCTTCTTACTAGTAGGGACATCATATACACCTTAACTTACGTTGGCCTATTCACCGCACAACGACATGAAATTTTTTCGAAGTGTAACAAAAATGGACTTAGGGAACTGGCAGAGCACCAGTCCCCTTTGACGGACTGTCGACACGTCGACAGTGGCGTCAACCCAAGCCGTCGACACGCCGCTCTCTCTGATTCTCAGGTGGCTGCATTGACGGTGCAAGTCGACGGCCGTCGACATGTTGACGGGCTGTTGACGTGTCGACGGGCTGTCGACCTGCTTGTCCAACCGCACCCCTGGAAGTTTCTTGAACCATCTATATATGTCTAGCCCATGACTTTATTTCTTATTTTTTCAATTCCAAACTAGAGAAAGCCCTAATATATTTGCTCTCAACATTTCCCATCAAATTGGAGGAGTTTTAGTAAGATCCGAACCCGTAAACCCGAGCTAGTGAAGAAGAAGGTTGTTCCTAGGGTTTTATTGAAGTTGAAGTTTGATTCTTGGAATCCTAGACCTCTCAAGGTATGTACATGGTTTTTACCTTTATGTTTGAGTTAATTACCAAGAGTTTTAGTGGTTTGAGTAAAGAAAATATAGTTATGAAAGTTGTAAATTGAATAAGGGTAAAGTTGGACTTGAGGGCTATTTTGAGGGATGATTGGAAGTAGAATTGATTATATTGTGATATGTAGGAAGTGATATTGTCATGAATGGTGTTGTTATTGATACTTGAGTTGAATTGGAAGTTAAGGGATTATTGAGTTATGAAGGGGATGTTGCCCGAGATTTGTTAAGTTCCTTTTTCACTTAAATTGGATAGCAAGTGATGATAATAGTCTAATTGTGGTCATGTTATCTTGATTGTAGACTTACGAGTCCGAGAAGTAGAAGTTGGACAATTAGATACGCTTCAAGGTATGTTAAGGCTATCCTTTCTTTCATTTTTGGCATGATCGTATGATATGAGCGAATAAACGTCTAAACCAGCTTCCATATTACTCTACTCTTAGAAGCACTGGGAGTACCTTAGTCTTTGATGATCCCATGCTCCTTGTTATGATTGTTCCTTCTGTTCTTGGGTCATGAGATTTCATATATTGACGATGTTAGCCCAAAAAATGTTTATCGGAGGTAGTACGACCTTATATCACTCCGAGAGCTCTAGTTACTCATTATGTTTATGCATTGCATTCATTATACACATGCATATTGACTCTTGACCAGAAGACATTATATACGCGTATATTATATGTATATGGGGTATGGGGAAAGGGATAGGTGTTATATACGCATTACCACCTGATCAGCTGGTACACAAAGATGATGATGGTGATATATGGATTGGGCCGTACGTTCCTCGGCACTATTATATGATATATGGATCGGGTCGTATGTTCCTCGACACTATTATATGATATATGGATCGGGCTGTACGTTCCTCGGCACTATTATATATTATGACCTATGCATATCATGCGCCCTCAGAGGCATTATCCTATTATACAGATGTTCCCAGATGTTTATCTACAGATGCTCCCAGATGTTTATCTACAGATGCATTCAGATATCGAGATTTGCTTTCATGATGCTTATGTATTTATATTCCTATGCCTTACATACTCAGTACACTTTCCGTACTGACTCCCCTATTGCTCGGGAGGGGGGGGGGGGGGCGGGGCGTTCATGCCGCGAGTTCAAGTAGACAGAGAGACGATCAAGCTCAGTAGGATTTCCCCTCAGATGTATTCGGTGCGCTCCACTCGATCTGGAGCTACGGTCTATTTTGGTATGCTATTTTGAGATGTACATGTATATATGGGTATGGTGAGGCCCTGTCCCATCCTTTCTACAGTTTTCTATCCCATTAGAGGTCTGTAGACGGTTGTATGTAATTGGTACGTGATGTTGCCTTGTCGGCTCCCATTCCTTTGTGTACAGCACATGTCGCAGCCTGGTCGGCTTGCATTGTTCTTTTTGGTATATATATACGTACGCAGTTGGTTGATAGTTCTTGATGCATATCTCTTGATGATGTTGTGGTATAAGTTATTATAGTTCAGATGGAGATATTTATGGGCCTTTCTTACTCAGTGTTACCCAGGTACAAGTATAGGGGTGTTTAGTCACTAGAGATCAGGCACTCGTCACGACTCATCGGTTTGGGTCGTGACAGGTTCTTACCACAATGAAGATTCAGTTCCCAAGCTATCCAAATCGCCCAAGTATGCTTAGAAAGTGATGAAAGAAGTGATAGGGTTTAAGGGTTTTTAACTCAGCAATAAATAGGAATTCTGTCAGGCCATTCGCTGCAGCGGCTAGCCGTCCGCTACAGCGGGCCCGCTATGGCGGCTTACCCTCGCTATCGCGAGTCTACCACAAAATCCTCAAACCCGCCACAGCGGCCGGTCCCTCGCTATGGCGGGACTACTACTGGGAGTCTAGTGCCACTACAGTGGACACCAGACACCAGAAACTTTCTGGTTTTCCACAAGTTTCAACTCGAAATCCGATAATCACCCGAGGCCCCACATATACAAAACAAACATCCATACACACATAAAAATGCGCTACGAACTCACCCGTGGCCTCGGAATTTCGAACGGAGGTCACATTGACCAAGTCAACCCCCAATGGCCTAAGATCAACTTTCCAACCAATAGCCTAAAACGCTCCCAAGTGCCTTGGGAACCGAACCGAACATCCCACCAAGTCATAAACGACCATCCGGACCTCTTGAAATCGACGAAATTTCGAAAAAGGTCCGTTTACCTAAAAGTCAAATTTGGGTCAAACATTTTTAACTTAAAGGCTCAAATTCTCAAAAGTCTCACCAAAACTCACCTGATGACCTCGGGAACCGTGCCACTTGTCCCCGCGATCAAAATCGTACTAGTAGGGCTGGGGGAAGGGCCAACGGGGGCAAAAGGGTCAAAAGCACTATAACGACATATTAAAGAATGATATGATAATTACATATTGATCTTTTTATATTATTTTCTTACTTTATAATATGTAATCATCAATCTTTATTATCTGGTGGAGGAAGAAACTTTTCAAAATAATCATTGTTAATTTCTCAAAATTTGGTCTTAGATATTTCTTTTTTTTTTTTTTCTCTTCAAAAAAACACCTAGGAATAGCATTGTATGTGTGAACTTCTATCATTAAATTAAGGCCAAACGCATCGATAGACACACACGTGGTCATCCGGTTCTTTCACTTGAACACCTCAACTAAACCTTATTTCATTTAGACACCTGAAGTAGGGCCCGACTGTTTCATTAAGACACTTTTCGCTGATTTGGCAACTTGCGTGATTTCCACACCAAACTGCCACGTGAGGAGCCTCGAAAACAGTTTATTTTATTTTATTTTTATTTTTTATAATTATTTTTATTTCCTTCTTCTCCATTTAACAAACCTTCCACCATTAACAAACCTTCCACCATTGTTATCTTGTTCACCGGAAAAAAATCAAGACCGCTACCACCCTCTCTCTCCCTAAGCATTTACGGGACAAGAAAAATGATTTTTCTTTGGATAAATCTATTTAATAAACAAAAGAAAAATAAAATTCCCAAAAAGAATTAAAAAAAAATCATCATTAATGGAGTCTTTAGAAAGCTTGAAGGTTTAAAATGGTCTAATTGATTTGATGAAAATTTTGAGAAACTAATGTTGGATTGTCTTTAGGTCTTCGTGGGGAATCTTTAGCTGAAGTTATAATAAATTTGGAGGAGTTTCTCTTGAAAATTTGGATTAAAATTGTGATTGTAACAAGAATAACACGAAAATGGTGAAGTACCCAAGATCGACTATTCATTCCAGAATTTTCAATGTGTCCTTTCTTTCTTTTTCTTTTTATTAATAATGTGTCCTTTTCTGATTGGGTGTAAATTAAGTTTTTTTTTAGAGTATTATTTTTAATTTTTTATTAAATATTTTAAAATAGTGTTTTTTTAATTTAAAAAGACACATGTCCTCATTTTATGCGTCATTTGCCACATCAGCAGTGAGTGTATTGCACACACTTTATAAATTTAGTTGATTTAGTAAAAAATACCAAAATGATACAGTTAAACTCTACCTCAAATGTTTAAATGAAATAAGATTTAATTGAGATGTTCAAATGAAATAATCGGACGACCAAATATGCGATGAGTTTGGCCTTAAATTAAACTCTAGTATCATTTAATCCCGTCTGTCAAACTCAAAAATTCACTTGGATACGGAGATGACATAACAACAGCAGCTCTATTCCCTCCGCCCACAAACGAACCCCAATTGCTATTTCCGAATTTTTTGTGTATTTGCTTTTCAAATTTCTTATCTTTATCGCAACTGGGTTTTAGGGGTTTTATTTCCAATTCCGTTTCTCAGCTAAATAACAAGGTAGTTAATTGTTCATGTAATTGAACTAGAGTCTGTTTATATTGCAGATACTTTTGCCTGGTTACTTGTGTCAGTCTCTATTGTACTTGTTGGAAATGCCTCTTGGTCTTGTATTCTCATCAGTTTCCCCTTTCTATGGTAACCTACACAATGTGAACCACATAACTAAACCCCATTTGAACCCTTATGTGAATGTTCACGGCAAAATCTCTAATTCTGTTAAGAACCCCTCAAAGTTTGTAGTCAGAAACCAGAAAAGTAATAATAATCTTGTAGTGGAAAGCGGATATCCTGATTTTGATTGGGAACAAGAAGAAGATGATGATGATGATGAGGGGTCGCCGTGGGAAGGCGCAGTTGTGTACAAAAGAAATTCTTCGGTTACACATTTGGAGTATTGCACCACCTTGGAAAGGCTGGGATTGGGCAAGCTCTCCACTAAGGTTTCAAGGTCTCGGGCTTCGGTAATGGGACTGAGGGTAACTAAAGATGTCAAAGATTATCCTGATGGAACTCCTGTATTGATTTCCCTTGATGTCACGAGGAAGAAGTACAAGTTGAGGCTTGACGGAATCATCAGGACAGTCATCGCACTTGCTTGCAACAGGTATGTATCACATTTCTGTAGGTTTATAGCCAGTTGCATATTAACAGTCTCAAATTACTTCAGATATTTGTCACGATTAATACAAATAGATGCCCGAAGTTCGATGTGTTTGATGTAATTTTTGAGTTTATCCTCTATCTAACAGGGGCATACCTAGGTTCCGGCAAGGGGGTTCAATTGAATTTCCTATGCTGGTAAATTATACAGTGCAAATTGGGTAAAAACGAACTTTTTTTGTTATATATAAACTATTGAATCCCCTTGACATAAACAAAGATTCTAGTGCAGTAGCAAAAAGGGGGTTCAAAAATTGTTTTAGGTCGTAGGTCCAAATCCTAGGTGTCACATTCTAGTATTTTCTTTAACCCCCTTATATGAAATCCTAGTTCCGCCACTGAAATCTGATGCCCCGATTTGTGTCTTAACGTTTATCTGTCTAATCAATCCACATTAAAAGGTATTCATTCAGTTTGTAAGTTTATGGTTTTAGGATTTTAAACACTTCACAGGTATAGTTATTCTTTTTATGTCACTAGCAGTGTTACCAAAAGTTCGTCTGCTTTACTTGCTGTGTCTATGAGATATTTACTAATTTAAGTGTGTTTTTGCTATGACTTGTTTCAACTTATCAATTTGTTGCTCTACATACATTCATATGAATTGAGCATGTTCACTGCTCCTTTAGACCCACCTTTGCGAAATTCGAGTGTGCTATATAACTAATGTTTTTCATACGTCCTGCATTCCTGCTTTTTGTTCACTGATCTTGAATAGCCAATTTGGCCTTTGTTCTAAACTAAAACGCATTACCTTTTTATAATGATAAGAAATTTGTAGAGAAGATGTCGCAAAGCCAACAGCGACGTTATTGTATAGTCAGTTAGCTCTACGAAGCAAGATCGGTTATACACAGCTGTAAAAGCTATTGCTAATATGGAGGGATACCTTGATTAGAGCAGCATAATTTGTATTGACACTCTAGACTCGGTCTTTGAGGAGAATTACACGATGATTGAGGTTGAAACACATGAAATTAAATAGGATCATTGAAAAGGAGAAATGCTATGTTATAGTAAGATATGCTACAAAGCGAAAGGTATAAAACAATTATGAGGCCAATAATCTTATATGAGAGTAAAATATTGGACTTCTAAGATCCAAAATATGAATGTTCACTAGGTGCAAATGTTGAGATAGATGTATGGTCATGTCCCCAGGGAGATAGCTGAGTGGTTGAGGCTTAGGAATAATCAAGGCAGGCTTATCCAACATGACCAACACCTACATTTATTTATTGTAACAAGTTACCCGTCGATTAGTCGAGGGGTGCGCAAATTAGTTTAGACACCACCGGCATAAAACAACAATGGATGTGCTATCATACAATAATGATTCATATGATCAATGTCACATTTGACAAAGGGTGCAAGTAGCAATCATAAAGGATACATTTTTTTGACGATTTATTGGAGAAGAAAAGCGCCATTCTACATGTATACAAAAAGTAGGGAATCTACCAGAAAAACATAATTCTCTATATAGAGTATCTAATCATCACTAGTGATTGAAAAAAAGAGTAGAGAATCTACCAGAAAAACAGTGTAGAGTATCTAATCATCACTATTGATTGAAAGATCATAAAGTATATGAAAAATAGAATAGTTCGATGAATATTTACAGAAGTTCCATACATAGAGGATAAAAGTAGATGCTTTGACCACCATGTTCTGCGCGGACCTCCATATGCACTAGTTCGTGGATGCGATATTTTGATGATTGAGATGTAGGAAAGATATGAACCTAAACTCAATACTTCCTTCGTCCCCTTTTTTGTGATGCAGCTTGATTGGGTACGGAGTTTAAGAAAGAAAGAAGCACTTTTAAAACTTGTGGTCTAAACAAGCCATCAATATTTGTGTGGCTATAAATCATCTCATTAAGGATAAATTGGAAGTTTAAAGTTAAATTGTTTCTAAATATAGGAAGGTATCATTCTTTTGGGATAGACTAAAAAGGAAAGTGCATCACATAAATTGGGGCACAAGGAGTATGAAATGAGTTGTCTCAAAAATCTACAATTTCTTAGAATCGTTACTTAGATCATAATAGAACACCACCGCAACAAAGTTACCAGTTTCAAAAAAAAATAAAAAAATAGAACACTACCGAAACAAGAATCTATATAGGCGATACCAACTAGTTAAGATGTGGCTCAGTTGTTATTACTTTATATAACGTCAAATGTTTTCGAGACTATATGAGACTGATATGTCAGCGTAAATGAGATTAAAAAACCTCTAATTCAATCAGGCGGACCCAGTTGTATTGCTTCGTGTTCATTTGAACCTAGTATTTTCGACGCGAAAGATAATTTATGTATAAGAATTCATTAAAATTGCAAAAAATAGTAGGTCTGAACCCATAATTTGAAAAATATAATGGGTTTAATGCTAAACAATTTAAAGGTTGAACCCATAAAACTTAAATTTTGAATTCGTCGCTGAGTTCAAGGTACCTAAATTTGTCTTAAAAGACACATATTATTTAGTAGTGGAATCACATGGGGCCAAATAGAATGGAATAAATACATAGCATAGATGATTCATATAACTAGTAAATTTGGTTGGGGCACATATTGATTGATCGCTCGAGAGCAACGCAATTGTTCTTCGGTTTCAAAATTCATGTTCATGCTAAGAGAATGAATTGCAGTAAATATTACTAGTATATTACCAGTTCCAAAAAAAAAAACAGAGAGAGAGAGAGAGAGACAATGAATTGAAGTTTATTTTTATATTCCTCTTTCAAAGTTTCCTAAAATTGTTGTAGATACGATGATTTAGAAAATCCAAAGGAGGTAATGATATATCTCCGGTCTGCTTCCTCTTTGATGGTTGTGCTGAAATCTCCGAGGTTGCAAGAATAAACTTCTCCTCAGTTTGATCACAGTATTTTAGTAGTATCCAAGCTTCCTCCTAGGACTCCATGATTCAGGCAATAATTTGCAGTCATGAGGAGAAGGGGAAGGGGCTTTCTGCGTGTGGGGTGGGGTGGGGTGGGGTTGCAGATACTCCTTTCTGCTATCTAAAAATTCCTCATGAGAAGATTATCTCTTCCTTGTACCTCTGAACTGTCAATCCTTCACTGTCATTTGTTAAAACCTACATTGATCCATTCACTATTTCCGCGTCCATTCGTTTTGGTAATTGATAAGATTTTCTTCGACATGATTATCACAAAAAGTAAAAAAGTGAGTTCTGCAACTTTAGTAGTTTTTTTTTTTTTTTTTTTTTTTTTTTTTTTTTTTTTTTTAGATGAGGTATTAGCTCTGATGACCTGCTTCGGATTTGTTTCCTTCTGTTAAGTTCCTTGTGGTTCTTGAGTTAAAGTGACTGCCTGGAAATCAACATATAGTCCTGCTAATTGATTCCTTCTTCCTAAGTTCATATAAAACTTCTTCTGCCAATAGACAAGGACACATGAATGGTTTGATCTTTGATGAATGACTTTCCAAAGTATATGGTTTCTAATAATACTGGCCAAGCCAAAAAGTTTCGAAGTACGTCAAATTGGAAGAAATGCCGCATGAGAGTCTTTGATAATGACCAGCCTTGAAGCCCCCATGGCTTTGGTTTGTGGTAAGAGTCAGTGTGTAATGTGTGGGTTAAGGCGCACGTCACGGGTTCGAACCGATGGAAGACATGCCTGGTCTTTAAGTGGAGAAGAGTAGAAGGGCTAGCCCTCGGGAATTTCTTAGTCATCCAAAAAAAATAAGAGATTCTCATGATGACTAGCCTTGAAAGTATACAATTTGTGTTACCTAGAGATTGTAAAAGAAGTTAGTACCTAGTTTTACATCTGAGTAAGGTGGTCAAGTGGTGACTACTGACTAGAATGGAGAAACAGACCCATTTAATGCAAAACTAATAGATGAAATCCTGAACAAGCCCCCATTTCCCCAAATTCTTACAATGACTCAAGAGGGGACAATAAAGGATAAGATTTTCTTCACATGACATTTATTTGTCATGTAGTTCAGCTGAATGTACACCTTGTTCAAGACATAGTTAAGTAAATAAAAGTGTGTTCTCTCTAACCTCTTAAGCTTTTAGATGAGATGGTCTCACACTTCAACATAGGATCAAAGTAGGCAAAGGTCTTGGGTACAAGTCTCACCACCACCTATTATCAAAAAGAATTTCCATGTGCTTGGTTCATTTAAAAAAAGAAAATAGCCCGCACGTGAAGGGGCATGTTTCAGACATAATTAAGTAAATAAAAGCGTGACTCTCTTTAACAGCTTAAGCTTTTATTTTTAAACGGGATGGTCACACACTTCAACACACCTTAAAAGAGGTCTTCCCTTATTATCGCTGAAAGTGATTGGTTATTGTTTAGATTATCTTCGTGCCTTAAAAAATGGTTGAGAAACTAAGAAAATTCTTATTTTGCATGTATACATAACCTGAAAACTCGACCTTCTAATTCTAATGCTCAGTATTTGTTTGTTGTCAAATTCCATTTTCCTTTCACTTCAAAGCAGAAATATTGGTCTTTTTTCTCATGGTGAATATTTGTATTTGGGAAGGTGCGGCGAACCAGCTGCAGAGAGTATCTTTTCAAACTTTTCATTCCTGTTGAGTGAAGAACCTATTAAGGAACCAGAGACCCTGGACATGGGCGTAATGTTTGGAGAGGACAAATTCAAAAGTTTTGGCAACATCGAAGAGGAAATGGATGACGATGATGCTTGGATCGATTTAGAAGACCAGCTGTATTTTCCCCCTGAAGAAAAAGTCATCGACATTTCAAAACAAATTAGAGATCTGGTGCACATTGAAATCACCATTAATGCTGTGTGTGATCCCAAGTGCAAAGGTTTGTGCCTAAAATGTGGTGCTAATCTTAACGTCAATAGCTGTAGTTGTCATATGCAAAATGTAGAGGAGAAAGGTTATGGTCCTCTTGGAGGTCTGAAGAAGCAAATGCAACAAACATGATCTTTAGTCATTCCGACTTTTTGTGTGCAATATAGTGGTTTTTTTAGTAGTTTATAAGCTAAAATGCAAGGCCTTTCATTTTTACTTGTGCTTGATGCATTTTTTGCCAACAAAATTCATCATTCACATTACTTCTGGAAGAGTTAAAAGAACCAGAATACGAAAAGATTAAAAACGTGTGGAGGTTGAATGTATGTTGTACTTCTCCGCAGTTTTCTATACTGGTTCTCATGTGATCTTGTTCACCATTACTGTCATGACACTCATTTGCTCTCTGTGAGGATAAGATGATATTGTCGAGTTGATGTCAGTGAAATGATAATTGAGGTGTTTTAGGTTAGGTGAATGGCTGAAGGTCCTGTGATTAATATACAAGGACTTCTTCAAGCAGAGTTGCATGTGTTTCTTGAGTTAATTCTTTTGATCTGTCAGCTATACCTCGAGATGCAATCTCCTGGTTTGATAATTTTTCTTGTAGTCTCGACTTAGATAAAGTGACTTCCTATAAAAGGTCCATCCGAAAAGGTAAATATATAATTGAGATGTCATCTAAATGTATGATTTTTTTGGGTCAAAAATGGAAAAATTTATTCAACCAAATGCTGTCTATGCACGTGGACTCTAGAACTAGACCCCAAAAATTAAAAAGCACTTCCAGTCTAAGAAATGAAAGACAACGCAATCAAGGAGTCTGAGCTATCTCGCTAGACTCCTTGGAATCGCCTGGTATTTCTTTCAATCCAGACATGATAACTGTTGCATTAAGCAAGAACCTCAGAATCTCAGCTATAGATCTAGTACTCTTCACTCTTTGGACTAGCCAGTTTGACTTTAGTTTCCCAGCAATTAGACTGTCTTGTTACACCTATCCAATTCAGTAGAGAGTTCCAACTAAGACTGAAGTATCTGCAAGCAAAGATGAGATGAGCCAATGACTCCTTTGCCCCAGAATCACTCAGAATCACACAAGTACATAGTCCTACGAAACCTTTATGCCCCCTCTGGCTAATCGATCAACTGTAACTAGCATTTGCTGTATGGTCAGCCAGGTTATAAACTGTTGTCTTTGAATAATGCTCCCATAGTGATGCTCTTCCAATGCACCTTTGAACAATGTATGGGTTTTTAAGTTCCAATAGGGGGTAATATAAAGGAGTTCTAATAGGGCGTGACTGTCAACTAGACTAATTGAAAATCCCAAAATATTTGGTTTGGATTGGTTCGGTACTGAGCAAGGAAAAACCGAGCTAAATCGACAAAATAAATATATTTATATACGTTTAAAATTTTCTTTAAAAAAAGGTATCTAGAAATATGTTTGATCCACTCATAAGATCTAATATTTAATAGAAGGGAAAAGTATTCAAAATACACTCAAACTATGGCCAAAGTTAACATAACACACCTAAACTTTGGGGGGGGGGGGGGTGTCCTATGACCCCTCGGACTTATTTTTTGTGTATTTTGTACGCTTTTATATGGTGACCTGTACAAGCGATTGAACCTACTCTCGTTGAGCGCGTAAGATTCCATATAAAAGCGTAAATAATACACAAAAAATAAGTCCAGGGGGGTCATAGGACCCCCACAAAGTTTAGGTGTGTTATGGGCGGGATGGCTTCCTAATTTTTAGTAAATAGGTCAAGTAATGGTATTTTGCACTGTTTTGTGAATCTTTTATATTCTTCCAAACTAAACACTTTAAAACACATTCTCTGAGATTTGTCTCCTAATCAAGCTCATAAAATCTACACTAAAATCATACCATCCTGCTGTCAACATCCATTTGATATTTTAAATAGAACAGACCTTGTTTTACTTTCTAAAACATGGACCTTACGAGCCTGTTTGGATTAGCTCATTATAAATAACGGATACTATTCTGTCCCAATTTATATGACACTTTTCTTTTTAGGCAATTAAAAAAAAAAAAAAAGACATCTTTTATTATAGCAACAATTGAATTCTAAAAAAAAAATGCTCATTTTATCCTTAGTGAAATGATTTCTAGCCACCAAAATTGCTTTGGCTTGTTTTTTAACACAAGATTCAACAGTCTTTTTTTTTCTTCTTAAATTTCATGCCTAGTCAAATACTTTCATATGAATTGGGTTTAAGGGAGTACATTATAAGTGATGAAAAGCATTGTGAAGTATTGAAATTGATTTTTTAAATAAGCGTGTTTGGATAGAAGCGCTGAAACTGCTAATAAAAAGTTGATGTGTTTGGTAGGCAAAAAGGATTGATAAGTTGTTCTTTTGTTAGAACGACTAAAATATCTTTCAATTTTTTGAATTTTTTTTAAAAATTTAAAAGTATTCTTGTAAAAGAAAAGAGAGAAATGACGGAAGTGGAGTAAAGAGGAAGTTAAAAAATTTTGAGAATTAGAAAAACCATTAAGAATAAGATAGTAAAATACTTGATCAAATCAAAATTGCTTGTAAGTTGAAAAGCCATAAATTGGCAGCTCATGACTTTTGTTATTTAAGCACTTTGATCTTTTTTTACAAAAAAAATAAACTAAAACGTGCATGGAATGGAATATAGATATGCTATATTAAAGTGAGAAAGTGAAATGTGTTTGAGAGAAGGAAGGAATGGAATAGAGATATGCTATATTATCACGAGCACTTTGATCTTTTTATAAAAAAAAACATATTGTTGGAAGATTCTGGAGTTTACGGGCTGTATTTCAAAATACGGTCCGTATTTAACAATATAAAATTCCACAAGCCAAATTCCAGAATGCACAGTGATTTTGGGTGTCACTTTACGACTTGAAATATGAGCCGTATACTGAAATACGGTCCGTATTCTGGGGCGTAAATTCCCATCTGACAGCTGAAGAGAAATTTACAATTCCCACATTCTTTATTTGGTTTTCTAAGTCTGGAATCATGGTCAAAGCTTAAGTTAAAGGTCTGACGTGTTACAATAATAACTCGAACCTATGATGTTCTTACAAAGAAAGTACTAATCTATCATCGGGCCCCGGGTGAACATTCGGATCCATGAAAGTGTCGTGTCTGTAGAAACTAAATTGTTCATTATTATTGAAATTAAAGTGAAGTTATATTAATTAATTAATCATTTATAGGGAATATGTAAATTATGATGATTATGTTGCATTATATTTTGTAAATAATTATATCTAATTATAATTATTCTCCTAACTACAATTAAAGAAATAACGAACTAATTTATTTAATGATTGACATGGGATAAACAAATAATTAACATGGGATAAACAATTTCACAAACAAATAAATTAACAATGTCGTAATTAACAAATAATAGGAGATTACTATATTTTCTCTAATTAAAAAATTAATAAAGAATTAACAAATTAATAATTCATAAACAATTAACAAAATAACAATTCATAATCAACAATTACAACTAACAAATTAACAATGACATAATTCACAAATAATAGTAGATTACTATATTTTTTCTAATTATACATTCATAAACAATTAACAAATTAAAAATTCATAAATAATTAACAAATTAGAAATTCATAATCAATTAACAAATCAACAATTCATAATCAATTAACAAATAATAAATTTAAAAAAATTAAAACAGTAGCAAAACGGCTACAACCCAACAGCCAAAAAAAATATGTTTTTTCGAAATTCACGACTATGAAACTTTAAACATGCTTAGGATTATAATGTATTTAACAAAATAATAATAAAAAGTTCATAGTAGAATACTTTGATCGAAGCTTCTTGTAGGATTGTTTTAATAGAATTGTGCGTTGCTTTTTTTTAAAATTCGACCATGGAACCCGATGGTTTTATGTCGGGGTCCTATAGGGCAGTATTAAAGGAGAGAAGGGATATCCTTTATCTCCATAAAATACTGCGCTAAAGTATTCTTGTAAAAGGAAAAGAGAAATGACGAAAGTGGAGTGAAGAGGAAGTTAGAAAATTTTGAGAATTAGAAAAACTGTTAAGAATAAAATAGTAAAAGACTTGATCAAATCAAAATTGCTTGTAAGTTGAAAAGCCAAAAATTAAAAGCTCACGACTTTTGACTTATTTGAGCTTACGAGCACTTTGATCTTTTTATAAAAAAAACATATTGTAAAAAACATAAACTAAAACGTGCATGGAATGGAATGGGATAGAGATACTATATATTAAAGTGAGAAAGTGAAATGTGTTTGAGAGAAGGCGAGAGAGGAATAAGAAGGAAGAAGGAATGGAGCAGCAAAGCAAAACGCTAACAAAAGCATTAATCAAGAACAGTAACAACCCGAAGCTGGCATGGCAACTCTTCACACGAACTCTCTCTTCTCCAAATCCAAATCTCCATTCAATCCCTGCCCTTACACGCATCCTCATCCGTTCCAAAATGCTTCCCGAAATCCACACACTTCACTCTTTCCTCCTTCCTCATATCAATTCCCTTCCTACTCAATACACTCTCATCAAACTCCTTGCTACCTCTGGTTACATTCAACACTCCTTTTCTCTCTTCCGTTCTACTCGCTCTCTTCACCCACCACCCCAACTCTCACTCTACAATTTCCTTCTTCAACAATCTTTCAAATTTGATTCCCCCAACTTCATGTCTTGGTTGTATAAAGACATGATTTCTGCTTGTGTTGCCCCTGTTACCTATACCTTCAATCTTCTCATTCATGGGTTGTGTTGTTCCGATCGTTTACGAGATGCCCGCCAACTGTTTGATGTTATGCCTGACAAAGGGTGTCACCCCAATGAGTTCACTTTCGGGATTTTGATTCGCGGGTATTGCAAATTTGGGCTTCCTTTTGAAGGTTTGAAGATTCTGGATAAGATGAAGCTGATGGGTGTTTGTCCTAATGTGGTAATATACAATACTTTGATTGCTAGTTTTTGCAAGAAAGGTGATGTTGATGTGGCTGAGAGGTTGGTCGAGAGGATGAGGGAAGACGGGCTTGTTCCTGACGTTGTTACGTTCAATTCTAGGATTTCAGGTCTTTGCAACTCAGGGAAGATTCTTGAAGCTTCGAGAATTTTCAGAGATATGCAAATAGATGAGGTGTTCGGCTTGCCAAGGCCTAATGTTGTAACTTTCAATTTGATGTTGCAGGGGTTTTGTGAGAAAGGGATGTTGGAAGAAGCGAGGACGCTGACTGAATCTATGAAGAAAGATGATATTTTCTTCAACGCGCAGAGCTATAATATCTGGTTATGTGGACTGCTTAGGAATGGAAAGCTGTTGGAGGCTCAAACAGTTCTGAAAGAGATGTCGGAAAATAGAGTAGATCCCACGATATATTCATATAACATTGTGATTGATGGACTCTGCAAGAATGGGATGTTTGGTGATGCGAAAACGTTGATGGGCTTAATGATAAATGATGGTATACTTCCAGATACAGTTACTTATAGCACTCTACTCCATGGCTACTGCACAAAAGGTAAAGTGACTGAGGCAAAGAATATTCTGCATGAGATGATGAAGAGAGCCTGCGCTCCGAATAAATACACCTGTAATACTCTACTTCATAGCATGTGGAAAGAAGGGAAAATATCAGAGGCACAGCAATTACTGCAGAAGATGAATGAGAGAGGTTATGGCCTGGATACTGTGAGCTGCAACGTTGTGATTCATGGTCTTTGCCGAACTGGTGAGGTGGACAAAGCTGTTGAGATTGTGAGTGAAATGTGGAGTCATGGAAGTGCTGCCCTTGGTGATCTTGGAAATTCGTTTATGAGCTTGGTGAATGAAGACGATCATGGGAGGAAATGCCTGCCCGACTTGATCACCTATTCAACCATTATTAACAGTTTATTCAGAGAAGGTAAGCTTGACGAAGCTAAGAAGAAGTTTGTTGAGATGATGGGAAAGAAGTTTTACCCTGATTCAATTATTTATAATACTATTTTACATCATTTGTGTAAACGAGGAAAGGTATCATCTGCATTTCAAGTTCTAAAGGACATGGAGAAGAAAGGTTGTAAAAAGAGCTTACGAACTTATAATTCTTTGATACTCGGATTGGGGAATAAAAATCAAATGTTTGAAATGTGTGGCCTGATGGATGAAATGAGAGAAAATGGGATTTCTCCAAATGCTTACACATACAATATCATGATTAGCTGTTTATGCAAATCCGGGAGAACTGAAGAAGCGATTTCTCTTTTGAATGAAATGTTACAGAAAGGAATAATTCCCAATATGCATACCTTTGAGTTGCTTATTAAATCATATTGCAGGACTGGTGAGTTCAGACCAGCTCAAGAGGTATTTGATATAGCCTCGAGTATATGTGGTCACAACAAAGCGCTCTACGCACTGATGTTCAATGAATTTCTTGCTGGAGGTGAAATCTTGGAAGCTAAGCAATTTCTGGAAACTGCCATAGATAAACACTTTGATCTAGGAAGCTTCCTTTACAAAGATCTTATAGACAAGCTGTGTATGGTGGAGAATTTAGAAGGTGCTCATGATATTCTCACCAAGATGATGCACATAGGATATGGGTTTGATCCTGCATCCTTCATGCCAGTTATTGATGGTTTACATAAATTGGGACATAAGCACGAGGCAGATGAACTAGCGGAGAGGATGCTAGAGATGGTTTCAGAAGGTAGGGTGGGTAACAAAGCTTACCAAAACTATAGAGAGTTAAATCATACGAAGCGAAGTAAATATGGCGGAGATGGTTGGCAGGCAATTGTTCACAGGTGCTTATGTTCATCTTCTTTATCTTATTTTTCCATATGTTCTGGTGGTCCTCTATTATTTGAGAAACTTAATTGTTTCTACCTCAAAAAGTGAATACATTGAGTTTACTAGGTTGCTGCTTTTACCTGGGAATCTCAGAGTAGTGAAAAGCGAAGAGCGCAGAAAACACCAAAGTTTGTTGGAGCTTTAAGCGCAAAGAGGAAGTAAAGCGGGCCTTAATGAAGAGAACCGCTAATGGAAAAAGATTAAAAAAGAATTTTTTTTTATGTAATGCAACAAAAAATACCTAAAAGACAAACAGTAACCATTTGGATTAAAGAATTGGAATAACTATAATTAAGTAGAATATATGAAGTAAAAATCATATCAATCAAGTTTAGAAACAATCTAAATTTTTTTGTTTAGATGAAATGATGTAGTTTTATGTTTTTTTCAAGCTAGTTTTCTTATGCTAAAATTTTAATTTCTTATTTATAATCACTAAAATACATTTGTAACTCTCTTTAACAATTAATTTAGCAATTACCAACTAGAGATATTGTCTACTATTGCCCTCCTAAAGATAGAGCCAACAGAACCAACGCGAGATGAGACGCATGCCTTAGCACCTTAGTACCTACGGTAAAACACTACTTATGCAACACTAATTTCCGAACCTGGCTCTAACTGGATTTCGGAGCTTAAGCACGCTTCAAATGAGCCTTTAACAATATTGTTTGAAGTGATTAGGTTGTAGAACTTCTGGATCGAGGGTAAATTATGTCATACCTCAATTTATTTAAAGGAAAAAAGAGGAGTCATGGGGAAGAAGAATATTAAAGGGAAAAAGTGCCGAAGTTCTGGTTAATAGGATCGTGAGTATGAGTCATCCCTACCTGCTTAGTCTAAACTTGGTAAGATCAAGCCAACATAATTTGGACTCTCTCATTCTCATGGTTCCTTTTTTTCCCCCCTTCTATCTTTTGTTCTTTTCCATTACTTTTCCGAAGTGAAGATACTGATTATGGAGAAGCCCGGGTATACAAAAGTTGGAGAACATACAAAGAGATATGGTTCTCTAAGAATCTTATCTTTTCCATTATTGCGTGATACCTTGACTAAACTGCCTGTTGATATATTATTTTTTTATATTTATGTTTGTTTCATGAAATCCCCTTCATAGTGTTTCATCAAATCTCCTTAACAGTCTATCCTGTTTTGACAGAGATGACGGGAGTGCAGCAGCCTTGAGAAATTTGAAGCGGGTGCAGAAAGGGTGGGGTCAAGGAAATGTATCCAGTATTCGGACTCCGAAAAATGACATTCTGGATGACTAAGAAGCTAGTAATTGAATGTTCTTTCTTCATGATCGTGGACTGCGAGTTCAGGGGAATTGTATCAAAGCATGCTCCCCTTAAAAACTTAACGTATACGGCTAGTTAAAGGAAGCACATCTAGTTTTGAAGTCATAAATGATTATTGGGGCTGACATGGATGCAAGCAAATGGAGCTCTGTGCCAATACAGGACAATGAATCACTGATTCAAGTTTCTGGGCTCGTTTGGTTGGGAAACAACTTATCCCGGGATAACTAATCCCGGGATAAGTTATCCCGGGATTAGTTATTCCACCCTCAAGGTGGGATAAAATAAGGCTATAATCCCGGGATTAGTTATCCCGGATTTTTATTCCAACCAAACATGGGATAAGGAGGCACTAAAATTTTATCCCGGGATTGTTTTTGCTTATCCTTCACACCAAACGACTCCTAAAGGTTGTCATTGTCACTTTTTTCCACTGCTCCATTCTCTGATTTGGCCTTAATATAATATTTTGGACCTATTTTAGTTTCATTCTTCTTTTTTATTTTTTCCTTTTTCCTTTTTCAACTAAAGAACCAGAGATTGGTTTGATAAAAATTTTAATATTTGACTTTTTCACCAGCTAGCTAATTATTTTAGCTACTTGGTGAAAGACCTCAAATATTAGCCCTTCACCGGGTAGCTAATTTTAATGTGTGTGCTCTTCAATTTTGACTGGCCAATTTATTTTGAGAAGCACTAAAAACATCTCTCCAATTAACTTCTTACACAGATATTTTCTCCTGTACATATTTCATTTTTTCACTGTTCTATTCGATCCCTTTGTCCTACACAGCACCATCAACATATCCCCTCCCTGCGCCCCGGCCCCCACCACCACCCACACATACACCTCTCACTGTGCTACTTCATTCACATGATCCTTTTTTTAAAACAGCTGAAGGAACTGCAGTAGCTGAAACCCCCAAATCAGGTCTATAAGGCTGAGCTCACATAGATTATGGAATATTGCTCTCTTGATGCCTGGGTCATCGTGCTTGCGCTAGTCCATTGTAAGTTTTATCTTACTGCCTCCATTATTACGAATATGAAACAAGTATTGTCAATTTTCACTGTTTGAAGAAAAAAGAATGATCAGATGGTGGTTTAATGTCTCGATTGTCTCATCTATGTTTCCTTTCCCCCTTGTCCTGATAAGAGGCCACCTAACACTGTCAACAAATTAAGTGCACATGGTTTTCAAAATTTAGATGAAGATTGATTATATGGTTTTCAAAAATTAGATTTCTAAATTTTGAAAACCATATGATCTTCATCAACATTTAGACTTCGACTAGCTATGGAAAAGCTGAATTATTATATATATTCAAGGAAGTGTAAATACTTAACAATTCCTGGAAGGTTTTACTTTTATTTAGATTTGTGCTGAACTATGAACTGTTGTCCAGTAGTTGAGTGAATCACTGACTCTCAAAAGGAATTTGAACATAGACATTGGAAAAGTATCTTCTCTGTATCTTTTTTACTCTCAAACTTGAACAGGATAATTGATCTTCGTTCTTACAGAAACTGTTTGCTTATGGTGCAATGTTGGAAACATATGTAACCATCTGCAAAGAGTGAATTTAAGAACTTCTCATGTCTACCTTTGGAGAACCGATGGAAGAACCAGAGAAACCAGACACTCTTTGGGAGGAAAAGCAGCTGTATTGGAGATAGCTTATTTAACATCACCTCATTGGGTGCACTGTTACATTTTATGTACCATTATAAACTATCTTACCGTGCACTTTTGTGCAGCGACAGAGGCAAGATCTCTATTGTTGTATTTCCTGCCCTAGTGTTGTATCCAGTCAATACTTTCTCTTCGAGTTTTATCATATGTTTGATTTTGTTTGGCTAGTGATGGCTTTGGGAGTATTGACCAATTTATTCATATCATCATTAACTGAAAATAAATTTGCAAAAAGAATTGCTTGCATCCCTTTGCTTTTCAAGCATCACAATGAACTCCAATCTTCCTACTGTTTTTGGTCCAGAATACTATGGTTGAAGCACCCTTTCCACAAAATACGCTCGAGGGTGACAATCCACGTCTCTTTTGTAAATCATACAGGAAGAAAGATTATATAATGGCTAGAATCTTCCTGAAGTTGAATCTTTAGGTTGCAATAATTATTTTTATTTGAGAAATATAGTTCTTCGTTTAATTATGTTTGATCCGTCTATATGTGGTTAGTACAAGTCGTAATGAAACAATGAGATAATCACTTACATGTTGGGTGAGGCCTGGGGACCTATCAAATATATGAGAAGCTGTTTAGTTTGGTTCGTGGTAAGTAAGCCTAAAATAATGAGGCTAGCTATATATATTGATGATCATGTAATTTCATGTGTTTTTTTTTGGTTCTAAAAATATATTATATTATAACAAAATATTACAGGGAGGATTATATGGTACAGTGGCATAGTCTGCAGAAGTCGAGAGTGAAGGGGGAAGACTGTCTATGGGGTTCAGTAGTGCACTATTGCTATGAACTACTCGTTGAAGATGTCTCCCTGATTGCTCTTCCCGAAGAACGTCAGTGGCGAAACCCGGTAGGTCATCAAAAATAGCTATAGTTAACAGTCAATGCTTGTTAGCTACCTAATTCTGTTCCCTGTAAATATGCTCCAGTATCGGATTATCCAGCATTCTGAGGAATTATCTGCAGTCAAGAAGCAATGATTTGTAGGTATAATTAATGGGCAATGGCATGCAGCATAGATGATTTCAGGGGCATCAAGGTTGATGTGTAAGTATAATTAATGGCATGCATCAAAGTGATGATTTCAGAGGGATAAAGGTTGATGTGTAGTGATATAAAGCGTCTTTGATGCGCCAATTGTAGAGCATGAGATAGTGCTAACAATTCAATGTGAGTGCTGGAAACTGAGGCTAGATTTCCAGAGAAACCGAGGATCCAATTGCCAACCAAGTCTGCAGAATACTCTGCCAATGCTGCTAGCGCCATTTGTCGAAGACCACGCTCTGTCAACGTTCAGCTTTGATTCCAGGCAGTGGGGGCTGCCATTTGTTTGAGATACATGGATACTTTAGTGATTGTTGTGGGCTTTGGATTAGCAAGATAGTGATATTTGAGTGCTTTAGAGATGACGACGTTTGCGTCAACCATATTGTGGGATTGGTTAAAAAAGTTATGGTTCTGGGTTAGCCATATGTTACATGAAGCGAAAGCAGTGAGAGATCTGTTGAAAGGAGCCCACTGAAGGATTTCCAAGTCTGAAGTAAAGCCAATAGAAAGGTTTGTAGGGTAGGCAGTGGCCTGGAGGAGTAGAGTTTCTCCGCCTAGGTGTGTCTGTCTCAGGTTGTTGTTGGCAGAAAAAGCAAGTATTGTCAGAGGTAACACCTATTCTGTGGAGATGAAGTTGTGGGTAGCTTGTTATGGCAGCAGAGCCAAATAAAGGATTCAAATGTTGGCGGGAGGCGTAGCTTCCATATCCAGGTGAACTGTGGTAAGTTAGTAGATAGAATAATATACTGAAAATTATTCTCAAACAGAACACTCGAACTCAAGAATACTTCTTCAACTGTACTTTGCAAGCTAGTATTTTCAATATTCACATCTAAGACTTTCTCAAACGTCTGATCTTCATTTATAGCTGAGTTGTCAATAAGTCGCCGGACATCAGTATAACCCGCTCGAACTGATCATTAGCCGGTGATGCAAGTTCACAGTTAACTCGATTCGAGTATTCAAATTCCCAATACAATTGTTATGGCTAAGCTGTGAGCTGTCGCTCAATAATATCCTATGTTGAAAAGGTATCTACTGAAACTGCACCACCTCTCCAGTACTGTATCCGTGCAATTACGATGTCGCATAAGTAATTTGATCTGGTATGTAGTGAACGAATTCAATGAGCCAGTGATGCAAACTGCTCCAAGGCACTTGGTAATCATACCGTAAAATAAAAGACTACTGAAGATCTATAGAGCTTGAGCAAGAATAAATCATTCCACTGACGTGCTTAAACACCGCCAAGTGAAAGAACCCAAGTTGCATCACATGAAAGTAACCTGAGAGAAATTCTTTTTAGGGGCTATTTCACGCCATAGGTCCTATTCCTTTTTTTCTTCTTGATGCTTTTCATAGCCAGTTTTGTGGATTGACCTATGACATTAGTTGACTTAAACGAGTTGGGGAGCGAAGCAACTTCCAGTAGCTATCGAGTGTACCACTAGGCACTTAGAATATTAGGTCTAATTCCCTGATTAGTCATGATCCGTACATTCCCGAGCCACTAATCTCTATCACCTATGACACAAGACAAGTCATCATGTATTGTCCACTCAAGGCACTTGCCTCGCCGTTTCTAACCATTTCACGTTGCTAGCAAAACTCTGCTATTGCTGGAAGCTGCTTTATTGAAGCTGGCACTGCCAATAATAAAACGGTCACTAAAACTGATTCTGCTGTCACCGATCATAAGCTGCTTACGCGATATGCGATATCTGATCCAAATGTCTTACTCCATCTTTGATGCATTAACCACCTGTCTGGCCCGCCTCGCGCGGTGCATCGGTCACATGTCTTACCCGGTCTTTAGTGCATTAACCACCTGTTTGACCTACCTTGCGCGGTGCATCAGTTACATATCTTATCCGAATAGCAAAAATGATGCCAACGCGCGTAATAAGTCATCGGCTACTCAACATATATCTCATATATCGCACTTATGATGAAAATTGCATAAGAACAGCGTAAACACACTGCGTATCAACTCGAATCTTGGTTGTTATTTATGCGATAGTCCCTTCTCTTAAAGACATACTGTAAACTCTGGAGATCAATGCAAAGCTTGCATGACTTTGTAGTATAAATAGGTTTGCCATGCCTCTAAATACCAACTCGTACAATGTTCTATTTTATTCATAATTTTTAAAGATGAGAAATAATTTAATATAATTAATGAAATTTTTGCCTAATCTAAAAAGTGAATCATTTCACAAATAAATAAAAAATGGGAAAAGATCACCCATACCCAATGGAAACAAAATATTTACGCGCCTCTACCCCATTGTTTTTTGTGCCCCCTAAAATATTTACCCACTATACCTCTATTTCCCATTCTCCTTTGTGCGCTGATATCACCGTGATGTCAGCGCTGCTGTAGTATCCTTTGAGGTGCAATAGGTACAGTGCTTTGTTTTATTGTTTTTTGTCCTTTTTTTTTTTTTTTTAATGTTTTTAGTTTCTTTGTACCTTTTTTTGGTACTTTACCATTTTGTTAATTTTGTCTTTTCATTTTCATCTTTTTGTTTTAATTTTTAAAAATAAAAATAAAAGATACAAATAAATATACTAACTAACTATTTTTAGATTGATAAAAATATAAATAATTAGATTACAAGAAGAAGTAATTAAGAAAAATACTAAAATTACTAGCTTATTTATTAAAACCTAAACTAATGGAAAAAATATTTTTTATAAATCAATTTTCAATTTTTTCTTTATTTTCTATTTATTATAATCTTATTCTACACACCTTTTGGCTCTTTTTTTTTTTTTTTTCCATACAAATAAAAAAGATAACTAATATAACACTCAGCCCTCTGTGCTACCCAAATGGTATATCATATACTGACTGAGTGTAAATATACTGTGTGGTGGTATCATAGGAAACATATTTTAGCATATAATATATCAAATCAGTAACAGTTGAAGTATACTATTGCAGTACACTATGATACCCACATGGTATATATCATATACTGATAGGGTATCATAGAAGATTCAATCATTTTTTTCAAAAAATACTACTCAACCCTCTATGATAGCCAAATGGTATATCATGTACTAACAGGGTATCAATATACCGTGTGGATATCATAGGGGACTGTTATTCCTTCAAGAAAAACACTCGATCCTCTATGATACCCACATGGTATATATTATTGTCACGACCCAACCCCGTAGGCTGTGACTAGTGCCCGAGCTGGGCACTCGTACACACCCATTAACCATAATCGACATACTACTAACTTATACATATGCAGAGGTAAGACGTCGTCTCCATAATCAGTCCACAACAAGCATAACATGAACTCAGGTATACAGAAAAGTAAAACGTCGCCCCCAAAACTGTCACATATACATATGTACATATCGGGCATAAGCCGGTAAGGCTGTCATAATATAGGGGGACGCGCAGAACACAAATCCCACAGACGCAACTGTACAATAATTGCCCACAACCCACGCATATATGTCTACAGACCTCTAAGAGTCATAACAGAATCATATGACGGGACAGGGCCCCGCCGTACCCCTGAATATACATATAAATACACAACAAAAGTGTCTGTACCACAAATATAGTCTCGAAAACAAGGAGCGCTCCAAAATAGCGAGATAGATATCTGGGCCGACGGATCACGAACGGGCGTACGTGCCCCGGGCATGAAACGCGGCCCCGAAGAAAGGGGTCGGTACGGAATATGTGCGAGTACGTAAAGCACGGGATACGAAGAAACGATTATAACCGGACTGGAATTACAGAAACGGGTATAATAACCAGAAAATCAACAGACTTGCCTCTGAAACACATATCATGCATGTCAATATCATGTCATCATATCATCGTATCATATATATATATATATATATATATATATATATATACCGTACCCGGCCCTCTAGTGAGGGACTCGGTGAATGAGATCATGTCTCCATCATGTACATCATACTCGGCCCATCTTGTGGGCTGGCGCCATCATCATATCATCATATACATACCGTACCCGGCCCTCTAGTGAGGGACTCGGTGAACAATGCAGTGGAGTTGCACGAATGCATGTCCTGGCCCGGGACTCAGTGAAGGAAGTAATAACAGCTAGCACGAGCAGAGTAGTGAGAAACCACATGCACATAAATCATCTTTAAGACTCGATAGATAAGTAGACAAATCAACGCTCGAGTATCAAACGATAGTCATGAGAAATCAATGCTCAAGTGTCAACGATAGTCATGATAAATCCGTTCTAAATACCATTAGGACTGGATTAAAAGAAATTTGAGGGATCGTAGACATGTACCAACCCAATCCGAGCCCGCCCCGGAAAGTTACGGACATTATTCACTTTAGGACTTTCTACGAACATATCGAAGCGATCCGAGCCCTTCTATGAAAGTTAGAGACGATATTCATCATAAAACCCTTTAGAAACAAAACTTTTTATGCAACCTTTGAAATCCAAACATACAAAAGACATAAAGACCATAGCTCGACTATATTAAGAATGCGAAAGTCAAGAAGTGAATAAGAATCGTAGACATGCTCGGATCGTAAGAATAGAGTTACCCCGAGGCTCGTATCATAGCTTACTTACAACTAAGACATGCCAAAAGAAAGAAAGGGTAAGCTTTACATACCTCGTCCGCTTCCTAAGCTAATCCGAATTTAAGTCTCGGCTTCTCAAGATCTACAACAACATCATTTGCTACCAAACATTAGCTATAGATACTTAGGAATTCAATCCCAACCTATCACTTTATTTACAGAAATTTGGGCAGCATTTCCCCTATAAATTCAACATCCCCGAGAATTCAACTCGGCCAAATCATCAACAACAATACCAACAATCATACTAGCAACATCAAAAATCAATTCAAAACGCATTCTAACGTTAATAACTCTTTCTACATAATTCGACAACATTCCATTTACATTCAAATCGACCACTTACAATCAAGCCAACGCCAATGCTCACACATTCAAGTACTAATCCGAAACCATTCAAACAAGATTCAAGAACACTTCAAACAATCCGCACAATATCCCAACAACCCAACCACAATGCTACTCCACCCGAAACCTCCCAACTTCAAGAGAAACAACAACAACACATTTCTTTCTTCCAAATTCATGAACTATACCAACAATCCACACGTTAACAACATTATCCTCATAAATACAAGAAACTATATTAAGATCACATTGGCTTCTAAAACAGCCCACAACAATTACCACTTCAACTTGAATCATTAAACTTTCATTATCATCATAGAATCCACAACAAACAACAACCAAAATACTACATAAAATTAGTTCATTCCTTCTACACCAAAACAACCCATATTCGGCCACAACATCAACACCATAATTTCATGAATTTCATTCATTTCCACATACTACAACATGCACAAATCATCCATAACACATGTAAAAGAAGATTGAACCTTACCTTTTCCACTTAGTTCTTCACTCGGCTAGGATTGAGTCTTGCAAGAATAGATGCTTTGCTTGCTCCAACAACTACTCCACGTTAATTACGACCTTCCAATTGGTTGAAAACCTAGAAGAAAATATTTTTTTTTTGGTCAAGATTTTTGGACCTCAATTTTAGCTTGCCATGGCCGAATGGTCTTCATCTTTTTTTTCTCCAAGTTTCTCCAATGTTCTAAGGGGTGAAAGATGAATAATATGATCACTTGGTCATCTTTTATCTACATATAGTATTAATCCATGTGGGCCATGCCCCATACACATCACACGGCCACATTGGCCTTTTGTTTCATGAATTGTCAACTTTTCATAATTCACTTTTAACCCCAAACTTTTCTTAATATTCCATGCCAATAAAATCATAAGCAACTTATGCCTTAAAACAAAATCGAAGGTCAAAAGTCTCAACCTCGTATCCCGGAATAGTCTTGTCCTTAACTTATCACAACTAGCTCGGAACATCCCAATGTACAAAATGCGGGATATAACAATTATATACTGACAAGGTATCATGAAGGATTAGATCATTCCTTCAAAATATACTACTACATGGTGCCATCGCAGTATATTTGTAATGCTTATGGTATCAAAATAAAATGCTTACGATATTGAAATAAAAAGCTCATTTACATGTTATTAGTACAAATTCTTTGTTTTGCCAAATGCAGCAAAAAGGAAGGGAAGTTCTCAGTCCTCTATGCTACCAATATGGTATGTCTTTTATATCATTGTGGTATCACATAGGACTGCTGAAGTAATTGAATGAAACACTCCTAGGTCCTCCATGATACCATCATGGTATATGCCATATACTGCGATGGTATCATGAGTCCTTCAACGAGATGCTCTTCAACAGTCCTACGTGATACCATCATGGTACATACCATATACTCAGATAGTATCGTGAAGGATCGCTGAAGTCCTTGAATGAATCAATCCACAATCCTCCGTGATACCATCATGGTAAAAAAAATAGACTGAGATGGTATTATGGAGAACTTCTTGAGTCCTTCACCTATGTCAGCAATCTTAGATGATACCATTATGGTATATACCATATACTGAGATGGTATCATGAAGGATTGCTGAAATCCTGAGATGGTATTATAGAGAATTTCTTGAGTCTTTCACCTGTGTCAGCAGTCTTGCATGATACCATCATGGTATACCATATACTGAGATAATATCATGAAGGACTGCATATACCATGATAGTATCATGAATGACTGATCCGCATGATGTATCATATACTGGTTAGATATCATAGAAAGCGGATTCATTCCTTAAAAAGAGAAAAGAGTTTAGTCATCTAATACTTACATGGTATATATCATATACTGATAGGGTATCATATAGACTACTTCATTCCTGAAAAAAATAATAATCAATTATCGATCCTCTATGATACCCACATGGTATACATTGTATACTGAGAGGGTATCATAAAGACTACTTCATTCCTGAAAAAAAAAAATTAAACGAAAATACAACTAATTGACTTTAAGCTTATTTTGGCATTTTAATTTCTAAGTCATTTTATCAAGTTAAATTTTATTAAAAAAAAATTGAGTCATATGTTTTATATAAGTTTAGTTTTCATTTCCAAATGAGATAAAAAATTGAAAAATATATTTTATATTAATTTAAATTTTAAAAATAGGCTAGTAATTTTATTAATTTTTATTTATTTATGGTGTACTCTATTTATTTAATTTTCCTATATTTTAATTAGTCTAAAATAGTTATTTAATATTTTTATTTAAAAAAAAAGGAGAAAAGACAAAGATGGAGAACAAAAAAAATAACGGAAAGAGAGAAGATAAACAAAAAAGGGAAAAGGAAATGAAAGAAGAAAAGACAAAACTATTAAAGAAAACAAAATGAAGGACAGGCAGCTGATGCCAACTATGGCACATGCGTACGTCGGGTAATTTTTTTTTGGCTGAGGGGTACTGTCGAAATTAGTTTGTGAAGGGGAAGTTCTGTATAAATAATTTATCTAAAGCGGGCATTTTGTGTGGTTTTCCCAAAACAGATTGTGACCCTTTCAATTCGAAGATTTAAATGGGACTTTTACATGCTCAATGAGTACTGGGCTTATTTGCTCGAGGTACGATAGTAGGTTTTTATACCTGATTCAAAACTCACTTTAGATGCTGCCAAGAAGATCATCAAATCCCAAAACATAATACCCACCATCACCAAAGTCATCAAGCTTTCCAAGCTCAAGACAAACTACAAACCCTTTGAAGGAAAAAGAAAGCTTTGTGATTCATATGATCTTTTCTTGGCTGACAGAAGGATTGTTCATTTGTGTCCTAAGCTTCTTGGTAACCAGTTTTTCAAGAAAAAGAAGCCGTCTTTGCCATTGGACTTGACACACAAGAATTGGAAGGGGCAAGTTGAGAGAACTTGTGGGTCTGGGTTGACGCAATAATAGAAATGAGAAGAAAAGAAAATAACAAGGATATAAAAGGGATAGATAGAATGACACAATGGAAGACACAATTTGGCAGCCAAAGCTCTAGATTAGCTAAAACCTCCAAATTACATACAACCAAGCACCTATTCTCTTAGGATGACCTCAAGGAAATCTAAGTTCCGAAGCAACCAATCCCCTCAACAAGGTTCTCAATCAAATGCTTACACAAGCTCTCAACACTCAAAGTGTATAATATCATCAATATTCATATAACTCTAAGTAGGGAAATGTTTAAGTCTACTACTTATACTAGGGAAATAAGGAAGACAAGCTAGCTATTACAATTATACCCTTAATAAAGTAAAGGCCTTGTTTGGTTGGTCTTCCTTGGAAATGAGACTTGAAAAGGCTTGCATTTAAGTATTAGCCTCTTTGCATGCATAGCCCTCTTCGCCACTCTTCTCCATTCCATCATCCCATGTAATCATCAACACTTGGAATCCCGAAACAGCTCTAAAGTGTACTCAAGTACGTCCCTCTTCATGAACAACCATTGCAATTCTTGAAGCTCACGAGCTTGGCTCCTTGTAAAAGGTCTTGATGCAACTTGGGTTGTATCATTCTCCCTATCTTGAAAAGAATTTGTCCTCAAATTTAAGGGGTCACCATCATCCACTCCATAGGTGAGAGATCACACATTAAAGGTGTTATGAACTTGATATTTCGGAGGAAGGTCAACCCTGTATCCATTGTCATTGAGTCGCTCAAGCACCTCAAATGGACCATCTCCTCTAGGCATCAACTTGGTCTTCCTTTTGTTAGGAAACCTTTTCTTGCGAAAATGTACCCAAACCCAATCGCCCGGTTCAAGTACAACTCGCTTATGACCTTCATTTGCTCTTATGGTCATCTATTGATTCTTTTTCTTCTTAAGGTGAAGCCTCACCTTCTTATGCAACTTCTTCATGGCCTCGACCCTTTTGTTTCCATCTAAACTCAAAACAACATCTTGAGACAAAGGGGTGAGATCTAGAGGGGTTAGTGGGTTAAACCCATGAACAACCTCAAATGGAGACATGCCAATAGTACTATGAATGACTCTATTATATGTAAATTCAACTAAATGCAATTGATCTTTCCAAGATGCTAGTTTTCTCTTAACCATGTCCCTAAGCATAAAACCTAAAGACCTATTCACAACCTCGGTTTGGCCATCGGTTTGTGGGTGACAAGACGTAAAAAACAACAATCTAGCCCCAAGTCGTCCCCACAATTCCTTCCAAAAGTGGCTAACGAACTTAGAGTCTCGATCACTCACTATGGTTTTGGGAATACCATGCAATTTGACCACGTTCTCAATAAACAACGATGTAACATGAGACGCTTCATCAATCTTATGACATGCAATAAAGTGAGCCATCTTTGAAAAGTGGTCAACTACAACAGAAATGCTATCTTTGCCCTTTTTAGTCGTTGCAAGCCCAACACAAAATCCATAGAAATGTCAAGCCAGGGTCTTTGAGGGGTGAGGCGAGGGGTACACAAACCATAGGGAAAGAGCCTAGACTTAGCACCACGACACTCAATTCATTAACCACAAATTTTAGCAACATCCTGACACATATTAGGCTAATAAAATTGCTTTTAAAGAATTCCCAAAGTTTTATCAATTCCAACATGTCTCATCAATCCCCTATCATGTGCCTCCCTTACAAATAGTTCCCTCCAAGAGCTCATGAGCACACATAGTTGCTTGTTCTTGAACAAGAAACCATCAAATTTTGAATAGGGAGTAGAAGTCCTATCACTAATCCATCTTTCCCTTTCCCATTCTTCGTAATCTTGAAAGATTTTTGCAAAGACGGGGACCTTGGGGTACAATGTCTTCAAGATTTCAAAACCCATTAATTTGAAAGACAAAATTAATTATCAAAACATGTTTTCTAGACAAGGGATCGCCACTACATTATCCTTCCCCTTTTTGTATTGGATTACATAAGGAAAAGTTTCAAGAAATTCAACCCATTTGGCATGCTGTTTGTTCAACCTACCTTGGGCCTTAAGATGTTTCAAGGACTCATGGTCGGTCCTAATAACAAACTCTAGTGTTGTCAATTTCCCAAAACTCTAATCAAAGCATACAATTCAAGATCATAGGTGGAGTAATTAAACGTCGCACCCTTAAGCTTTTCACTAAAATAGACAATGGGCTTTTGATCTTGCATGAAAACGACACCGATACCTACTTTACTAGCATCACATTCAATTTTAAAGATTTTGTCAAAATCGGGTAATTGCAACAACGGTGTGGAGCTAAGCATTTGTTTCAAGGTCTCAAAAGCCCTTGCTTGCTCCTCACCCCACGAAAAGGGCTTATCCTTCCGGATTACCTCGGTCTAGGGGGCAGCTATGGTACTAAACCGTTTAACAAACTGCCTATAGAAACTAGCCAATCTATGAAAACTTCTCACATCACCAATGGATTTAAGAGTTGGCCAATTCTTAATAGCGTCTAATTTGGATTCATCAACCTCAACGTCCCTTGAACTTACACAAACCCCAAGAAAACAACTTCATCAACACAAAAAGAGCATCTAGCTAGATTAGCATAAAGTTGTTCTTGTCTAAACACTTCAAACACCCATTTCAAATGATCAACATGCTCATCCATGATTTTACTATACACCAAGATATCATCAAAGCAAACAACTACAAATTTGCCAATAAAAGATTTTACTATACACCGGGCTTGCCTAGTGCGGTTACCTCTCCTGTGTGGTTTGCGAGCTATTGCACAGGAGTTGGGTTTACCCTGTGTGCACCCGAAGGGTAGGGGTTGCGAGTTCCCATGTCATTAAAAAAAAAGGTTTCATCTCATGATCCATTAAATGCATGGAAGTCCTAGGAGCATTAGTGAGACCAAAAGGCATCACCAACCATTCATATAGACCAAGCTTGGTCTTAAATGCCGTTTTCCACTCATCTCTGGGTTTCATCCAAATTTGATGGTGTCCGCTCCTAAGATCTATCTTAGAGAATATGCATGAACCATTCAATACATCAAGCATGTCATCAAGACGAGGGATGGGGTGGAGATACTTTACCGTTATCTTGTTGATGGCTCGACAATCAAAACACATGCGCCATATTCCATCTTTCTTTGGCACTAAGACCACGGGCACGACACCATGCCTAAAATCCCGAGAGGCGTGGACGGCACCCGATGCCACACTTGGCCCGAGAACTATTCTGAACCTGTAACTATGGAGGGATAACCTTCAACTTATGCCGACCGGGCCTACCTGTAAACAAACAATACAACAAGCCGACAAGGCCACTCTCTAAATATGTATAGAGATTGACTATCTAATCTAAATAGGGCACACACACCCAAGACATATATCAAGGTAGACATATACAAGGCCAGTAAGACTACCATACAGGACTCGTCTACAAGCCTCTAAGGAAAGCATAACTATATCATGGTCGGGACAGGGCCCCGACCTACCCACCATATCTATAATAAAAGAGACTACAAAACTAGACCTGACAACTCCGGATAAGTGGAGCTCACCAATCAGCTGATGTCTGGTCCCGTATCTGTCTGTCTATCTGTACTTGCAGGCATGAATGCAGCTCCCCGGCAAAAGGGATGTCAGTACGAAACAATGTACTGAGTATGTAAGGTAACAGAATAATTAAAACCGAAACTGAACTAAAACAATATAATTTGGAGGCCAAGGAATACCCTGAAATGTCTCACCTGATCTATCTCATGTGAAATGCAATATAGTAATAATGTATATCTCACTGACCAAGTGGCCAGGCAACTGAAAAATCTCACTGACCAAGTGACCAGGCAATCTGTCTCATTGACCCGTCGGCCAGGCAATCTGTCTCATTGACCCGTCGGCCAGACAATCTGTCTCACTGACCCATACGCCAGGCATGCAGTATATTATGCATATGCTGAAATATATTGACACTGTAACATGTCTCTTTTGTCTTTCTATAAACTTATGGACATAGGGAGGGGATATGAGCCCTCACAAAGAATAACATAACACTCGGAAGCTATGCAACAATAGAACGAGCTCTACTTTGATAAATCTCTAGTCATAAGGTTCGTTACGCTCTTACTATATCTGGAATCATGCCAAGAAAAGGAGCTGCCTTAATATACCTCATGTCGCCAATACGATCCAACAACGAACTCGCCGTAACTAGTACGTCAACCTATAACAAAGGGATACATTTATGACCTTAGACGACACTAGTATATCAAATGATAATTCGGTTCTAAAAATAAATGGACAGCATCTCCCGTAGTCTTTAACCATCACAACACAACCAACAATCCCACAATAAAAACTTAACCTTCTTAAAGTCCTTTTTTTGGACTCAAATCATCAAAACAATCCGATATACCCTAGTATACGATACCTTTTACGCCTCTTTCTTTCAAATTCAAGAACAATAACAAAACAAAATTAGTAGTTCAACTACATCAACTTAATCTTCAATTTACTAACTCGTAATAACCAAGTGCTTCTAAAACATCAACTAGCTCATATAGAACACTCTTATATTTCCAGCACCTAAATCATTATAAGAGCAGCCTCACAACACCATATGACACCCAACAAAACTATAACAACTCCCAACTATTAATCTCAACATGTAAACACCAACCTATGCTTTCATAGAAACTTAAACATGTCTGGAACTCAAATCAATCTATAAACATGATAGAGAAGATGGTTCATACCTTCGCTTCTCTTTATTTCACCATGGAGAAACCTTTGGTTTACTATTATCCAGAGAGATTCAACACTAGAATCACCAAATCAATGGAAGAATCATCATGATTGAACTTGGGTTGATCTTAAATGTAATAATGTTGCTGCAATATTTGGAAGGTACGTTACTACTATATTTGGAAAGTACGTTGCTGCTCTACATTTAGATGTTGCTGCATATATTGAATAAAATGTTGATTCACTTCGTTAGTGAACAAAGAAGGAAAAGAAAAGGACGAATCGCCATAACTTCTTGTTGCATTTCACCTGAACGTAAATGTGTATTTATGGATAGTTTATCCCAAAATTAAGAACATGTATAAATATTTTGTCTCTCCCCAGCCAGCTCCATTGGCGGTGGAGCATATGAGTATATACATATTATTTTAAAAAAAAAACAATCCCTTCCAAATTAAGAACCGAAAATGGATTTTAAAATATTAAAAGATGGTAATTGCCACCTTTTAACAACTACAAATGGGTATCACAAAATATTGCCACATGTCTTAGTGATGGTGGAGGGATAATATTTTGACACATACAACTTGCTACAGCACATCCCATAATTTGTACTTATCACTAAAATAGACTGCTTTGATTTTATAAATATAATATTTCCTTAAATAACCAATTTCTGAAATTTCAGTTATGTTATAAATAAAATCATAAGTATATAAAATTAGGACATATGCTAATATTTCATAAAAACTAAGTTATTGATAAAAATTACATCTTATCAAATTCTAATTTTTCCAATCTAATATAAGGAGTACAAATTTTGTACCATTAGCTCTCAAAACGGAAAAAGATAACTTTACTTTGGAAATATAATTTCTATCATTTTAATAAATAAAATCTCTTTATAATCTTCCTCATGTCATATATATATATATATATATATATATATATATATATATATATATATATATATATATATATATATAATTTAATGCATATCCCAAAAAGTAGTAATAATAATAACTAGCTAAAATAATATTTATCAAATTTTTCTAAAAGGTTTCATTTATAGGAGAAAATATATATACCGTATCAAAATAACATCTAACGGTATCAAGGTTGTCATAAAACCTCTATAAACTCATGAATGATCTTAATCCTTTCTCGCTCATATAGATTTACTATGACACATCCTAACGCCAAGGTACGAGGTGTTGCATCCTTCCCCCATTAGGAACATTCATCCTCGAATGTTGGATCACAGCTCGGGGTTCTAACACATTCCCAGCATATCTAGGGCGTACCTGATCTGATAGGGACTTTTTATGACCCAGCTCTGCAGCACGATCTGGAATAAGAAAGAAGGGTAACCAATCCTAACAATGCCTCGTAGCTTCCTGTTTATATGATGTGGTGCACAACACATTTATAAACAAGACTCTGCTAGACACGGCTTGCAGCTATACTCCCTAGGACAAAACTGCTCTGATACCAAGTTTGTCATGCTACAAATTTGGAGAGGCGTGGCCGGCACCCGGTGCTACACTCGGCCCGAGCGAACCACTCTGAACCTGTAACTCTAGAGGGATAACCCTCAACTTAGGCCGACAGGGACTACCTGTAAACAAACAACACCAACAAACCGATAAGGCCACACTTTAAATATGTATAAAGACTGGCTATCTCATCTGAATGAGGCGCACACACCCAAACATATATATACTGAGCGAGCCGACGAGGTCGCTATAAACGTACACAACCAACGGCATCAAGGTAGACATATACAAGGTCAGTAAGGCTACCATACAGGACTCGTCTACAAGCCTCTAAGGAAAGCGCAACTATATCATGATCAGGACAGGGCCCCAGCCTACCTATCATATCTATAACACAAAGAGACTACAAAACTAGACCTGGAAACTCCAGATAGGTAGAGCTCACCAATCAGCTGATGTCTGGTCCCACCTATTGGAAAAGTCTATCTGTCTGTCTATCTGTACCTGCAGGCATAAATGCAGCTCTCGCGGCAAAAAAGACATCAGTACGAAATAATGTACTGAGTATGTAAGGCAACAGAATAACTGAACTAAAACAATATAATCTGGAGGCAAAGGAATATCCTGAAATGTCTCACCTGATTTGTCTCATGTGAAATGCAATGTAGTAATAATGTATATCCCACTGACCAAGTCGCTAGGAAATCTCTCTCACTGACTCGTCCGCCAAGCAATCTGTCTCATTGACCCTTCGGCCAGGAAAACTCTCTCACTAACCCGTAGGCCAGGCATATCTATTTCACTGACCAAGTGACTAGGCTAAATAAAATGTCTCACTGACCAAGTGGCCAGGCTAAAGAAAATATATGTATATCATGCATATGCTAAAAACTATTGATATTGTAACACATCTCTTCTGTCTCTATATAAACTCAAGGATATAGAGAGGGGATATGAGCCCTCAGAAAGAATAACATAACACTAAGAAGTTATGTAACAATAGAACGAGCTTTACTTTGACAGATCTCTAGTCATAAGGTTTATTACGCCCTTATTATATATGGAATCATACCAAGAAAAGAAGGAGCAGCCTTAACATACCTCGTGTCGCCAATACGATCCAACAACAACTCATCGTAACTAGTACACCAACCCTATAACAAAGGGATACATATATGATCTTAGACGATACTAGTATATTATGTATATCAAATGATAATTCAGTTATAAAAATAAATGGACATCATCTCCTCTAGTCTTTAACCAACACAACACAACCAACAATCCCACAATAACAACTTAACCTTCTTAAATTCCTTTTTTTTGGATTCAAATCATCAATACATAAGAATATACATCAAAACAGTCCAATATACGCTCATACACGATACCTTTTACACTTCTTTCTTCCAAATTCAAGAACAATATCACAACAAAATTAGCAGTTCAACTACATCAACTCAATCTTCAATTTACTAACTAGTAATAACCAAGTGCTTCTAAAACATCAGCTAGCTCATATAGAACACTCTTATATTTCCAAAGACCTAAATCATTATAAGAGCAGCCTCACAACACCATATAGCACCCAACAAAACTATAATAACTCCCAACTATCAATCTCAACATGTAAACACCAACCTATACTTTCATAGCAACTAAAACACATTCGGAACTCAAATCAATCTATAAACGTGAAGGAGAAGATGGTTCATACCTTAGCTTCACTTTATTTCACTATGGAGAAACCTTTGGTTTACTATTATCCAGAGAGATTCAATGCTAGAATCAACAAATCAACTGAAGAATCGTCATGATTGAAATTGGGTTGATCTTAAATGGAATAACATTGCTAATATATTTGGAAGGTACGTTACTACTATATTTGGAAAGTACGTTGCCGCTCTATATTTAGATGTTGCTGCATTACTACTATATATAGGGTACTTAGTTACATTGTAACTATTTGATTGGCCCAACCAAAATGGTTTGCTCTTTCAAATTGCCTTTATATTTGCTATTTATTACTTCATGTAGCAAAGTATGTTTCCAATAAATCAAGATGCTTTCAAATCCTTTTTGATAGCATATCTTTTTTGTATGTCTTATTTTTGCCCCTATTTTATTTCATGTTTGCTTAGGTTGACACATTTAATTTGGTAAATATAATCAATTTTGAGTATTCTAAAAATGCTTAAAAAGTTGTGAATGGTGATGATGATGTCATCTAATAGAAATGGCTATGCACAAAGATAATTTAAAATGGTGATGAAGAAAACTTTGAAGAACTCATTTGGTACTGGAAGAGTAGTCCGTCGATCAAATTTTCTTTAATAATTCTAAAATTACCATTAAATTTCTCTAGATCTTATTTTTAGTTAAAAAAAAATGAAAATATAAAATTAGATTTAATGATTTAAAACAATTATACCATAAAAAAAATTCCAAAACTTTTAAAGAATTAATAGATTAAAATCTTGAAAAATAATAAATAAAAAAACCTTTAAATTTTATTCAATTTGCTTAATTAATTGGGATAGTAAAGAGGAAAAGATTCTTACCAAGTGATCACCTCCTCAATCCCATAATTATTAAATATTGATGATCGCATCCTTCTTTCATGCAAACAATTTTATTTGTCAGAAATCATATAATTCTTAATTGGTTGAGTATGAAAGTTTTCTTTTAAGAGTCAAGCATCAATGAGTCAATGACAAACTAAATTAATTCTTAAACTCTGTTTCTATGATTTTTTTTTAATTTCATCTAAAACTAAACTTTAATCACCATATTTGTTTTAGCATAAATCATTGTCACATGAGATTATGAGTAGTTAATCAATAAATACCAAAACAATCTATTCCTACCTCTAACTAGAAATTATATGCTCACAAATTTATAAAATATTAAAATGTTCTTTTCAATTTATGATTATAGACAGCTTGAAATCATTTTTGCATACTTTAAATTAAGTTATTAAACCTCAAGTTATCTCTGTCTCTTTTTTATATCTATTTATTCCCTAGCAAACCTACTTTCTTATAACAAGTCTATAGTAAATTATTTAATTATGTGATCACAAACTTAAATAATGAATAATACATGATTAAGAAGCGATTATCTTAGAAGAGCTGAGCCTAAGAAACGTACATAAATTATTGTTTTTCAATTAAAATCATTATGAAATGCATCATTACCTTGACTTTGGGCCCGGGCTCAGCACAGATACCACTGGAATAGTATATTGAATAAAATGTTGATGCACTTCGTTAGTGAACAAAGAAGGAAAAGAAAAGGACGAATTGCACCAATTTCTTGTTGCTTTTCACTGAACGTAAATGTTTATATATGTACTAGCAACCAAAGCTCGTGCTATGCACGGGCCCAAAACTGTCATTGATTGAATTATGGTAATGTATACAAATTAAAGGTGTTTTATCTAAAGCTTGCTCTAGTAATAATTACAAACTTGAGATTGTGGAAACCAAAAAAATCTTCCAAAGTTGATGCAAGCTCGTTTTTATAGTCTCTGTGGAAACTCCCATCCGTATGATGGACACCTTTTAATTTGAGGCTGAAACAATTGAAATATGGACACCTTTTAATTTGCGGATGAAACAATTGAACTTTTATCGTGTGACGAAGAAACCTGTATGGTGTCAAAGCAAGCTTTAAATACCAAATGAGAAGCATAACAAAGAGTATCACTTACAGTTTGCATTAAACAAACTACTTCTTAAATTCTTCCTATTGGCACAGACTCTTTCCAAACTCTTTTCCAGTTCTTCTGGCGTATATTTCCACTATTATTTGCATCTATCATTTGAACACTTCCTTTAGTCCTTCAATTTTCTCTCCAAACAGATTGTTTCATAGCTAAAGAATAATGTCCAGGAGAAATCTATCCCAATTTCAGGATCAAAAGCAATCTAATTTAATAATCGAGCTTTGAAAAATGTTTGGTCCAATGAACTTAAAATCTTTCCCAGAATGGATATAAGTTCACTTTGTATACTCCTATATCTTATCTTTTCTTTTTATTATGTTTATGATAAATTTATTTGTGTAAGATAAGTCTTGTGGAAGCCTCCAACTCCTATAAATAGGAGGCTATGTAATAGTTAGAAGGCATCAAACAATCTCCCTGTAAATTTTCCGATATCAATAAAATATTTGCTTTGGAATTTTTGGGGCATGGCTTGCACCGTCTTTTTCAAAAGGTTGTTGCAAAGGAAATTCAGGGGTGTGACTGGAGCTTGAGGGGTTCATCATGAGTATTTCTGGCTTTGGGTTTGAAGATTTGTGATATGAATTTTGGTTAGGGAGTGGTGGCCAGTTTTGAGGTTTGTAAAACAGTACAACTTTACAAAGTTCCACCAACATATTTAACATACCTGATACCATAATTAATACTCCCATCCAGTATGCACAAATTGACCCCATATGGTTGAGACAAAAATTGTTGGTATCATAATTAACATACTTAACACGACAAGTGAGATTCACATCAAATATGCCTGAATATGTCCTATATGATTAAGGCAAAATTATTGGAACTTAAACAACTTAAAGAAGATAACACATTGATTTACCTATAAACCCAAATTATTGGAGCAATCAAAAACTTTTCAAATCAGCACAATCAACCATTTTACTCTTTAATGGTTGATCACAACCGCTATAACATGCCTCTGTACCTCCATCAAGTCATTCTTAAGAATAAAACATGTGCCGCAACAAATAGAGACATTTTAGGCTGCTTCTACCAAATTATCCTCAAGCTTGTAATTCAAGCTGCAAAATTTATTAGACTTACTTTTAAACATAGTTGTTGAGGCTGATATGATGGGCACTCAATAGTAGATCTCTAACCTTTCCACCTAATATATTAATCATCTAAACTCATTCAGTAACCTCTACACTCTTATAACCAATTATTTTTCCTAATAATTTAGCCTTTCTAAAAACATAAAGCAACTCACTCCAGTCATTAAGTACAACTATGCATTTTTTTTAAAAATCTTTCTATGACCTTTTACTTGTATAGAAAGTTGGTTGAACAAAAAATTATCGTCACATTATTAGTTGGACATTTAAAATAATATTGCCTTTAAAAGAAGCTGGTCAATCATTTTTTAAAGAATGTCATTGAACTTGGAGATGCAACTGCTAAAACACTGTAGGAGAAATCTGGCCAAGCAAGCTCTTTTTCTAGTCTTAAGAGGGAACAAGTGAACAATAAACGGAATGTACCTGTGGATTAGGATAGAGGTTCATCGAAACATGTATTGCTTCTTTCTTTATGCTGCAAATGGCAGCGAAGGAAGTGAAATAATATGTTAAATAAAAAAAAAAAAAAACTAAAGCAACATTGCAAAATGTAGGGAATAGAAAGCTCTGCAGAAAATCACTGGCATGTATACTACCTGTTAACCATGGAAGAAAGTCCACTCCTTCCTCTTTATTAGTTTGTAACTATGCCAATTCAGATTTCATAATGACAAATGAAGTTCTCCAGAATTAGCCTGCAACCAACATCTCAATACAGAAAACCCATAAAAATTTAAGGAGAAAAATAAATTAAAGTACCTACCTAACACACAGACAAATGAAAGCAGGCTTACCGAGAAACACTGGAGAACAACCAATTTTGAAAAAAGGGAGTGCATCAATTTTGCAGGTAGAATTAGCAGCAGAGCAGATATTATAAGACACAAGTTAGAGAGAGATAGAGAAGTAGAACGAATATAAGTCAAAAGTGAGAGGGAAATCTAAGTGAGAATGGAAGAGGAAATCAGTTGTTTCTCCACATAGACAAAAAAGTAAACACGTATTCCCATAAAAGTAAAATAGAAGGTTAATATTGAGCTACAATATATGTGTTTGCATTAGTAGAACAACGAAATTCAGTCACCCAATAAAATATGTCCAAGTTGACAGTACAATTTATGTTGCTTTTCGTACAAATATGTGCAGCAGGGTTCGTCCTCCCTTCCCATTTATAAATAATAGAAAAGTTTAACCCAAAACTAAGAACATGTAATAAATATTTTGTCTCCCCCCAGCCAGCTCCATCGGCGGTGGAGCATATGAGTATATACATCTATTTTAAAAAAACAATCCCTTCCAAATTAAGAAACAAAAATGGGTTTTAAAATATTAAAAAATGGTAATTACCATCTTTTAACAACTACAAATGGGTATAACAAAATATTGCCACATGTCTTAGTGATGGTGCATGGATAATATTTTGCCACATACAACTTGCTACAACACCTCCCATAATTTGTGCTTATCACCAAAATATACTACTTTGATATTATAATCATAATATTTCCTTAAATAACCAATTTCTGAAATTTCAGTTATGTTATAAATAAAATCATAAGTATATAAAATTAGGACATATACTAATATTTCATAAAAATTAAGATATTGATAAAAATTACATCTTATCAAATTCTAATTTTTCCAACCTTATATAAACAGTACAAATTTGTTCCATTAGCTCTCAAAACGGAAAAAGATAACTTTACTTTGGAAATATAATTTCTATCATTATAATAAATAAAATCTCATTATAAAGTTCATATATATAATTTAAATCATATCCCAAAAAGTAGTAATAATAATAACTAGCTAAAATCATATATATCAAATCTTTCTAAAAGGTTTCATTTATAAGAGAAAATATATATACCGTACCAAAATAACATCTAACGGTATCAAGGTTGTCATAAAACCTCTATAAACTCATGAATGATCTTAATCCTTTCATGCACATCTGGATTTACTACGACGCGTCCTAACCCCAAGGTATCAGAATCATACTTTCTCGCACTACTCCCTTTTCAAAGAGTTCATTCACTTGCCTTTGAAGTTCTTTGGCATCATCCGGGTTGGCTCTATAAGCCGGTTTGTTTGACAATTGGGACCCCGGGATAAATTCGATTTGGGGCTCAATTCCCTTTAAGGGTGGCAATCCCTTTGGGAGTTCCATTGGGAACACATCATCATAGTCCTGCAAAAGTGAAGAAATAGAACTAGGCAAAGAATAAGTTAGTGCATTAGTGTGCAAAGCATAGTCCCTATGTGTGAGGAGGATCACTGGTTGTCACTCCTCCAACTCCTCCCTAATCTTCCCTACTCCAACTCCTCCCTAATCTTCCCTAGATTTTCCAAGAGACCACCTTAGCCTTTCACTTCGATTTTTTTTTCTCACTCCCCTCTTGTGGACTACTTCCCTTACTATTTCCTTGTACGCCCTTGCCCTTCTCCTTCAACTCCCTCATTTTGTGATAGACTTCCCCAGCTTGCAAAGGTGACATAGGACATGACATATGTTTGAGCCCATTGTGTACAAGTGTGTACCGATTTGTTCTCCATCATGCTTGGTCGACCTGTCATATTGCCAAGGTCTTCCAAGTAAAAGGTTACAAGCTTGCATAGGAACAACATCATAAATAATCTTATCTTGGTAACCTCCTCGCCTACCCATTTGAGGGATAGGGCCGATCTTTCTACCTCTACCTCATTGCGGGCCTTGTACTTGTCCTCATTGCCCCTAAGCTTGATTAGAATATCTATCACACACCTCCTCTTCTACCTCATCTTAGTAGTCATCATCCAAGGGTTGTACATTCTGAATTGGTTGACGGTTCGGACGGTTTTGGGGTATTATAGGATCATTTGGTGGTGTTTCATGTTGAATTTGGTCTTGTGGTGCTGTGTCACATTGGGGTATTGCAATGTTGGGTGGTGGTGTGGTGTTTTGAGGAGTGGGGTTGTATAATTAATGGATGGTTCCAGGGGACAAGGTAGGTGAAGTGTCTTAGAGCAAGATACTTGTGTTTCCTTGATAGCGACTAGCGTTGAGAAAGATACCTCCCTAGTACCTCCTTCAATTGCTCCTATCCAGCTATCCATACTTTCCATCCGACTATTCATGTACGTCAACATCCTTATCACATCAAGAAGTTTTGGTTCCCTGGTGGGAACTTGTGATTCTTCTCCCGTTGTCATGGTACATATTAAAGACACTCAACAAAACAAGCAAACATATAAGTTAGTGAAATGCAACTCACAAAACTCTCAAGTATGCGCACCTTTGATTTGCCTCACAAATTGTTTCAGTCAATTATTGTGTTCTTGTTATGCTGATTAGTCACAAGGGATTTAAGTTCTACTCTTGGCCGGAACAGATTCTTGTTTGACTTGGAAGAACTGACGACTCAATTAAACTAACGACTTGAATCAAGAAGTGTTACCGAAGTTAAAACAAAGAAAAGCACGAAAAGACTTAGCACAAAAGAAATTACGGACTCAAGAACTAACTTTAAGTACGATTACTCATTGTTAATGAGTTTAGAGAATCAAAGAAGTGAAAGAAATTGAGCTAGAATTGAATTATGATTACCTTAAATTATATGGATCGTATCAAGTTATACGGTTTGATCTTGTATGCTATGGTCCGTATTTATTTTGTACGCTCAATGTACGGTCTCTCTTCAACTTGTACGGTAGGAACACTTGAGAACAATACGGTTTGTACAAATTATATGGCTTAATGTATGGTTGACCCTTCACTCTATACAGTTGGAACACTTGGAATTGTATGGCGAATTCAAATTGTACGGTGCGTACCTTCATGACCGGATCTCACTTGTTAAAAAACAAAATGCTCGATTTCCGTGGCACTTGATACGGTTGGGATTATATCGGCCGTACAAATATGTACGGTCCGTATCTTTGTGGGCGTACAACTCTTCAGTGGTTTCGTTCTGTATGTGTTCTCCTCAAAGTTTGGGCCGAATTTATTGGATGCACTGACTTTCCTTGACCCACACGAGCTAGTAGTTACTCCTTTTGACCCAACAAACAGCTTTCACTTGTACTTGGAAAAAATATTTGGATCAAACCCTCTTTTTTGGTCTTCTTCTTCAATATGAATCTATGAAGGTACTTATGAACATCAAGAACACCCAAATGCAATCTAGGGCCAAATCAATTTATTTGTCTCCTAAATTTTGGCTCTAAGCTTCCCTTGGTTAGGATAACAAAGCCCAATACAACCCAACCTCAATTAAGATCACAATCACCAAAACCCATTTGTGTTCTTCAAAGCTTGAAGCTCCCATTAATGGTGGATGATTCAAATATGACTCAAATGATCTAAAACTTAAGACATAGACTCTACTAACACTAGGGAACAAGATTTTAGTGTCAAATCAATAAAAAAAAAAGCACAATTTTTTTGGGGTTTTTTGAATTTTTTTGAATTTTCTCTGTTTTTTTCTTCTTCTTTTGACAAAACCCAAGACTAGATTTAACGGAACAAACCTAAACTAAGCTCTAATACCAATTGATGCAATAATGGAAATGAAAAGAAAATAATAAGGAAATAAAAGGGATAGATAGAATGACACAATTTGGCAACCAAAGCTCTAGATTAGTCAAGACCTCCAGATTACACACAACCAAGCACCTATTCTCTTAGGATGACTAAGTAGGCAAATGTTTAAGTCTACTACTTACTAGGGAAATTAGGAAGACTACCTAGCTATTACAATTATATCCTTAATCAAGTAAAGGCCTAATTTGGTTCGTCTTTCTTGGAAATGAAACTTGAAAAGCCTTGCATTTAAGTATTAGCCTCTTTGCATGCATAACTCTCTTCGCCACTCTTCTCCATTCTGTCCTCCTATGCAATCATCGACACTTGGAATTCTCGGGATGGCTCTAGAGTGTACTCAAGTACGTCCCTCTTCATAAGCAACTCTTGCAATGCTTGAAGCTCACGAGCTTGGATCCTTATAAAAGGCCTTGATGCAACTTGGGTCGTATCATGGGTTGTTTTACTTGAGGACCGAAACTTGTTGTGTGATGAGGGTTGGAAATGATTCAATGGAGGATCGACAGATTGTTGACAATGTGGTGGAAGCAATAAAGGGTGTTGCTCAGGCGGTTCCCAAGAAATGGGGTAGTGTGAGAAGCTTACACTTGAGACTTTCTGATTCATTGGCGTTGCCTTTGTATCAATCGTTGCTTGATATCAGGCTCAAGATTAACGAGTTTAAGGAGAAAGAAGCTGAGGAGAAAGGTAAGGATAGTGGCGGGTTGGTTGAGGTTAAGTAGGAGGGTTCAAGGAGGAAGGAAGAAGGGGAAGAATAAAGGGAGAATTCATGAAGTTAGGTATATGGACTTTGACACTGCTATAGATAAATTGGGGATTGATAATGATGTTGGTAACAGTGCAGGAAATAATGCAAATGAGGAAAGCCGCGATGAAGATATCGAGGTAAAGGAGGATGATGGAGTTGAGGAACTAAAGAAGAGGAAAACTGAGAAGAAGGACAAAAAATTGAAAAATGAGGAGAGAAGTTAATTGTCTTTGAAAGATGGAAAAAGGAATAAGACTGGTGAGGTTGGGGAGAAACTGAAACATGGGTCATTAAAGGTAGAAAGTAAAAGAAGCAAGATAAGAGCATAAATTTAATGTTATTAGGAGCTTTTCTGGTGCCACACTCCTGCTATCCGAAAATATTCGACAAGCATCACCGAAAACTGTGTTGGACTGTGTTGAACATAAATCAAAGTTGGTTTCAGCAGGCATTACTCTGTCTTGAAGCAGATATTGGGTTTGCTATGTTACTTTGGTATTTATTGTTTTTTTTTCTTTTCATCTTCTCAATTTTGATTTTGAAGGGATTCATAGTTCAAATTTTGATGTGCTGTAAGCAGCTGGCCTTCTATGTTAATCAAAGATGAGCTATAATCCTTTTCGCTTCTATTCTTTTGTGATATTTGAAGATTCTAGACATGCTTTCTTACATTCTAATGTCTTTGTTTGTGTGAGTATTATGTCATTATTGAATCTTGATCCTTGTAATGACTTTCAACACATCATATTCAAGGATGGATAGGTCCCATGAGAGCTGTAATCCATTATGACTGTATAGTGCAACCAGTTTGTTAGTTGCTTTACAACCTTTAGTGGTTGAGGCCGCATGCACGCCAATATTTGAATCTTGATATTGATAATAACTTTCAACTTCATATTCGAGGATGAATAGGTACCAAACAGAGCTATAATCTGTCGTGACTGTTGTTTGCAACTAGTTTGTTAGTAGCTCTACCACCTTTAGTAATGTTTTACAAAGGCAAGCCGACTATAGGCCGCCGTGGCGATTGGACATAATACCGCCCAAATTATATAACACACACACATAGACTATAGGATTCCTAGTACGTATATAATGCATACCCACGTACATGTCCACATAACCTCTAAACAAATGCTTAAGTAACAAAATCATATGACGGGACAGGCCCCGTCGTACCCCCGAATAAATATATATATATAATCATATGCATCGAAAAGTATATATATACCAAAATATAGGCTCCGACGAAGGAGCACTAAAACACACACACATAGTATAAGCCTTACCTGTATAGGTGTCCTAAATATATACAGGCGGGTATATATATCACCAAGCCGAGCGTCCGTACCTAGCGGGCATGAAACGCATGAAACGCCCCCGAAGAAAGGGGGGGTCGTACGAATATGTACCGAGTATGTAAAGCAAGGAATATAGTAACCATAATGACAAAGTACAGAAAATAGATATGATATGCAAAATGTCAAAATATTTAGTTAAAATATAAATCATGCATAGGCTCTTAGAACGATGGTCGCCCGCCTGTCAATGGCGCCATACCACAGCATCACACCGGAAAGTTTCATATCTCCGTAACCCGACATATCCCCGTAACACATCATAGCCAACCATAACACCATACACAAGATAACACCAAATATAAACGGAACCCGGCCCTCTCGAGGAGGAGCTCGGCGAACCGTAACACGCATCACACCGAATATACCATAATGCGCACGAAATATAACCGGCCCGGGATCCGGTGAACGAGGTAATAACCATAAGCACGAGCGGAGTCGTGAGTAACCATATGCATAAAATCATAATCATAACTCATTAAGTAAGTAAGAAATCCATATGCGGAAGTCAAAGTGAAAATAGTATTAAATTTTTCCGAAGGTCATTAAGGATAAGCATAGAAAAGCCGCGGGCCCCACGGACGGGTGCCGACCCCATCCGAGCCCGACTACGAGAGTTAGGGGAATGTTATGTCTTATGAAGTTACCTATTATGTTTCGGGGCGATCCGAGCTCATCGGCAAAAGTTACGAGCGTTTGAAGTTCGGAACCTTTTTGTAGCAAAATTCTTTATAAGACTTTTGAAATTCAATCTTTTGAAAACATAAGAACCTTAGTTTGGTTACATTAAAGAGTAAGTCTTTAAGAATGAATAAGGCACATATCTAAGCTCGGATCCTAAGAGCGGAATTACCCCGAGGCTCGGGTCATAGCCTAGTAGCACTAAGACATGCCAAAGAAGAGAAAGTGACGCCTTACATACCTCGTCCGCTCGCAAGCTAAGTCAAGCCTCAACTCTCGGATGCTCCAAGATCTACATAACGCCAATATACCAAACATTAGCCATAAGCCTTTAGGCATTCAATTCCAAACGAACATTAAATTCTACGAAATTTCGGCATTTCCCCTATAAATACACCAACCCCGAGATTTCAACTCGGCTAATTTCAACAACAACCAAACCAACAACCAAACTACAATATCAATAATCAATTCACAATGCATTCCAACATTAATAGTTCTTTCTACATGACTTCAACAACATTCATAATATTCCAACAACATTCAACAACACTCATAATATAGTCACTTCAACTACTTACGTTCAATCTAATATCCGCGTTTATACATTCGATTACTAATCCAAAACCATTCAAACAATATTCAAGAACGTTTTAAACAATTCATACAATTTTCCAACCAACCCAAATAAGGCTCCAACTCACCCGAATTTGTCTCCAAACCCGAAAACAACATGATCTACATTCTTTCCTTCCAAATTCATGAATTACACTAATAATCCACACATTAACAATGCAATCCTCATAAATACAAAAATCACATAAAATTCGCATAAACTTCCAAATCATCCCACAACTAACATAACATTATTTTGAGTCATTAAACTTGCATTTTTCCTCATAAAATCCATAACGACGATAACGATAATACTAACGACGATTTGTTCATTCACAACTACACCAAAGGGGACCATACGGCCAACACCATACCCACACACAAAGATGATTTTCATTCTTTTCTTCACACTACAACAATCAAAACATGCTAACTAGAATTAATTCATGACTTTTAACACAACATACACACACACGGCCAAACACCATATATACGGCCCAACTTCAACTTGGTTCTATCATGAATTTCTTTCATTTTAGCATACTACAACACATATAGACCATTCATAACACATAAAACAAGATTAGAACTCACCTTTCTTCTCTAACTTCTCAACTTGCCTAAAGTGGCGGATAGAGAAAACGAGCAATCTAACGCTTGAAATAACAACTCCACATTACTAAGCACCCTTGAATTAGTAAGTTTGCTTGAAGAATTTATTTTTTTGATGGCTTAAAAATTGTCTTGAATTTCTAGGGTATGGCCGAATAGGCCTCTTGTTTTTCTCTCCAAGTTTTTCTTGATTTTTCTAGAATTCTAAGTGTGGAATGAGGAAGATGACTAAGTCATCTTTTAAATATACCACAATTCACCATCCATGTGGCCATGGCCCACCCAAGGTGGCCGGCCACATGGTGCTTTTATTTCTTTTCTTTTTTTGAATTTTCAAACTTTCCAAAAATAACACACTTACTAAAAATGGAATATGACTCCAATGTTTCCTTAACATTTCCATACCAATAAAATCATACACAACTTAAGCCTTTAAAACAAACAAAAGTCTCTACTTCATATCTCGGGATAGTCTTGTCCCTAACTTATCGTAATTCACTCATGTTGTCCCGTTGTTCAAAATACGGGATATAACATCCTCCCCCCCTTTAGAACATTCGTCCTCGAATGTTAAACTAACCTTACGGGCCTTATAAATAGTTCGGGGGAGTGCTTCTATAAATATCACACACAATTCATTCATTGCTCAACATAATTAAGTTAAGAATTTAAATTACCTGTGGGCACCGGAAATAAGTGGGGATACTTCTTCTGCATCTGCTCCTCGCCTTCCCGGTCATTTCCTCCCGATTATTATTCCGCCACAAAGCACCTTAACAGAGGCCACATCCTTGTTCCGCAACCTTCTTATCTGCCGATCCAATATAGCTATAGGCTGCTCTTCGTAGGACAGCTCCTCCGTGACCTGGACATCATCTACAGGAAATATTCTGGAAGGGTCACCAATACATTTACGAAGCATAGAAACATGAAATACCGGATGCACTGCGCCCAAATCAGCTGGTAGATCCAATTCGTAGGCAACTTTGCCTATTCTCCGAATAACCTGATAAGGCCCAATATATCTTGGACTGAGCTTCCCTTTCTTGCCGAATCTCATAACACCTTTCATAGGTGATACCTTCAGGAATACCCAATCACCAACCTGAAATTCCAAGTGCCGACGTCGATTATCTGCATACGATTTCTATCGACTCTGGGCCGCTAATAATCTCTCCCGGATAAGCTTCACTTTGTCTACCGCTTGCTGGATCATATCTGGGCCAATTAATTTAGTTTCTCCAACATCGAACCAGCCAATTGGTGACCTGCATTTTCTGCCGTACAAAGCCTCGTACGGTGCCATCTGAATACTGGAATGGTAGCTATTATTATAAGCAAATTCAATCAATGGCAGATGATCATCCCAGCTACCTCTGAAATCAATAACACAGGCCCGTAACATATCTTCTAGCGTCCGGATAGTACGCTCGGCCCGTCCATCGACCGAGGATGAAATGCGTACTAAGACTCACCCGGGTCCCCAATCCTTCCTGAAATGATCTCCAGAAATTAGCTGTAAACTGGGCACCTCTGTCGGAGATAATAGATATGGGAACTCCGTGAAGTCTTACTATCTCCTTAATATATAATCTGGCATAATCCTCAGCCGAATAAGTAGTCCTAACCGGAAGAAAATGGGCTGATTTTGTCAGCCTATCAACGATAACCCAGATGGAATCATACCTCCGTGGAGTGCGGGGCAAACCTGTAATGAAATCCATATTAATTATTTCCCACTTCCACGTCGGAATCTCCATTTCCTGCAATAAGCCACCGGGTTTCTGGTGCTCAATCTTGACCTGCTGGCAATTTGGGCACTGAGCCACGAATTCTGCGATATCCTTTTTCATACCGTCCCACCAGTACAGACACCTGAGATCGTGATACATTTTTGTAGCTCCTGGATGAACAGAATAACGGGCGTAATGTGCCTCGCCCATAACCTGTCGCCGTAGCTCAGCAACCTCCGGTACACACAATCTGCCCCTGTGTAATAATACCCCATCTGGTGTAATCTCGAACGGCGTCTTCTCCTTTTCACGGGCTGTGTCTCTGTACTGCACCAGAACAGGATCTTCATATTGACGGCGCTTTATTTCTTCCAGAATAGAAGATTCAGCAACTTCACGAACAGAAATCCCAGCATCCCCAGATTCGGCCAAACGGACTCCAAGACTTGCCAACTGTTGAATTTCACGAACCATTTCTTTCTTTTCTGATGGCACGTCCGCTAGGCTGCCCATAGATTTACGGCTGAGGGCATCTGCTACCACATTGGCTTTCCCAGGATGGTATAGAATATCAACATCATAATCTTTCAGCAACTCTAACCATCTCCTCTGTCGCAAATTCAGCTCCTTCTGTTTAAAGATATATTGGAGGCTTTTATGATCTGTGTAGATATCAACATGAACCCCATATAAATAATGTCTCCATATCTTCAGAGCATGAATTACCGCTGCGAGCTCCAGATCATGAGTGGGATAATTCTTTTCATGTTTTCTGAGCTGTCGGGAAGCATATGCTATGACTCGGCCGTGCTGCATTAATACACAACCCAGTCCAACACCTAAAGCATCACAATAAATAACATACCCTTCTGGTCCTTCAGAAAGTGTCAGAACTGGGGCTGTAGTCAATTTTTCCTTCAGCAACTGGAAGCTTCGTTCACAGGCATCTGTCCACTGGAATTTGGCTCCCTTCTGAGTTAGCCTTGTTAAGGGCGCTGATATTGAAGCAAATTTCTCCACAAATCTTCTCGTAATAACCACCAATCCCCGAAGCTACGTACCTCGCAGTCGGCGTTGTAGGCGGGGCCAATTCTTCACGGCTTCGATCTTCTCGGGTATCCACCCGATGCCGTCAGCTCCAATAATATGTCCCAAGAATGCCACTGATGTCAGCCAGAATTCACATTTAGAAAATTTTGCATATAATTTCTGATGCCGAAGTACCCCAAGTACCGTCCTCAGATGATCCGCGTGCTCTTCTTCTGACCGAGAATAAACCAGAATATCATCAATAAATACGATCACGAACATATCCAAGAACGGTCTGAATACCCGATTCATAAGATCCATGAATACCGCCGGAGCATTCGTCAGCCCAAAAGACATAACTCTGAATTCATAATGCCCATACCGGGTCCTGAATGCTGTCTTGGGAATATCTGCCTCCCGTACTCGCACCTGGTGGTAACCCGACCGCAGGTCTATCTTTGAGAAACATTTAGCTCCCTGTAACTGATCAAACAAATCGTCAATCCTGGGGAGGGGGTATTTATTCTTTATAGTTACCTTATTCAGCTGCCGATAATCAATACACATCCGCAGCGACCCGTCTTTCTTTCTCACAAATAATACCGGTGCTCCCCAGGGTGACGTGCTGGGTCGGATAAAGCCCTTCTCTAGTAAATCTCTCAGCTGCTCTTTTAATTCTTTTAATTCTGCCGGTGCCATTCTGTACGGAGGAATAGATATAGGCTGAGTGTCTGGCAGCACATCTATCGTGAATTCTATCTCCCGTTCAGGAGGAAGACCTGGAAGCTCGTCTGGGAATACATCTGGGAATTCATTAACCACTGGAACTGACTGAATAGTCGGTGCTTCAGCTTTTAGATCATGTACGCGAACCAGATGATAAATATAGCCTTTTCTGATCATTTTTCTTGCCTTGAGGTATGAAATAAACTTACCCCTCGGCGTTGCTGTATTACCTGCCCATTCTATAACCGGTTCACCTGGAAATTGGAAGCGGACTACTTTCTTTTGACAATCAACATTAGCATAACAAGAAGCCAGCCAGTCCATTCCCATAATAACATCAAATTCGATCATATCTAGCTCTATCAAATCTGCCTTAGTGCAACGGTCACAGATAATTATCGAACAATCTTTATATACCTGTCTGGCTATAATAGAATCCCCTACCGGAGTGGCTACCTCAAATGGTTCTATTGGTTCAGATTCTATCCCAATTTTATTAGCAACAAGAGGGGAAATATATGATAAAGTAGAACCAGGATCTATCAGTGCATATACAGTTCGAGAGAAAACCAATAATGTACCTGTAACCACGTTAGGCGACGCCTCCTGGTCCTGACGGCTGGCCAAAGCATATATGCGGTTCGAAGGACCGCTAGAACTGGCTGCTCCGCCACGGCCTCTACCGCGGCCTGCCGGTGCCGGCATACCTCGCCCCGCAGGGCGCATGGCTACTGATGATGAAGATGAACCAAAGACCTGAACCTGTAGGCTGCGCCGCACCACCTGCACTACCCCCACGCGGGCAATCTCTCATAAGGTGGCCCTGACGGCCACAAATAAAGCAAGCACCTGTAGCCCGATAGCACTCTCCAGGGTGGTGTCTCCCACAGTGGGAACACGGAGGTCTAGGTGGCCTCAACTGACCGGTACCTCTGCCCGTCTGTGAGCCTGAAGCCCTGGAGCTCTGACCCGCTCCTGAATATCCAGCACTGTCGGGTCTCCCTGCCCGTAACCTGTGGGGGCGTACTCCGGGCTGGCTGGGAGGAATATCTGCTGTGCTGCTGCTGAGGCTGTCTGCCTCGAGAATCTCCAGAATACCCGGCTGACCTAGCCCTCTTGGGCCGGCTCCTGTCATAACTCCTGTCGGGCTGGCGCCCCCTGTGTCGCTCCTCCATGCCCTGGGCGTACGCCTGTACTCGTGCAATGTCCATGCCAGGCTGAGAAGCCATCGCCATACAGCTGTCAATCAAATAATCATCCAACCCAATCACAAACTGGTGTACTCTATCAGCCATGTCTCGCTACAATATGAGGAGCGTATCCGGCCAAAGAATCAAACTCCGACCGTACTCCCGACACTCCCCGCCGCCCTGCCTCAAATGTAAAAATCTGTGAACCCTGGCTCGTCTAGTCTCTGGGGGTAGAAAATGGCCAAGAAAGGCCTCCACGAACTCGTCCCATACAGCTGGCGGAGCATCCTCACCTCTGGACAGCTCCCATGACTCATACCAATTGGCTGCTATGTCGTGCAGCCGATAAGACGCCAACTCTACCGACTCGGTCTCGGAAGCCCTGACAAGCCGCAGCGTACGCCGCATCTGTCTGATAAACTCCTGAGGGTCCTCCTCGGGCTTTGACCCGAAAAACTCTGGCGGATTACAGGTCAAGAAATAGCGAGCCCTCTGACTGTCACGTCCGCCCGCATGATCATCCTCTCGATCCCCGTGCCTCGGACCTCGCCCCCGCTACCGCCGGTCAATAGCCGAACAGCGTCCCTCATAGCCCCGTCCTCCGCCCCCGGCTGAGGAGCTGGAGGCTCGGCGCTCGAACCTCAGGGGCGGGCGGTGGAGCCGCCTCCTGTCCTGCACGCCGGGCTGCTCTGTGCCCCTCTGATGGTGATGGGATGGCATAACTGGCCGACCGGGGCACAACCTCCGGCTCGAGCTGAGCACGGGCCCTAGTAACTCTCGGGGCCCGACTGGTCTCTCCCCGCAGCGGAGACTTGCCCTCCTTCGGGCCGTCGCCTTTCTCGGAGGCATCGCTCGAAAACATAACGATTCGTTAGAAAGAAGTCATCCTAATAATACCGCTCTATCGCACGATCTAAGATCGAAAGAAAGACAACATCCTAAATGTCCGTAGCCTCCTCGTTTATAGATGTGGTGCACAACACACCGATAAACAGGACTCTACTAGACACGGTCTGTAGACATTCCGAGGACGAACCGCTCTGATACCACTTTTGTCACGACCCAACCCCGTAGGCCGTGACTAGTGTCCGAATTGGACACTCGTACGCACTTGACACTCAGAATTAGCATACTACCTCGCACAATCATACATAATCGCATATAGCCTCAGATTATCACAAAATAGTCAACATATGTCAGAAAAGCCGGCTAGGCTGTCATAATGTACAGAATCTCGAAATATGCACAAAGGCAAGCCGACTAGGCTGCCGTGGCGGGTGGACCGCCCAAAGCATATAACACACACACATAGCTGTGCAGATATAGCCATACCCACAGACATGTCCACAAACCTCTAAACAGAGTGACAAAATCATATGACGGGACAGGGCCCCGTCGTACCCCTGAATAAATATATACATATGCATCAGAAAAGTATATATATACCAAAATATAGCTCCGAACGAAGGAGCACTCCCGTAAAAAGCGAGAATAGGTGTCCTAGGCGGGTGGATCACCAAGCCGAGCGTCCGTACCGCGGCATGAAACGCACCCCCGAAGAAAGGGGGTCGCACGGAATATGTACCGAGTATGTAAAGCAAGGAATATAGTAACGTAACCATAATAACAAAAATACGTAAAATAGATATGATATGCAAAATGTCAAAATATTTAGTTAAAATATAAATCATGCATAGGCTCTTAGAACGATGGTCGCCCGCCCGTCAATGGCGCCATACCACAAAGATCACACCGTAAAAGTTTCATATCTCCGTAACCCGACATATCCCCGTAACACATCATAGCCAACCATAACACCATACACAAGATAACACCAAATATAAACGGAACCCGGCCCTCTAGGAGGAGCTCGGCGAACCGTAACACAAAGATCACACCGAATATATCATAATGCGCACGAAATATAACCGGCCCGAGATCCGGTGAACGAGGTAATAACCATAAGCACGAGCGGAGTCGTGAGTAACCATATGCATAAAATCATAATCATAACTCATTAAGTAAGTAAGAAATCCATATGCGGAAGTCAAAGTGAAAATAGTATTAAATTTTTCCGAAGGTCATTAAGGATAAGCATAGAAAAGCCGCGGGCCCCACGGACGGGTGCCGACCCCATCCGAGCCCGACTACGAGAGTTAGGGGAATGTTATGTCTTATGAAGTTACCTATTATGTTTCGGGGCGATCCGAGCTCATCGGCAAAAGTTACGAGCGTTTGAAGTTCGGAACCTTTTTGTAGCAAAATTCTTTATAAGACTTTTGAAATTCAATCTTTTGAAAACATAAGAACCTTAGTTTGGTTACATTAAAGAGTAAGTCTTTAAGAATGAATAAGGTACATATCTAAGCTCGGATCCTAAGAGCGGAATTACCCCGAGGCTCGGGTCATAGCCTAGTAGCACTAAGACATGCCAAAGAAGAGAAAGTGACGCCTTACATACCTCGTCCGCTCGCAAGCTAAGTCAAGCCTCAACTCTCGGATGCTCCAAGATCTACATAACGCCAATATACCAAACATTAGCCATAAGCCTTTAGGCATTCAATTCCAAACGAACATTAAATTCTACAGAAATTTCGGCAGCATTTCCCCTATAAATACACCAACCCCGAGATTTCAACTCGGCTAATTTCAACAACAACCAAACCAACAACCAAACTACAATATCAATAATCAATTCACAATGCATTCCAACATTAATAGTTCTTTCTACATGACTTCAACAACATTCATAATATTCCAACAACATTCAACAACACTCATAATATAGTCACTTCAACTACTTACGTTCAATCTAATATCCGCGTTTATACATTCGATTACTAATCCAAAACCATTCAAACAATATTCAAGAACGTTTTAAACAATTCATACAATTTTCCAACCAACCCAAATAAGGCTCCAACTCACCCGAATTTGTCTCCAAACCCGAAAACAACATGATCTACATTCTTTCCTTCCAAATTCATGAATTACACTAATAATCCACACATTAACAATGCAATCCTCATAAATACAAAAATCACATAAAATTCGCATAAATTTCCAAATCATCCCATAACTAACATAACATTATTTTGAGTCATTAAACTTGCATTTTTCCTCATAAAATCCATAACGACGATAACGAAATACTAACGACGATTTGTTCATTCACAACTACACAAAGGGGACCATACGGCCAACACCCCTACACACACACAAGATGATTTTCATTCTTCTCTTCACACTACAACAATCAAAACATGCTAACTAATATTAATTCATTGACTTTTAACACACACACACACACACACGGCCAACATCATATATACGGCCCAACTTCAACTTGGTTTCTATCATGAATTTCTTCCTTTTTAGCATACTACAACACATATAAACCATTCATAACACATAAAACAAGATTAGAACTCACCTTTCTTCTTCAACTTCTCAACTTGCCTAAAGTGGCCAAGATGAAAAACGAGCAATCTATCGCTTGAAACAACACTTCCACGTTAAAAAGCACCCTTGAATTAGCAAGTTTGCTTGAAGAAACTTTTTTTTTGATGGCTTAAAAATTGTCTTGAATTTCAAGCTATGGCCGAACCCTCTTGTTTTTCTCCTCTCCAAGTTTTCTTGATTTTTCTAGAATTTTTCTAAGTGTTGAAATGGCAAGATGACTAAGTCATCTTTTAAATTATATATTCACCATCCATGTGGCCATGGCCCACCCAAGGTGGCCGGCCACATGGTGAATTTTTTTTTTTTTTTTTTGAATTTTCAAACTTTCCACAAAATAGCACACTTACTAAAAATGGAATATGACTCCAATGTTTCCTTAACACTTCCATGACATTAAATTCATACACAACTCAAGCCTTTAAAACAACAAAAGTCTCTACTTCATCTCGATAGTCTTGTCCCTAACTTATCGTAATTCACTCATGGGTGGGCTATGGAGTATTGACAAGATTAGAGCCGATAAGATAAGAGATAAATTGATGAATGCTACAACAAAGTATCTTGTTTCTCACTTTGCAGTTGACAATAAAATAATTCGGACAGCTGAAACTTGAAACAACTAATGATCTAATCCATTTAGTAGTTGTTCCTAAATCATCAAAAGTTAGAATGTCTGGGAAACCTCAAAATAGAAACATCATTTTAGTTTTTGAATTTCTTTCTCCTTATGGTTGCTTTGGTGTTTCATTGACCCTTTTCCTCCGCTTCAGGACCAAAAGTTTTTCAAAAGCCTAGCTAGAGCTAGGGATTTGGCCTTTGGAAAAAAAAAGTCATCTCTTAATTTGTGGTCATGATTTATGGGTATCATGCTTCTCTTAGTGATTGAAACATCTCCCTATACATAATTTCGATAAGGAAAATATTTCATTGGTGTAGACGGGTAGAATCGCTTATACAAAAGCAGTACACAAAAAGTCTACAATCTCGTGTCTATACATGAAAGAACCTATGAGTTTACAACCTGAGGGTTCACCAAACCAGTCTAAGGGAACTAGTCCCTGAACTGTTTTCACGGATAATGACAGAAAGTAAATAAGACAAGATATTTACGTGTAAAACTCCTTACTCAAGGGATTAAAAATCACGACCTACCACAGTAGGATTTCCAACTTCACTAAACTGAGAAATGTTCAGATTACAACCTATTGCAACCTAGGAATTATACTCTTAATCCCTCACGCTTATAATAACTCTATTGTAAGCAACTCTTGACTACCTCTAGCCTAGCCTAATACACCTTACCTACCTTTAGACAAGTGTACCACTCAAAGCTTAAGTAGGTAAATAACCTATAAACAACTTCTGAGAATTTAAACTAATACACCTAGACTAACTTTAACTTAATGTACCACTCAAAAGCTTGTGAAGATAAACTTCTTACAAGCAGCCCTTGAGAATTCAAGCACCTACAAACAACTTCTTAAAAGAGAAGAGTAGGTTTACAATTTATAGAACAAAGGAACAAGAACTCAACAACCTAAGGACTTGAAGCATCTTCAGTTCAGGGATCTGGTCCTTTGGCTTGTTGAGGCTTTGTTCTTGAGAGCACCTTGAGAGGGGTGGCGGCTGCACTTGAGAGAAATATAATTTTCAGATTTGCAAGTGTTGGTCTTTAACCTAGCAACATGTTGTATATATATTAGGGAGCATGTGAGAATCATGTGACCATGGATAGGGACCTTTCATCTTTTCATATTGTCTTTTAGCTACAGGTTGGACCTCCAGCATACTGCACCTGTGCTACTGCTGTTCTGCCAGTCAAAATAGTGCACACAACTTTCTAGCTGTCATATTTCGTACAGTGCCTAGGGAACCTGATCAAGGACCTGGTCCTTGGCGTGTTTGTCAAATCATCAAAACTACAACATGTCATAACTCATCAATTTCCATCTTTTTGATGATGACAAATTTGTAATTGATGTTTCCCTGAGAACCAGGTTCCTCTTAATAGAAAACGCCAGCAGGATGAATGTTACACCTCGAGAAATTTTTCGTTGATGCGCAACGAATAGACTAACGAAGTATGCTGTCACGACCCAACCCCGTAGGCCGTGACTTGTGTCCGAATTGGGCACTCATACGTACCTGACACTCAGAATTAGCATACTAACTCGCATAATTATACATAATCACATATAGCCTCAGATTATCACAAAATAGTCAACATATGTAGCATAAGCCAGGGTCATAATGTTCATAATGTACAGAATCTCGAAATATGCACAAAGGCAAGCCGACTAGGCTGCCGTGGCGGGGGAACCGCCCAATACATAAAACACACACACATAGCTGTACAGATATAGCCTTACCCGACATGTCCACAGACCTCTAAACAGAGTAACAAAATCATATGACGGGACAGGGCCCCGTCGTACCCCTGAATAAATAGATACATATGCATCGAAAAAGTATATATACCAAAATATCGGCTCCGAACGAAGACGAGCACTCCCGATGAAAGCGGAATAGGTGTCCTAGGCGGTGGGTCACCAAGCTGAACGTCTGTACCTGCGGGCATGAAACGCAGCCCCCGAAGGAAGGGGGTCAGTACGGAATATGTACTGAGTATGTAAAGCAGAAATACAGAACCACAATAACAAAATACAGAAAATAGATATGATATGCAAAATGTCAAAATATTTAGTTAAAATATAAATCATGCATAGGCTCTTAGAACGATGGTCGCCCGCCTGTCGATGGCGCCATACCACAGTATCACACCAGAAAGTTTCATAGCTCCGTAACCCGACATATCCCCGTAACACATCATAGCCAACCATGACACCATACACAGCATAACACCAAATATAAACGGAACTCGGCCCTCTGAGGAGGAGCTCGGCGAACCGTAACACAGCATCACACCGGAATATACCATAATGCGCACGAAATATAACCGGCCCGGGATCCGGTAAACGAGGTATTAACCATAAGCACGAGCGGAGTCGTGAGTAACCATATGCATCAAATCATACTCATAACTCGTTAAGTAAGTAAGAAATCCATATGCGGAAGTCAAAGTGAAATTAGTATTAAATTTTTTTCCGGAGGTCATTAAGGATAAGCGTAGAAAAGCCGCGGGCCCCACGGACGGGTGCCGACCCCATCCGAGCCCGGCTACGAGAGTTAGGGGAATGTTATGTTCTATGAAATTACCTATTATGTTTCGGGGCGATCCGAGCTCATCGGCAAAAGTTACGAGCGTTTGAAGTTCGGAACCTCTTTGGTAGCAAAATTCTTTATAAGCCTTTTGAAATTCAATCATTTGAAAACATAAGAACCTTAGGTTGGTTACATTAAAGAGTAAGTCTTTAGGAACGAATAAAGTACGTATCTAAGCTCGGATTCTAAGAGTGGAATTACCCCGAGGCTCGAGGCATAGCCTAGTTAGCACTAAGACATGCCAAAGAAAAGAAAGTGACGCCTTACATACCTCGTCCGCTCGCAAGCTAAGTCAAGCCTCAACTCTCGGATGCTCCAAGATCTACATAACGCCAACATACCAAACGTTAGCCATAAGCCCTTAGGCATTCAATTTCAAACGAACATTAAATTCTACAGAAATTTCGGCAGCATTTCCCCTGTAAATACACCAACCCCGAGATTTCAACTCGGCTAATTTCAACAACAACCAAACCACAACCAAACTACAACATCAATAATCAATTCACAATGCATTCCAACATTACTAGTTCTTTCTACACGACTTTAACAACATACATAATATTCCAATAACATTCAACAACATTCAAAATATACTCATTTCAACTACTTACGCTCAATCTTATATCCGCGGTTATACATTCGATTACTAATCCAAAACCTTCCACACAATATTCAAGAACGTCTTAAACAATTCGCACAATTTTTCAAACAATCCAAACATTGTTCCAATTCGCCCGAAATTGCCCCCAAACCCGAGAGCAACACCATTCGCATTCCTTTCTTCCAATTTCATGAATTACACCAACAATCCATGCATTAACAATGTCATTCTCTTAAGTACAAAATTTTACATTAAACGTACAATGACTTCCAAAACAGTCCGCAACCACCACAACATTAACTTAGATCATCCAAAAGCTCATTATCGATATAGAATTCACAACGACGACAACTAAGGCATTAAGTAACATTCACTCATCCTTGTCACAAGCATGGCCTATATTCGGCCATCTTCATACACACACATATATATGATTCCCATTCATTCAACACACTACAACAACAAGGAAACATGCTACATATAATTCAATCTATCAATCCAACAATACATTGCACACACACGGCCACAAGCCATGCATGCTCCATGTTCACGGCTTGGTTCCAATACATAGATTTTCATGAATTTCATTCATATTTACATACTACGACATGCCCACACCATTCACAACACATAAAAGAGAATTAATTCTTACCTTTTCTTCTTCACTTCACACGTTAGCTAAGGTGGTGGATGAGAGGAACAGATGGTTTATTGATCCAAACAACGCTCCTACGTTAACGAGAACCCTTCAATTAGTTGTTTTGCTAGAAGAAACCAATTTTTCTATGGCTAATTCTTGGACTTGTTTTCTCTTGGTCTTGGCCGAAAGCTTTGCCCTTGTTTTCTTCAAGTTTTTTCTTGATTTTTCTAGAGGAATGAAGAGCAAGATGACTTAGTCATCTTTTAAGTTGCCAAATAAAAAAAAATTCATGTGGCCATGGCCCACAAACTAAGATGGCCGGCCACTTTGGCCCTAAATTTCCATAATTTACAAGTTTTTCTTAATCCATTTTGACCCCAAGTATTTCCTTAATACTTTCATACCAATAAAGTCATACACCACTTATATTTTAAAACAAAATCGTGATTAAAAATCCCGACTTCATGTCCCGGAATTGTCTTGTTCCTAACTTGTCATAATTCACTCATATTGTCCCGTTGCTCAAAATACGGGATATAACATATGCGATGTTTCGATAAGTGAGAAATGGCATTTGATGGCCCTAATTAAGATTTCAAAGACATTCGAGGTAAGAGAAGAAAATTCGCCAAGAAAAGGCAAGGTATACGTTATGTATCGGAAAGGATTTACGAGTACCAAGTTAATGATGACTTAACAATATTTTGGAGAAGATTTATAACGTCCCTTAGATTGTTAGAGGTGCTAAACAAGTGTTAAGAAGGTTCCATAAGGATTGGAGATCGAACGAAACGACGGAATCCATTTCAGAGAAGTGGAGTTATACGACCACTTATACGGTCCGTATAACTTTATACGGTCCGTATAAGGGGTCCGTATAACTCCCAGCAGGGAGATGATTTTCTGGTTGGTGAACCACGGCCACTTATACGGACCGTACAATACTATACGGACCGTATAAGTGTCCGTATAGTACCCGACGGGCTGATTTTTAGTTTTTATATAAATAGATGCCTTGGGTTCTTTTACTTCGTTTTTCATCTTCTACAAGTATTGAGAGCACAAAACCCTTCTCTAAGCACATTCCACTTAAGTCCAAGAGAACACAAAGATCAAAGACTAGAATCAAGTGTTTACGTGTTAGAAAGCTTCCAAGGGTTAGAGGACTACAAAAGATTCCATTGGAGGTGAACTAGGGTTTTGGTTCAAGTGAAGTATTTCCACTCAAGGTTAATTCCTACACCATATAAGGTAATTTTTATGATATTTCCATATTGTTTAAGGTATTGAGACATTGAAACACTTGGATTGTAGAAGAATATAAAAAATGGGTCTTGAATGTGAGAATAGTGATATTTGTGAGTAGTAGCTTGGGTTGAGTAATGATTCTTGATATGTTATGATTATAATCATGTTATAAATGATATTGAGAACATGGGATAAACATTGTATATGAGCGAATGTAATAGTGTGCTATGACCATGGATATGGATTATTGGAAGTGAATTGAGAAGTAAGGATAATGTAGGTGAATAAAAACCATTGTTATGATGTTGTGAATGTTATTATTGATGTTTGGGAGTTGATATATGATATGGACGAAGTCGTATAAATATAGGAGATGCTATCCAATTTTATCTAGCATTAGTCATGTATGCTAAGCTATCGATTTTCTAATGTTAGTATAACTCTAATGAAGGTAGAAACGTGAGCATTGAAGGAGAACGTGCAAGTGATAGAATAATTGAATGGAAAGGTATGTAAGGCTAACCCTTCTTTCATAAGTCATGGTTCCTTGGACAAATATCTATTCTTCTATGAGCCTATGATGTCCTCCAAATGATTTTATCTTTAAAAGCTACTAAGCTCATGATTCTCGATATGTTACGATTGTACTAAATTCCTTATATGGTGAGAAATCCTCTAAGGATGGATGTGATGAACGACGATAGTAATGATGCTAAAGATGCTTATGAGCTCTTATATATATATATGTTTATGTATGACTATTATGTAACCCCGAGCTTATAAGGCCGGGTATGATATGTATTGCGCGCGCACCACTGCAGTTGGGTACGGATAACCCTGAGCCTTGGTAGGGCCAGGTATGTATAATCACCGAGCTTGCCATGGCCGGGTATGTAAAACACCGAACCTTCACGGTCGGATATGCTATGTATATAATATGAATATGAATACGAAATATGCTATGTATACGAAAATGGATACGGAATGTAAATGAGTACGGATTTGAATACGGATACGGATATGGATGTATGTACACAATCACACATTAGAAATGGGAAGTCCCTATGAAAAGCAAGTAAGTGTTTATGACGATGGTTCTACTACCTCCCATCTTATGTATTTCTTATGTTGCTTATTATGCTTCTATAATGATATTGATCATGCTTTACATACTCAGTACATTCTCCGTACTGACGTCCTTTTATTTGTGGACGCTGCGTCATGCCCGCAGGTGGCTAGGGAGACAGGCTTGATCCATAGCTTTATTACTCAGGGACTATATAGCGGAGCTCCATTTCATTCGGAGTTACAGCTTTTGGTATTTATTCTTTTATGTACATATTTATGGACATAGCGGGGTCCTGTCCCGTCTATATGATATGACATACTCTCCTTAGAGGCTTGTAGACATGTGTATATGGTTAGATGTATTTGGCCTTGTCGGCTAGTCTTGTGTATATCATTTTGTTAGCCTCGTCGGCTTATGTACATTGATATGGGCATTGTTATTAATGGTGATATACATACATATATATATATATATATATATATGTATCGTTGGCCAATGGGATTAGTATGAATAATGGATGGAAAGTATGAATTAGCTATGTGGCTCACCTAGATGTAAATGTAAATGTATGATAAGAGGTGCCTGGGTGGGTTAGCACCGGGTGCCCGTTGCGGTCCTCCGGTTGGGTCGTGACAAAAGTGATATCAGAGCAGTTCTGTCCTAGGGTGTGTCTACGAGCCGTGTCCAGTAGAGTCTTGGTTATGGGTGTGTTGCGCACCACACTTATAAACAAGAGGCTGCGGGCATTTTAGGAATGAATGACCTTCTTTCTTTATAATATCGTGCGATAGAGCTATGACATAAGAACTTCTTTTTCCTTAACTGTGTGTTATGTATTGCAGAGATGCCTGTAAAGAGAAAGGCTACGGCAGCCCAAAAGGGCAAGACAGTGGCAGAAAAGCGGGCTGAAAGAGCACCGCCAACAGTTGTAGAGGAAAGTGAGTCCTAGAATGCGGCTCAATCTCAGTCCTCCCATTCAGTGCCTATGTCTGAGGAGCGTGAGGGAGCCTCAGCCCTAGCTCCAGCACCTCCAGTTCCTCCACCGGATGCTTCAGGCCAAGATGTAAAAGAGGCCATTCAATTGCTTACTCAATTGGTTGCCGCCCAGACTCAGCGGCAAAGTACAGGGCAAGGTGATAGGGCTGTTAGTGCAAAGGCCATGATTTTATTAGCTTGAACCCTCCGAAATTCTTTGGATCAAAGCCGGATGAGGACCCTCAGAATTTTATCGATGGAATGTTGAGGACACTTCGGTTAATACATGCTTCGGACACCGAATCGGTGGAGTTAGCATCCTATAGGTTGAGGGATATTGCGGTTCATTGGTACACGGTTTGGATGGCTTCACGCGGAGCCAATGCGCCTTCCCCGGTATGGCAAGAATTTTTAGATGCTTTCCTCCGACATTACCTGCCTCCAGAAGTTCGGCGAGCTAGAGCCGATAAGTTCTTAAATTTGAGGCAAGGAAGCATGAGTGCTTTAGAGTATAGTCTCCGCTTCAATTCTTTGGCTAGGTATGCTTCGGCCATGGTAGCGGATATGGGTGACCGAGTGTACCGATTTGTGAAAGGCCTAGGGCCACATCTGATGGATAGGTGCTTGATTGCATCCCTTTAGGACAATATGGATATTTCCCGCATTCAGGCCCATGCTCAGAATTTAGAAGAATGCCAACAACAACAAAGAAGTGAGCGCGAGCATGATAGAGGGTATAAGGGCCAGATCTTTGGGTCCGATGAGTGAGTTCAGAGGCGGGCACCGACAACAGTTTTCTAGGCATTCAGGTCATTCTATGACTAGTGCACCTCCACAGTTTTCAGGCCAGAGATTTGATAGGTCTACTCATTCCGGGCCGAGTCAGAGTTTTTCCGGTTCGCAGTTCAGAGGTGATTCGGGTCAGGCGAGGCCACCCGTGCCACGATGTTCCCAGTGTGGGAAGTTACATTGGGGCCAGTGCCGATTGGGTTCAGAGGTTTGCTATTCATGTGGTCGGCCAGACCATATTATGCGTGATTGCCCCTCAGTTGGTGGCAGAGGTAGGACCCAGCCTTCAGGGTCGGTAGCCGGATCTTCATCATCTATACGCCCTATGGGGCCAGGTTCACATGCGCCAGTCGGCCATGGTAGAGGCAGAGGGAGAGTCCCCAGTTCTAGCGGTCCTCAGCACCGTATTTATGCTTTGGCTGGACGCCGAGATCTTGAGTCTTCTCCTGATATGGTCATAGGTATATTATCGGTATTTTCTCATGATGTATATGCTTTGATAGATCCAGGCTCCACATTTTTATATGTTACTCTGTATATTGCGGGTCGGTTTAGAGTCGAACCGGATTCGATCAAACCTTTTGAGGTGTCTACACCCGTTGGTGAATCGGTAATAGCTAGTTAAGTATATAGAAACTGCATAGTTGTGATTTGCGACCGTCGTACTATGATTGACTTGCATGAGTTAAAAATGGTGGATTTTGATGTTATTATGGGCATGGATTGGTTGGCTTCTTGCTATGCCAATGTTGATTGTAGAATGAAAACGGTTCGTTTCCAATTTCCGGGAGAACCAATTTTAGAATGGAAAGGGAATACTGCGTCACCAAAAGGTAGGTTTATTTCCTATCTTAAAGCAAGGAAAATGATCACAAAAGGTTGCATTTATCACCTAGTTCGGGTTCAAGATGTAGAAGCTGAACCGCCAACTCTTCAGTCAGTTCCCGTGGTGAATGAATTTCTGGATGTGTTCCCGGAAGAGCTTCCAGGCCTCTCTCCCGAGTGGGAGATTGATTTTGCTATTGACGTGTTTCCAGACACCAAGCCTATATCTATTCCACCTTATAGAATGGCTCCCGCAGAGTTGAGAGAGTTGAAGGAGCAATTGAAGGACTTGCTTGAAAAAGGCTTTATTAGGCCTAGTTCATCCCCGTGGAGAGCACCCGTATTGTTTGTCCGAAAGAAAGATGGCTCCTTACGAATGTGCATTGACTATCGGCAATTGAATAAGGTGAAAATTAAGAATAAATATCCTCTTCCAAGGATTGATGAATTATTTGATCAATTACAAGGTGCCAAATGGTTTTCAAAGATAGATTTGAGGTCCGGGTATCATCAGGTGAGAGTTAGGGAGAAAGATATCCTTAAGACAGCCTTCAGAACATGATATGGCCATTTTGAGTTCCGGGTAATGTCATTTGGGCTAACTAATGCACCGGAAGTATTTATGGATTTGATGAACAATGTGTTCAGGCCCTTCCTAGATCTATTTGTGATTGTATTCATCGACGACAGCTTGGTGTATTCTAGATCCGAGGCAGAACACGCGGATCATTTGCGTACTATCCTTAGAGTGCTTCAAACTTGAGAGTTATTCGCCAAATTTTCTAAGTGTGAGTTCTGGTTGGACTCAGTGACATTCTTGGGGCACATTATTTTAGCCGATGGTATTCGAGTAGATAGCCAAAAGATTGAGGGCGTGAAGACTTGGCCAAGGCCCACGACTCCTACGGAGGTTCGTAGCTTTCTAGGCTTAGCAGGTTATTACAGGAGATTTGTTGAAGGTTTTTCTTCTATTTCTGCGCCACTAACAAAGTTGACCCAGAAATCAGCGAAGTTTCAATGGACAGATGCTTGTGAATGCAGTTTCCAAGAGCTAAAACATAGATTGACTTCTCGCCCCGGTCCCCGACACTTCCAGAGGGATTGAAAGGTTATGTTGTTTATTGCGATGCTTCAGGTGTTGTACTAGGCTGTGTATTGATGCAACATGGTGAGGTGATTACGTATGCTTCAAGGCAATTATGGAAACATGAGAAGAATTATCCAACCCATGATCTTGAATTGGCTGCAGTGATTCATGCACTAAAGATGTGGAGACATTATTTGTATGGTGTCCATGTGAATATTTATACAGATCATAAGAGCCTTCAGTATATCTTCAAGCAGAAAGAGTTGAATTTGCGGCAACGACGATGGTTGGAATTGCTAAAAGATTATGATGTCGATATTCTGTATCATCCCGGAAAGGCAAATGTTGTGGCTGATGCTCTTAGCCGTAGATCTATGGGAAGTTTGTGTGACGTACAACCAGAGAAGAGAGAAATGGCCCGTGAGCTCCAACAGTTAGCTAGCCTAGGAGTTCGAGTAGTGGACTCAAGTAGCAGGGGAACTACCATTCAGAATTCAGCAGTCTCGCCGCTAGTAATGGAAGTGAAAGAGCGACAATACGAAGATCCCATGCTAATGCATTACAGAGATACACTCCCTCAGAAGGAGAAGTCATCATTTGAGATCTCAGGAGATGGAGTTCTTCGATGCCAAGGCAGATTATGTGTTCCTGATGTGGCATGTTTACGCCACCAAATATTGAGAGAAGCTCATTGTTCCCGTTATTCTATCCACCTCGGAGCAACAAAAATGTATCATGATCTTAAATCCGTATATTGGTGAAATGGGATGAAGAAGGATATAGCGGAATTTGTAGCTCAATGTCCCAACTGTCAACAAGTGAAAATCGAGCACCAAAAGCCGGGCGAATTGTTGCAAGCTATAGAAATCCCAACTTGGAAGTGGGAAGTAATTAACATGGAATTTATTACAGGCTTGCCCCGTTCTCGACGTAAGCACGACTCTATATGGGTGATTGTGGATAGACTCACGAAGTCAGCTCATTTCTTACCAGTCAGAACTACATATGTGGCAGAAGATTATGCAAAGCTTTATGTTAAGAAGATAGTGCGACTCCATGGTGTTTCAGTATCTATTATCTCAGATAGAGGAACTCAGTTTACAGCTAATTGAAAGTCCTTCCAAGAGGGTTTGGGGACTCATGTGAGCCTTACCACGACATTTCATCCGCAGACTGATGGACAAGCTGAACGTACCATTCAGACCCTCGAGGATATGTTACGGGCATGTATGTTAGATTTTGGAGGTAATTGGGATGATCACTTACCACTTATTGAATTTGCTTATAATAAAAGTTATCATTCTAGCATCCAAATGGCTCCGTATGAGGCTTTACATGGGTGAAAGTGTAGATCCCCAATTGGGTGGTTTGAAGCAGGAGAGACTAAATTGATAGGGCCAGACTTGGTCCAACAAGCCATAGAGAAAGTTAAGCTCATACAAGATCGGCTATTGGCAGCTCAAAGTCGTCAGAAGTCCTATGCGGATAATCGTCGAAGGGACTTAGAGTTCCAGGTTAAAGATTGGGTATTCTTAAAGGTGTCGCCGATGAAGGGCGTTATGAGATTTGGCAAAAAGGGGAAGCTTAGTCCCCGGTACATTGGGCCTTATGAGATTGTACGCAAGGTAGGCAAAGTGGCTTACAACTTAGATCTACCTCCTGATTTGGAGTCAGTTCACCTAGTTTTCCATGTTTCGATGCTTCGTAAATGTGTTGGAGATCCTACTAGGATCGTGCCAGTGAATGATGTTCAAGTGACAGAAAAGTTGACTTATGAAGAGGTACCCATTGCCATATTAGATAGGCAAGTACGGAGGCTTAGAAACAAAGAAGTGGCCTCAATTAAGGTTTTGTGGAGAAACAATAACCGAGAAGAGATGACATGGGAAGCGGAAGAAAATATGAAATCCAAGTACCCGCACTTATTTCAGCCCCTAGAAGAGATCCAAGATGAGACATCAAGATCATGAGGTATGTATGCTTCCTTTTTATGCATTTGGGTCGTGTGTGGCCAAACTCTATTGCTTTTATGTTGTGGCCCTGTGAGGCATCGTTATTATGGGCTGTTGTGACAGGATGGTAGTACCATATTACAGGGGAAACTCTGGTGAAATTTTTATAGAATCCCTGAGAACCTAACATTCGAGGACGAATGTTCTTAAGGGGGGAAGAATATTACACCTCAGGAAATTTTTTGTTGATGCACAGCGAATAGACTAAAGAAGTATGCGATGTTTCGATAAGTGAGAAATGGCATTTGATGACCCTAATTAAGATTTCAAAGACATTCGAGGTTAGAGAAGAAAGTTCGCCAAGAAAAGGTAAGGTATACGTTATGTATCGAAAAGGATTTACGAGTACCAAGTTAATGATGACTTAACGATGTTTTGGAGAAGAGATATAACGTCCCTTAGATTGTTAGTGAGGTGCTAAACAAGTGTCAAGAAGGTTCCATAAGGATTGGAGATCGAACGAAACGACGGAATCCATTTCTAGGAAATGAGTTATACGACCACTTATACGGTCCGTATAACGTTATACGGTCCGTATAAGGAGTCCGTATAACTCCCAACAGGGAGATGATTTTCTGGTTGGTGAACCACGGCCACTTATACGGACCGTACAATACTATACGGACCGTATAAGTGTCCGTATAGTACCCGACGGGCTGATTTTTAGTTTTTGTATAAATAGATGCCTTGGGTTCTTTTACTTCATTTTTCATCTTCTAAAAGTATTGAGAGCTCAAAAACCTTCTCTAAGCACATTCCACTCAAGTCCTAGAGAACACAAAGATTAAAGACTAGAATCAAGTGTTTATGTGTTAGAAAGCTTCCAAGGGTTAGAGGACTACAAAAGATTCCATTGGAGGTGAACTAGGGTTTTGGTTCAAGTGAAGTATTTCCACTCAAGGTTCATTCCTACACCATCTAAGGTAAGTTTTATGGTATTTTCATGTTGTTTAAGGTATTGAGACATTGAAACACTTGGATTGTAGAAGAATATAGAAAATGGGTCTTGAATGTGAGAATAGTGATATTTGTGAGTAGTAGCTTGGGTTGAGTAATGATTCTTGATATGTTATGATTATAATCATGTTATAAATGATATTGAGAACATGGGATAAACATTGAATATGAGCGAATGTAATAGTGTGCTATGACCATGGATATGGATGATTGGAAGTGAATTGAGAAGTAAGGATAATGTAGGTGAATAAAGACCATTGTTATGATGTTGTGAATGTTATTATTGATGTTTGGGAGTTGATATATGATATGGACGAAGTCGTATAAATAAAGGAGATGCTGTCCAATTTTCTCTAGCTTTAGTCATGTATGCTAAGATATCGATTTTCTAATGTTAGTATAACTCTAATGAAGGTAGAAACGTGAGCATTGAAGGAGAACGTGCAAGTGATAGAATAGTTGAACTGAAAGGTATGTAAGGCTAACCCTTCTTTCATAAGGCATGGTTCCCTGGTCAAATATCTATTCTTCTATGAGCCTATGATGTCCTCCAAATGATTCTATCTTTAAAAGCTACTAAGCTCATGATTCTCGATATGTTACGATTGTACTAAATTCCTTATATGGTGAGAAATCCTCTAAGGATAGATGTGATGAACGACGATAGTAATGATGCTAAAGATGCTTATGAGCTCTTATATATATATATGTTTATGTATGACTTTTATGTAACCCCGAGCTTATAAGGCCGGGTATGATATGTATTGCGCGCGCACCACTGCAGTTGGGTACGGATAACCCTGAGCCTTGGTAGGGCCAGGTATGTATAATCACCGAGCTTGTCATGGCCGAGTATGTGAAACACCGAACCTTCACGGTCGGTTATGCTATGTATATAATATGAATATGAATGCGAATATGCTATGTATACGAAAATGGATACGGAATGTAAATGAGTACGGATATGAATACGGATACGGATATGGATGTATGTACACAATTACGCATTAGAAATGGGAAGTCCCTATGAAAAGCAAGTAAGTGTTTATGACGATGGTTCTACTACCTCCCATCTTATGCTATTTCTTATGTTGATTATTATGCTTCTATAATGATGTTGATCATGCTTTACATACTCAGTACATTCTCCGTACTGACGTTCTTTTATTTGTGGACGCTACGTCATGCCCGCAGTGGCTAGGGAGACAAAGTGCTTGATCCATAGCTTTATTACTCGTGACTACATAGCGAGCTCCATTTCATTCGGAGTTACAGCTTTTGGTATTTATTCTTTTGTGTACATATTTATGGGCATAGCGGGGTCCCGTCCCGCCTATATGATATGACATACTCTCCTTAGAGGCTTGTAGACATGTGTATATAGTTAGATGTATTTGGCCTTGTCGGCTAGTCATGTGTATATCATTTTGTTAGCCTCGTCGGCTTATGTACATTGATATGGGCATTGTTATTGATGGTGATATATATATAGAATGGATGGAAAGTATGAATTAGCTATGTGGCTCACCTAGATGTAAATGTGAAAGTATGATAAGTGGTGCCCGGGTGGGTTAGCACCGGGTGAATTAGTATGAATAATGGATGAAAGATGCGATTTTTCAGTTGTACCTGTGAGACCAGGTTCCTCCTGCGGACTAGACTCTCAATATTCATGTTTGAACCTTTCACAATTGTGCAATATTAGCCAACCATATCAACTTCATTTGGGACTTCCCCCTGAGAACATGGCCCTTAACATCATGTGCCATATCAATTGCTTTTGAGACCAAGTTCTTTTAGTGCTAGTGAGTGTGATCCAACAGTATGTTTCACTTTCATAGGCATCTACACTCACTGTGCATATTCTTAACTAGCAATCAAGAATCAGGAAACAATTAGTTAATTAAGCAAAGTAATGGAACTTTAATTTGTTTCTTCCCCCTTGTGGCATCATTGAAAAGAGATATAAGATTAGCACAAGGCTAAAGAAGTGCAAAGACATTAACTCAGGCCACTTGGGCATTTCAGAGTGATCAGTAACAGAAACAACTAGAACAATATGAAGGAGAAAACATATCCACAAAACAGAGCAATTGTCATTGATATTTAGCATTTAGTTTAAGCATAAATATACAAAATAAAGTTGCCATAGTACCATAGTCATCGTTACAGGACAAAAAGAGATTTTAGAAAACTAAGACCCGGTTCAAGCAAGAGAAAAGACAAAAAGGAGGGGTCCAAAAGGTTTGAAGGTGAGGGATCATGGGTTTGCAGGTTTGATTGGATTGAGAGCTTTAAGCATCATGTCCGGCCTGGGATCTGCAGCTCTGTGATTTTCCAAGATTTGCTCCTAAAGTTTTCCAACTTTTTGCTGTAGATTTACATTTTCATCCCTTAACTTAGCAACCTCTGCTGTTTGTATCTTTCTAGGACTAGGTCCTCCAGCCTTTAACTTAGCATTTTCTGATCTTAACAAGGCATTTTCAACCTGCAGCCTCTCTACTTCAACTAACATTTTCTCATTTGCCTCAATGAGACTCGAAATAGTAGAGGTGCTTCCTATTCCCACTTTCTTTTGCACAATACCACATTCCTCTAACATGCTCAAAGAGAACATCTATTTCCTTATCCCTGTAGTGGCTTTCCCAGTAGCAACCTTGAAGTGATAAAAAACTTTTGTCAGGAGGAAACCATAAGGTAGACCATGCTTTCCATCTTTTGTATTCACGACTTTCATCATGTGCTCAATCATAATGAAGGGTAGACTGACTAAGTGTCCTTCATCCAAAACCTCCATCAGGAACAGATCCCTCTTAGATGTAATGCACCTTTTCTCAGCTCTGGGCAGTACCACCTTGTTGATCAACTCAAAAAGAAGCTGATATTATGGCTTCATTTGCTTCTTGTACAGAGTATCAGTGGTCATTTGCTCTCCAATCTTGACTATGAAACTTTTGAAATCATCTGAGGCTTTGATATTTTTGTCATTTCCCAGCCTTTTCATTCCCTCAGTTGGGACACCAAGAATCTCTCCCAGCTGAGTTTCATCCAAAGTGAAATCGGCCTTTTCAACTCTGCATTCTAAGGTATAGTTATCAGTGTACTGCAGATTTACAAAGAAATCTGCTACCTCTTTCTCATAGGAAAAAGTAGGGCCTTAAAATAGATGGTCCCATTGTTGAGCTTTTAAGATTTTCATCAATTCATTCAAACCCCGATCTCTAACTACTTCAGGATCAAGCACTCTTCCAAGTAGCACCTTTTGTCCTTTCAGATTCTTAATTCTCAAAATCTCTTCATTTTTTCTAAGTAGTCCCTGTCTTGAAGGACCAGGTCCCTTGATGACTTCCACCTTTCTCCTTTTGGATGGACCTGTTTCCTCAATTTCACTGCCCTTCCTTTTCTTAGAAGATTTGGAGATTTTCTGAGAATTGTTCAATTCAGCAGTGTCTTTCTCAATTCACAATTCCACCTTCTTTTTAGATCTTTTTCTTTCCAAGGGAGGCTCCTCTTCTTCCTTTCCCGTCTCAACCACATTCACCACCTCTTCTTTGTCTCTTGACCTACTTAATTCAGCAGTTTTCACCAATCTTCTTCCATTCTTTGGACTTTTCTTTTTATCAGACTTAAGAGTAGAGTCAGGTTATGCTTGAGTTCTGAGTTTGATAGTGAAAGGTTTCTTGCTAGGCTGTGAGAAATTTTTCTTTTTGGTAATATGTTTACTCTTGGTAGTATTTCCCTTCCCATGTAGTTTTGAGGCACCAGGTTCTCTTCTTGGGTGTCCTTCCAGAGGTACAACAATGGAGGACAGGGGTACAAGATCCAAGCAGTCTTTCTCGGGACCAGATCCCTTAATCACATACTCTGTTTCACCACAGTTCCTCGGTTCCACTTCATTTTCTACCAACTTTTTCTCAATCTCTCCAGGTCTCTCCTGTGCTTCCATACTTACTTTTTCAGATTCCCCTTCAATCACTTCTTTCTTAGCAATATCCACTTCTTTCTTAGTAATAGCACTTACAATACTTCGTAAAATGACATCAAGGTTATCACCAGCATTATTTAAACAACTATTCACATTTTTACTTCTCACTTTAGCAGTATCACCACCCACGTTGACTGCAACATCTTCTGCACTTTTACTAGATTTTTCCATTATCTCACTTTCATTTGTTGCATCACCTGACACAGCCCTTCCTATTTCAACCTCGGTATCCAAGATAACATCCCTTACAGATAACTTCACCTCTTTTTCACAACTACCAATCACAGTATCAACATTTACGACACTTTCTACTTCTTCTGTACTGGCTAAGGAGTTGAAATTACCTAATTTTTAAGGCTGTTCTTCTAAAACGATTTCCTCAGTCTCATGCATCACCTCTAGTAACCTATAGACTTCAGCACCTTTGTTTTGACTTGACACCTCTATCCTATCATCATTATCAATTGTTTCTTCCGTAAGACCAAAGAGTTGGGAGGTAGTAATGGTTTTGGCATTAATGTCAGAGTCGGGGTTGTCAGACAAAGAGGGTTTTGTAGATTTAGAGATAAAAACTTTTGATTTTTGTTCCTCTTGAGTTTTAAAGGGACCAAAAATAGTTGGTTTAGGTGAAAACACATTGAGTTTTTGGATAGTAGAAATATGATCCTTTTGAGAATTAGAAGATGATAGTGGGTCTGTTAGAGTGGGTTCTTTGGAAGGTGAGAGAGTGGGGTTGGTTTTTGTTCCAACCAAAGATGAGGACTCAAGGTTAGACATGGTCTATTTTGAGCAAAGAGATGGAAAGGAGGGTAGGATTTGATAGAGTTTAAGGTATTGAGGGTGAAGTGAGAGAATGGAAGGAAGAGTGTAAATTGGCTTATATGGGGAGAAGGAACTGATTTCTATTGGTTTGACCAAAAAGTACTTTTACAATTGGGTCAGTTCAGAGAAAAAGAGACGTTTGGGCTTAAAAATAAGTGGGAACTAATGATGACATGGCACTTAGGAAAAATTAAAAAGTATGTAAATGCTTGAAAAGACTACTAACCTGAGTCATAGGGACCTGATCCCTTGACCTTTATGAAGACAACTTACGCAAAAACTCTGAAGAGTGTAATGTCTCCAAAGTTAGGTTGTCCTGAAAATTGCCATGTGAGCATACCTATAACGGTATAAGAATGAGTTAGATATATCTAAAAAAAACACTTTATGCATTGTACCTCTTTTTTCAACATAGCCATTCATTGAGGAGCTACTAGATAATTTGGAACACATACAACTTCAACTGACTCAATCTATATAGCTCAAACATCGTTTCAAGGATTTAGATGACACCACTGATTGCATATTCAACTCCACTCAAGAGGGAACTCATGTTATTTGCTTTTTTGTATATGAAGAGTCAAGCATATTCAATCATCATATCTAATTCCATGAGTACTCTTTACATTCATAAAGAACCCAGTTCAAGGGACTTCAGCATATCCAATAGGCTTATGTTATTCCTGATAAGGAGTGGGGACCAGGTTCTTCGATCGTTTAGGATACAATTGTCTCCTCTTAGATATCTTCAAAGGGGACCCTTTTGAACTTAGTTGAATTTTAATCTGCAACTCAATACATAGCACAAGGGTAGTGGTTTCTAGCCTTTGCATACAATAAAGATTTGCTTGACACTTCAGAGATTTCAATATCGTCCCTCATAAGCCTTTGTGCAAATCCTTGATGGCACTTGAGTAGGGTGCGTTTTGATGGCTTATAAATTTGCAAACACAGAAGATGATTTTCCTTATTGGTCATCCCTTGATCAGAACATTTGTCCATGAGATGGACACCCCTCTCTTCTCTCCTCCCAAGTTATCTTGATGCTCAAAGTGCTTGCCTTGAGAAATGAGGAACCTTATCAAGCTGAAGTGAGCTTAGGAACCTCAGGTCCTATAACAGTTACAAGATTTCTTTCACATACCACCAGAAGTTTCATTTCTGTCTCAGGTGGTATTTAGCTGCATATACTAAAGGGGCCAGGTTCTTTTGCATTCTTTGGACACTTGGTTGTACCTTTTTCATTTGCTATCCTCAGCTTGAGTTATCATTTCAGCCTTACGCTCTGTCCCCCTCTGCTTTTGTGATCTTCATTCTTTTTTAGAGGACTTTATTGAGAAATAAAAGTCCAAAGAGGAGTTCTTCATACCCTTAGAGTTGAGCCCTTTTTAACTCTTTCTCACGATCACTGAGACAAAAGGATTTGCACTCAGATCTCTTTAGATAATTCAGCTTGGACCTTTTTAGACTAACCAGCTCACAGTGAATCCTCAAGAACAGGAGCCCGAACACACATTCATTAAGCACAAGCCTAATGAAAATACCACCTATCATCAGCACTGTCTTGACATATCTTCATGAGTCTTGTCTTTCTTTTCCCAAATAGAATCTGAGGAGTTCTAGAGGCATTACACATAGAGATTACCCTTGTCTTATCTTCACCACACCACTTATTGTCATTTGCTGTTGATATCATATGGACTTGGTCCTACTTTGTCAGTTGATTCATCAGAGGAAAACTAGTACATTCAGTTCTAGTGACATGCCTCCAGAACTAGTATCCTTCTCATTTACATCATTGATTGAGACCAAGTATCCATCTGTTGACAAGATAAGATTAGCCATATTGAACTTCCCGTAGCTGACCCAACTTAGTACACTTGCAGTTCAACCCTTCAAAGATGGTATGCATATTCAAATCCATGAGAGAGAGTCTTGCCGGCTTTTGCTCACATAAAGAGTGCATTATCTCTTCATGTTACCACTTGACACCCTCCCAACTTTCAAGGCTTTGAGTAAGAGAAGATTAACCATCTCTTCAATTTTGCGCTCAGAGCAGTCACATTCATCAACACGTTGTTGACTGCTCCTCTCTTACTCCAGCCCTTGCATCCAATTACTTATAGAACTTAGGAACCCAAACCAACTTGGGTCCCAAGTAATGATAGAATGGATGGACTAGATGTCTCTTCGTCCATGCAGGTAACAAGCTCTACTTTTTTCGAGGACCAGGTCCCTGTCGTCTTGGTTTGCTTTTTACATCCTCTTTGTTTCTCTGTGCAAATGGAGCTTTTACTTTACTCAAGTCCTCATAATGACCAGCATGATCATAATGAGTCTAACGCCAATTTTCAGATCCAGAGATACATTTTTCCTCCTTGTCATTCTCATCTTCTGATCTTTTCACAAGGGCAAATTTAGAGTCATATCCTGAAGCTTCATTATCAGTATCCATCATGGATATCTCCCTTGCATCCCTACCATCTTCAGATTCATCTGAGGAGTCTTCCCAAATAGCTAAAGCTTCCTTGACTAAGGTGTCAGCTTCAGTTTTTGAGTTGGGCTTGTCCTTAGGGACCTAATGCTTCTCTTTTTCTTCTTCGACATTTATATTGCTGCTTCCTAACTTTGACAAGCCTTCAGTGTTATGTATCATTTCAAACTCATCTCCACTTGAGTCACTTTTCAAACTCATCATTTCAAACTCGTCCTTCTTTACTTCTTCTTCTTCCTTCCTTCTTTACTTCTTGTTTTCTTCATTCTTTACTTCTTGTTTTCTTCATTTTTACTTTTTAGCTCATAGATCTTGAGGTCATTGATTAGCTTATCGAGTGTCATTTCTTTCCAATCCATGGATTCAAGGATAGTGCAAGCTTTCTTTTCCCATGAAATTGGCAGCGCCCACAGCAGCTTGCGAACTAAGAGATGCTCCTTAGTAACTTTATCAAAGGAATGAAGTTCTTCAATGATGGAAGAGAATCTAGTGTACATATCATGAATAGACTCACTTTCCTTCATTTTGAAGAAATCATACTTTATGGTAAGCGTCCCAATTCTAAGTTACTTTTTCTACAAGATCCTTCTTAGACATTTTTTAGAGCATCCCAGATTTCCTTTGCTGTTTCGCAAAAACCAATAAAATTATACTTTTCTGACCCAAGACTGCGAATAAGGATTTTCTTGGCTTTGAGATCCTTTTGTATGGCTTCTTTGTCAGTATCACTGAGTTTCTTCTTTCCTATTGGGTCTGTTATTTCTTCAGCCTCACAATTCTTGGCAGAAGCATGAGGGCCGTCACAATTAATGTACAAAAACTCGAGGTCCTCGGTCAAAATAAAATCCTGCATTCTTGCCTTTTACCATTCATAGAATTCTCTATTGAACCTTGGTGGTCTTGTGATAGATTCTCCTTTGTCCATGTTTGGTGAACTAGTCATAACGAGGATCCTTTCTAAGTATTAGCTCTGATACCAATTGAAAGAACCTATGAGTTCACACTTTATGAGTTCACAACCTGAGAGTTCACCAAAACAGTCTAAGGGACCTGGTTCCTGAACTGTTTTCACAGATAATGACAGAAAGTAAATAAGGCAAGATATGTAAGTGGAAAACTCCTTGCTTAAGGGATTAAAACCATAACCTACCCCATTAGGATTTCCAACTTCACTAAACTGATGTTCAGATTAAGACCTATTGCAAACCTAGGAATTAAACTCTTAATCCCTCACCCTTATAATAACCATATTGTAAGCAACTCTTGACTACCTCTAGCCCAGCAAAACTAATACACGTTGCTTACCTCTAGACAAGTGTACCACTCAAAGCTTAAGTAGGTAAACAGCCTACAAACAACCTGAGAATTCAAACTAATACACCTAGACTAACTCTAGCCTAATGTACCACTCAAAATCCTGTGAAGATAAACTTCTTACAAGCAGCCCTTGAGAACTCAAGCACCTACAAACAACTTCTTAAAAGCGAAGAGTAGGTTTACAATTTATAAAACAAAGGAGCAAGGACTCAACAACCTAAGGACTTGAAGCATCTTCAGTTTAGGGATCTGGTCCTTTGGCTTGTTGAGGGTTTGTTCTTGAGAGCACCTTGAGAGGGGTGGCGACTGCACTTGAGAGAAATATAATTTTCAGATTTGCAAGTGTTGGTCTTTAACCTAGCAACATATTGTATATTTATTAGGGAGCATGTGCGAAGCATGTAACCATGGATAGGGAGGGACCTTTCATCTTTTCATATTGGCCTTTAACTACAAGTTTGACCTCCAGTATGCTGCACCTGTGCTACTGCAATTCTACCAGTCAGAACAGTGCACACAGCTTTCCAGATATCATGTTTTGTACAGTGCTTAGGAAACCTGATCAAGGACCTGGTCCTTTCCGTGTTTGTCAAATCATCAAAACTACAACATGTCATAACTCATCAGTCTAGGATTCTCGGACAAAATGAACTTTACAAAGATTTTCTTCTGCCATCTCTTTCTATTAATGACAGAAACATCTCTAGATGTACATCTTTTCCTCTGCTCGGCCTATCAGTTGCTTGAAAGATCCTTCTATATATTGGTTACCTTAAGAATGTATCTAATTGCGATTCCAAAACCATGTCTGAGTGCATCTATTGAACTCTCTATGGTAAATATTTCTGAGCTAATTTTGTTTTATATATTGCCAAACTACTATATATAGCTTTGCATTCTATTTTTACAAACCTGACTGGCTTATTAAACACAATTTTGGAAAGAATCTGCTCTGTATGTGCTCTACGGTCATTCTTTCGGCTGTATATATACTATCGTTTTGGCAACGAAATGTTAATGAGTGTCACGACCCAACCGGAGGGCCATGACGGGCACCCGGAGCTAACCCACCGGGCACCTCTCATCGTAAATTCATATTCATATCTAGGTGTGCCACATGGCTTATTAACAAACTCTATGCCTCAATAATTCCATTTCTAACGGCTAAAACACTTTTATACACAAGTCGACAAGGCTTAACAAAATAATATACCAAAAGTATGAGCCGACAAGGCGAAAGACATCTACTATACATAACTGTCTACGAGCCTCTAAGAAGAGTATGGAAGATCATCACGAAGACGGGACAGGGCCCCGCCATGCCCATATATACATAAAAGAATAGTACCCACAGCTACAGCTCCGGATCAAATGGAGCTCCTCTAAGCAATCACTGGATATGCAGCCTAAGGATCAAGTCTATCTCCCTGTCCACCTGCGGGCATGACGCAGCGTCCACAAACAAAAGGACGTCAGTACGAATAATGTACTGAGTATGTAAAGCATAATCAGTAGCATAATTGAAGCATGAGAAATAACATAAGATAGAAGAATCATGGGAGGATAGGGCCATTTATACGTCATGCAACAATCTTCATGTTTTCTTACTTTTTTTCTAATAGGAACCTTCCATTTCTAATGTTTAATTGTATAATAGTACCATACCCGACAACAGAGGTTCGGTGTCTCACATACCCAGCCATGACAAGGGTCGGTGTTATACATACCTGGCCCTACCAAGGCTCAGTGTTATCCGTACCTAACTGCAGTGGTGTGCGCGCGATAGATATCATACCCGACCATCTAAGCTCAGAGTTCTTAGTAGTCGTACTTTAATATATAAATAGGTATACATAGGAGTACATACATGTCCTCAACATCATTGTCGTCATTTTCATTATACATGTGAGCCTTCCAATACATGAACACCTTAATTCATGCTATTTGATCCATGATTTCTCTTGGTTTTGAGTGGAATATGTTTGGAGAAGGGTTTCGGAGCTCTTATGACTTGGAGAGAATATCGGAAATGAAATAATGAACAAGGGTCATCTATTTATACAAACTGACTAAAACTGCCCGACCGAGTTATACAGACACTTATACTGTCCGTATAACTTATACGGTCCGTATAAGTGGACCGTATAACTCCATCATGAAAATACCCTTCTCTGGAAAGGTTATACGGACTGTATAAGTTATACGGACTGTATAAGTGGTCGTACAACTCATATTTTCTGAACTTGCTCTCGGTGATTCGTTTGACTTCCAATCCTTGTGGAACCTTCTTGGCACTTATATAACACTTCATTAACCACACAATAGGCCCTATAGCAGCCCCTCAAGACATTACTAAATACGTATCAAATCAACTATCGCGAAAACCCTTCCAAACATGACTTACATTTCACTTCCTTCAACAAGCTTAGTCTCACATGTCCATATGACTTCAAAATCTTATGGTACGCACTTTAAGCTATCTAATACTCTCCTTAATCTCGTAAGGACTTCATGTTCATCTTAAGCTCACATTATTCTACTCACAAGGCAACAAATTCAGAATTTCCGAGATGTAACATTCCTTCCCCCTTAGGAACGTTCGCCCTCGAATGTTAGGTTCCTGGGGATTCTATAAAATTTCGCCAAAGTTTCCCCTGTAATATGGCACTACCATCCTATCACAGCAACCCGAAATACATTGCCTCACAGGGCTACAACAAAAACATCAATAACTATGGCCACACACGACCGAGAAAACATCAAGGAAAACACTACATACCTGAGGACAATGACGTCTCTGCCTGAGTCTCCTTTGGAGGTGGAAATAAATGCGGGTACCTGAACTTCCAGTCTTCTTTTGCTTCCCAAATCATTCTATTATTATTTCTCCATAAGACTTTAACCGAGGCTACGTCCTTGGTTCTGAGTCTCCGTACTTGCCTATCTAGAATGGCAATGGGAACTGCTTCGAAGGATAGTTGCTCAGTGACTTGAACATCATCTACTAGTAAAATTCTAGAAGGATCTCCAATGCACTTATGAAGCATCGATACATGGAAAACTGGGTGAACTGACTCCAAACCAGGAGGTAGATCTGATTCGTAAGCCACTTGGCCTACCTTGCGTACAACCTCATAAGGTCCAATGTATCGGGGACTATGCTTGCCCTTTTTACCAAATCACATAACGCCCTTCATTGGCGACACCTTCAGGAATACTCAATCCTTGACTTGGAACTCTAGGTACCTTCAACGATTATCGGCATAGGATTTCTGACGACTCTGAGCTGCTAATAATCGATCCTGTATAAGCTTGACCTTTTCTATAGCTTGCTGGACCAAGTTTGGCCCCATCAATTTAGTCTATCCCACTTCGAACCACCGAATTGGCGATCTGCACTTGCGCCCATATAAAGCCTCATACGGGGCCATTTGGATGCTAGAATGATAACTGTTGTTATAGGAAAATTCGATAAGCTGTAAGTGATCATCCTAACTACCTCCAAAATCCAATATACATGCCTGTAGCATATCCTCAAGAGTCTGGATGGTGCGCTGAGCTTGCCCATCAGTCTGTGGATGAAATGTTGTACTAAGACTCACCCGAGTCCCCAAACCTTCTTGAAAATATTTCCAGAAATTAGCCGTAAACTGTGTCCCTCTATCGAAAATAATAGCTACTAGAACACCATAGAGTCGTACTGTTTCTCTGAAATAAAGCTTTGCATAATCTTCCGCCACATATGTAGTTCTGACTAGTAGGAAATGAGCTGACTTCGTAAGTCTATCCACAATTACCCATATAGAATCATATTTGTGCTTAGAATGAGGTAAGCCTGCGATGAAATCCATATTTATCACTTCGCATTTCCAAGTCAGAATTTTCATAGCTTGCAACAATCCACCGAGCTTTTGGTGCTCAATTTTCACTTGTTGACAATTACGATATTGAGCCACGAATTCCACTATGTCTTTATTCATTCCATTCCACCAATATTTGGATTTAAGATCATGATACATTTTTGTTGCTCCGGGGTGAACCGAATAACGGGAACAATGGGCTTGTCTCAATATTTGGTGGCGTAATCCTGTAACATCAGGAAAACACAACTTGTCCGGACATCAGAGAACTCCATCTTCTGAAATCCCAAAGGATGACTTCTTCTTCTTCTGAGGAAGTGTATTCCTATAATGAACTAGCATAGGATCCTCGTACTGGCGCTCTTTCACTTCAACCACTACTGACAAGACCGCTGAATTTTGAATATAGCTCCCATATCACCCGAATCCATTACCCGGACTCCTAGGATAGCTAACTGCTAGAGCTCACGAGCTAACTCTCTTTTCTCTGGCTGAACATCGTATAAACTTCCCATAGATCTACGGCTAAGAGCATCAGCCACAACGTTCGCCTTCCCGGGATGGTATAGGATATTAACGTCATAATCTTTCAACAACTCCAACCATCGCTGTTGTCGTAGATTCAATTCCTTCTGCTTGAAAATATAGTGAAGGCTTTTGTGATCCATGTAGATATCCACATAGACACCATACAAATAATGTCTCCACATCTTCAATACATGAATCACCGCAGCTAACTCAAGATCAAGGGTTGTATAATTTTTCTCATGTTTTTGCAACTGCCTTGAAGAATAAGCAATCACCTTACCATGCTGCATCAACACACAGCCTAACCCAATGCCTAAAGCATCACAATAGACAACATAGCCTTCCGATCCCTCTGTAAGTGTCAGGACTGGGGCCGAAGTTAACCTATTCTTTAACTTCTGAAAACTATGTTTACAAGCATCCGTCCATTGAAATTTTGCTGATTTCTGAGTTAGCTTTGTCAATGATGCAGAAATAGAAGAAAAGCCCTCTACAAATCTTCTGTAGTAACCTGCTAAGCCCAGAAAACTACGAACCTCCGTAGGTGTTGTAGGCCTTGGCCAAGTCTTCACGGCCTCAATCTTTTGGGTATCTACCCGAATGACCTCGGCTGAAATAATATGCCCAAAAAGGTCACCGAATTCAACCAAAATTCACATTTTGAAAATTTGGCAAATAACTCTCGAGTTTGAAGAATTGTAAGAACGGTACGTATATGATCCGCTTGTTCTGCCTCAGACCGAGAATATACTAGGATATCGTAAATAAACACGATCACAAATAAATCTAGGAAAGGCCTGAACACACTGTTCATCAAATCCATAAATACTGTCGGCGCATTAGTTAGCCCAAATGACATTACCCGGAACTCAAAATGGCCATATCTTGTTCTGAAAACCGTCTTAGGAATATGTTTCTCCCTAACTCTCACCTGATGATACCCGGATCTCAAATCTATTTTTGAAAACCATTTGGCACCCAACAATTGATTAAATAACTCGTCAATCCTTGGGAGCTAATATTTATTCTTGATCGTCACCTTATTCAGTTATCGATAGTCAATGCACATTCACAAGTTGCTATCTTTCTTCCTCACAAACAACACGGGTGCTCCCCACGGGAATGAACTAGGCCTTATGAAGCCTTTTTCAAGCAAGTCTTTTAATTGCTCCTTCAATTCTTTCAACTCTGCGGGGGCCATTCTATAAGAAGGAATAGATATGAGTTTAGTATCTGGTAGCACATCAATAGAGAAATCAATCTCCCGCTCCGGGGGAAGGCCTGGAAACTCATCCGGAAATATATCCGAAAACTCATTCACCACGGGGACAGACTGAAGAGTTGGCGATTCGGCTTCTATATCTTGAACCCGGACTAAATGGTAAATACAACCTTTAGCAATAATTTTCCTTGCTTTGAGATAGGAAATAAACCTACCTCTCAGAGACGTGGTATTTTCTTTCCATTCTAAAACTGGTTCTCCCAAAAATTGAAAGCGAACCATCTTCGTTCTACAATCAACATTGGCATAGCAAAAAGCTAACCAATTCATGCCCATAATAACATCAAAGTCTACCATTTTCAACTCATGTAAATCGGCCATAGTACGATGATGACAAATCACAACTACACAATTTCTATATACTCGGCTAGCTATTACCGGTTCACCAACGAGTGTCAATACCTCGAAAGGTTTGATTGACTCCGGTTTGACCCCAAATCGACCCGCAATATATGGAGTAACATATGAAAATATGGAACCGGGATCTATCAAAGCATATACATCATGAGAAAATACCGATAATATACCTGTGATGACATCAGGGGAAGACTCAAGATCCTGCCGTCCAGCCAAAGCATAAAATACGGTGCTAAGGACCAAAGAGAACTGGGAGCTCCTTCTCTACCTCTACCACGGCTGACCGGTGCCTGTGAACCTTACCCCAGAGGGCGTATAGATGATGAAGACCCGGCTACCTACCCTGAAGGTTGGATCCTAACCCTTTCACCAACCGAGGGGTAGTCACGCATGATATGACCTGGCCGACCGCATGAATAGCAAACATCTGAACCTAGTCAACACTGGCCCCAATGTGACTTCCCGCACTGAGAGCATCGTGATATGGGTGGCCTTGCCTGACCCTGTAATAAGAACCTGAAGTTCTAAAACTCTGACTCGGCTCGGAGTGAGTAGATCTGTCAAATCTCTGGCCCGTAAACCGTGGAGGCGCACTAGTCATAGAATGGACTGAATGCCTAGAAAACTGCTATCTTTACCCTCCTCTAAACTCGCTAGTCGGACCCAAAGATCTAGCCCTCTTGTTGTAACCTCTGTCAAGATCACACTCACCTCTTTGCGGTTGTTGGTTTTCTTCTAAATTCTGGGCGTGGGCTTGTATGCGAGAAATATTCATATTGTCCTGAAGGGATGCAGTCAAGTACTTATCCATCAAATGTGGCCCTAGGCCTCTTATAAATCGGTGCACTCGATCACCCATATCTGTTACCATGGCCGGAGCATGCCTAGCCAAAGAATTTAAGCGGAGACTATACTCTAAAGCACTCATACTTCTTTGCCTAAGATTCAAGAACTTATCAGCTCTAGCCCGCCGAGCCTTTGGGGCAAGTAATGTTGTAAGAAACCTTCAACAAATTCTTGCCATACTGGGGGAGGTGCATTAACTCCCCTAGAAGACAACCACACAGTATACCAATAAACCGCAACATCCCGCAACCTATACGATGCTAACTCTACCGATTCAATGTCGGAAGCATGCATTAACCGAAGTGTCCTCAACATTCCATCAATAAAGTTTTGAGGGTCCTCATCCGGCTTTGACCCGAAGAACTCCGGAGGGTTCAAACTAATAAAATCGCGGGCTCTTGCACTAACCGCCCTATCACCCTGACCCATACCTTGCCGCTGGGCCTGAGCAAAGAACCAATTAAGTCAACAATTGAATGGCCTCTTTCACATCTTAGCTCGAAACCTCTGGTGGAAGAGCTGGGGGTGCTGAAGCTGGGGCTGAGGCTCCCTCATGCCCCTCAAAAATAGGCAATGAGTGAGAGGACTGAGATTGAACCGTATTCTGGGACTCACCCTTCTCTATAACCATTGGCGGTACTCTTTTGGCCCGCTTCTCTGCCACTGTCTTGCCCTTTTGGGCTTCTATAGCTTTCCTCTTTACAGGCATTTCTGAAATACATAGAACACGGTTAAGGAAAGAGAAATCCTTATATCATAGCTCTATCGCATGATCTATGAAGAAAGAAGGTCATTCACTCCTAAAAATGCACGCAGCCTCCTGTTTATAAGGGTGGCGCGCAACACACCCATAAAAAAGACTCTACTAGACACGGCTCGTAGACACACCCTAGGACGGAACTACTCTGATACCACTTTTGTCACGACCCAACCGGAGGGCCATGACGGGCACCCGGAGCTAACCTACCAGGCACGTCTCATCGTACATTCACATTCGTATCTAGGTGTGCCACATGGCTTATCAACAAACTCTATGCCTCAATAATACCATTTCCAACAGCTAAAACACTTTTATACACAAGCCGACGAGGCTTAACAAAAGAATATACCAAAAGTATGAGCCGACAAGGAAAAAGACGTTTATTATACATGACTGTCTACGAGCCTCTAAGAAGAGTATGGAACATCATCATAAAGATGGGGCAGGGCCTCGCCATGCCCATATATACACAAAAGAATAATACCCACAGCTATAGCTCCAGATCAAATGGAGCTCCTCTAAGCAATCACTGGATATGCAGCCTAAGGATCAAGTCTATTTCTCTGTCCACACGGCATGACACAGTGTTTACAACCAAAAGGACATCAGTATGAATAATGTACTGAGTATTTAAAGCATAATCAATAGCATAATGGAAGCATGAGAAATAACATAAGATAGAAGAATCATGGGAGGATAGGGCCATTTATACCTCGTGCAACAATCATCATGTTTTCTTACTCTTTTTCTAATAGGAACCTTCCATTTCTAATGTTTAATTGTAAAATAGTACCATACCCGACCACAGAGGTTCAGTGTCTCACATACCCAGCCATGACAAGGGTCGGTGTTATACATACCTGGCCCTACCAAGGCTCAATGTTATCCGTACCCAACTGTAGTGGTGTGCGCGCGATAAATATCATACCCGGCCATCTAAGCTCGGTGTTCTTAGTAGTCGTACTTTAATATATAAATAGGTGTATATAGGAGTACATACATGTCCTCAACATCATCATCGTCATCGTCATTTTCATTATATCCTTCATTAGAAGATCAACTATCATAGGATAGGGCCAATGGTATCGTGAGAATATCAAGATCATGAGCTTTAGTAATTCTAGGGATGAAGCCATTTTGGAAAGAATTATGGAACTCATGTAAAGGTATATAGCAATGGGATCATGCCTTAAGAAAGAAGGGTTAGCCTTACATACCTCGTTGTCTTCTCAACTACTTAACGTTCACCGTCGAAGCTTGGAAAATCTACATTTAAAAGGATTCATACCTTGGTTAAGCCTTAAAGATACTCTTAAATTCAAACTAGAACAATTCATAAGTTAACGAAAATTGGGCAACATTTTCCCTATTCCATTGACTTCCACCATATTACCAAACAACTCACAAACAACCATAATAATGTCCACAATATCATAATCAAGTAATCACATTCCATTAAGTCTCCAAAATTCATTCTCATATACAACTTATACTAACAACTTCACACCAACCCTTAGCACATTTTCATACCACGCTTCTTCATCATTATTACCTTTTATAACAAGATTATATCCATATCATACTAAGAATCATGACTCAAGTTAGCTTACTACTAAAAAACATCATGAAAACTACATTTAGAACTCATTCTCTACTTTCTCCCTTCACTCAAGTTATACAACGCTAAGCACTCTTAATAACATGTAATAATCATGAAAACTAACCTTTTATCTCATAATAATAATCTTTGGAACAAGTTATCAACTTGTGTGAAAACCCTAGCTTCAATACCCAAGTTATTCTTGAAGTCTATTAACCCTAGTGAGCCTTCCAACACATGAACACCTTAATTCTTGCTATTTGATCCTTGATTTCTCTTGGGTTTGAGTGGAATACATTTGGAGAAGGGTTTTGGAGCTCTCAAGACTTGGAGAGAATATGGGAAATGAAATAATGAACAAGGGTCATCTATTTATACGAAATGACTAAAGCTGCCCGACCGAGTTATACAGACACTTATACGGTTCGTATAACTTATACGGTCCATATAAGTGGACCGCATAACTCCATCATGAAAATGACCTTCTCTGGAAGGGTTATACGGACCCCTTATACGGACCGTATAAGTGGTCGTACAACTTATATTTTCTGAACTTGCTCTCGGTGATTCGTTTGACTTCCAATCCTTGTGGAACATTCCTGACACTTATGTAACACTTTATTAACCATACAATAGGCCATATATCAGCCTCTCAAGACATTACTAAATACGTATCAAATCAACTATTGCGAAGACCCTTCCAAACATGACTTGCATTTCACTTCCTTCAACAATCTTAGTCTCATATGTTCATATGACTTCAAAATCTTATGGTACGCACTTTAAGCTATCTAATACTCTCCTTAATCTCGTAAGGACTTCATGTTCATCTTAAGCTCACATTAGTCTACTCACATAGCAACAAATCCGAAATTTCTGAGATGTAACAATGAGTTGGTATTTGCCATTTGTAGCTCATTCTCATGTGCAGTGATCTTTCTTATTTTCTCCTTAAGATCTAATCTTTACATCTATTTTAACTCAAAGTTGGGTGGCCTATAATTTTCACTCATTGAATTTGCTTGGTATAAACAGCTTGGTAGGCGTTTGTGTTATTTGCGTTGTGCAACGTATTTTGTGTCCCACATTTCTAAATAAATTGCTTGAAATATTCTGAATAGAAAATCTAAAGGAGGGACTTGCCTTACAAAGTAGTTTGGATCCATTTTGGTGTCTTTTTCTTTATGTCCAAGCATCTTCGTTGTATTTAAGTCTTAATTAGTTGAGCACTATCTTACTTGAGGAAAATGTAGTATATCATTTGGTGCTAGTGATGAGGATGATGCAGTTAACATGCTCTTGAAGCATTAAATGTTTGCATAATCCTTGGTGTTAGGTGGTGGAAAGCTACTGAGGCTATTGAATGCAGAGGAAACCAGGTTTCCTTAATGACTAATAAAGTCAACCTAAAGGAAGAGATTGAGCTAGGTGGAGGGAAGGGGGTTCAATTGAATCCATTTCATTTAAAAATTGTATCATGCAAATAGGGAAAAACTGATTATAATTTTTTTGGTTATATATAAACGGTCGATTCCCCTTTGATATAAGCTAGGCTATCCAGTATTGACAGGATTAGAGCTAATAAGTTAAGAGGTAAATTGATAAATGCTACTACAAAGTATCTTGCTTCTCACTTTACTGTTGACAAATAAATAAATTCAGACAGTTGAAACAACTAATGATCTAATCCATTTAATTAATAGTTGTTCCTAGATTGTCATGAAAAGTTAGAATGCCTGGGAGGCCTTGAAATAGCAACATCATTTTACATTTTGAATTTCTTTCTCCTTATGGCTGCGTTGGTGTTTCTTTGACCCTTTTCCTCCGTTTAAGTACCTAATGCTCCTCAAAAGCCTAGTTAGAACTTAGGCTTTGGCCTTTGGGAAAAGAAGAAGTCTCTTAATTTGTGATCATGATTCATGCGTATAGTGCTTCTCTTAGTGATTGAAACATCTCCCTATACATATTTTCGATAAGCAGTACACAAGAAGTTGACAATCTCATATGAAAATATAATTCTGTACAGGATTCTCAGACGAAATGGCCTTTACTACATTTTCTTATGCATCTCTTTTTATTAATGACATAAACATCTCTTAGTCTGTTTGAGATCTGGCAAACTCAAGGAATTAAATAGAATTGAAGAACATATTGAGGACCATTCCCATCCGTAAATTGTGGATTGTTTGGCTGGAAAGAAATAAGGCAAGGTTTGAAGGAAAGATGGTGCAGATTCCTAGCGTCAAGAACAAATGCATCAAAAATCTATTCTTTTGGTGTTCCAATAGTACTCTTGATAGGATGGATCATTATTTGTATTTTCTATGTTCCTTAGGGGGTAATATGTAGTGTAGCTGATGTTAGTTATGTAGTTCTGCAGTTCTGCTCTGCACTTTACATAAGTATCGGCTTGGTACCAGATTAATAAAAAACTTTACAAATTAAAAAAAAAATCTCGGTGTCCATATTTTCCTCTACCTATCGGTTGCTCAAAGATCCTTCTTTTGTGCTGATTACCTTAAGAAGAAGTGTAGACAATAAAATTCGCGTCGAGAAAATAATAATAAAGACAGGAAAATATCACAACAATGGTTATATTTGATTTCAGAATATGAGTGTTCCAATCTCTATGATTACTCTGATTCGTCTTTTCAACAATAAATTTAAAGGCTTTTGAGCTTGATCTTGAACTTGATGGATTTGATCTTAACTTGTACTTGAATTCAAGGGCTTTTGAGCTTGATCTTGAATTTGGTGGTCTTGATCTTGAACTTGTACTTGGATTCAAGGCTTGAAGTTTGATCTTGAATGTTCATTTGGATCTCTAGAACTTCTAGAGAAATACTTGAATGCTTTTAGCTTGTAGAGAAATCTGTGGCGTTTGATCCACGAGCTCTCTTTGGCTTCTTGTTAGAATTTCTGTCCTCTTTTTTGAATTATGAGACCCCTATTTATAGTTGTAGGATGGAGGAATTGTGATAAGGATGAACTCCTTTCGACCAATCAAAATGAAGTGATATAGCCATATTTGATTGGTCGGAACATGTCATTTATACATGCGGCACATCTTTATTGGCCTTTGATTTGATTGGGCCTGCTGCGTGATTTTGACACGCGGCGTGATCCTATTGGCTCCTTTGCTTGCCTTGACGTGCCACGTCATTTGACACGCGACACTGATTTGGGCCTCTAGGATAAGATGAAATATTGGGCTTAGAAAGTGGGCTCATCATTTGTAACCTAATTAATCGGACTAGCCCAATGAAATTGTATTTTGGGCTAAGATAACTAATTCAATTATATTAGCCCATATATTTGTTTGGACTAATATATCTTGAATTTAATATAATCCAAATTTCTTGAAAATTTAAATCTAACAAAATTTCATTATCCACTAATGCCCCCTACTTCAAGATTTGTCGGAGAGTATAGATTTGCTGAATTCGGAGATGAAGTTTAAGTAAAGCAGGTCTTATTCATCTATTCATGCATGCCTCTTCCAATTTTGTAACTCAAATTAATATTACCAAATAAAGGAAATAACTTGGTTATGTGCAATTTGCGTGTGGCTATCATGAGTAAACAAATTTAACTGAAATGTCCCCTTTTCTTTATTAAATTCAAAGCTGCATGTGAGCTCCAATACTCTCCCTCATTAATTGCTTTGAAGTGATATACGTAGTAGCATTGTAGGATATTCTTACTTGATCCCGATCATTCCAAGTAGAAACCAAATTGTGGACAATGATATTTTATTAAATTTAAATCCACAAGAAATTTGGATTATATTAAATTCAAGATATATTGGTCCAAAAAATATTATGGGTTACTATGATTGACTTAATTATTTAAGTCCAATAAATATAGATTTGATTAATGATCTAATTTGCTGGGCTAGTCCATGGATTTGGGCTATAAATAATGAGCCCACTTTGCTAAGCCCAAGATATCGTCTTCCTAGAAGCCCACTGCGTGCCACGTGTCAAATGACGTGGCACGCCAAGTCAAACGAAAAACTTATAGGGTTCGTGACAGGTGTTAAAATGATGCGGATGCCTAGTCAAATCAAAGGCCAATGAAGATGTGCCACATATACAGGACATGTTGGACCAATCAAATATCGCCATGTCAATTGAAATCTGATTGGCCGAAAGGAGTTCGTTCTTATCACAACTCCTCCATCCTACAACTATAAATAGGAGCCCATAATTCAGAAAAGAGGACAAAAATTCTAACAAGAAGCGAGAGAGCTCGTGGATCAAACGTTGTAGATTTCTCTAAAGCTAAAAGCATTTAAGTATTTTTCTTGAAGTTCTAGAGATCAAGACCCAGATTCAAGATCAAGCTCAAAAGCCCTTGAATTCAAGTACAAGTCAAGATCAAATCCATTAAGTTCAAGATCAAGCTCAAAAGCCCTTGAATTTACTATAGAAAGGCGAATCGGAGGAATACACAGAGATTGTAACACTCATATTCTCGAAATCAAATACAACGATTGTTGCGATATTTTCCTATCTTGATTATTATTTTCTCGACGCGAATTTTATTGTCTACAAATTCTGGCATGCCCAGCCGGACAATTTTACCTCTCATCTCAACTTTTTGACAATCAACGCTCAAGAACATTGAAAAGACTTCAGAGAAGATCAACTCCAAGGTTGCTAACTCCAAGTTCTCTGTTGATGTGGAAAGCATCCTCGACATTACCTTTGGTAGCATTGGACCAGTTACGAGGAGCAAAGCAAGCATGTTGGGACAACAAGCACTCCAAGTGTCATCTGCAACAACTCCTGTTTTTGGATCTTCATCCCAAAGGAAAGCAACACCTACTAATGCATCGGAGGAAGGAAGCACATTGTCGAAAGATTAAGAAGACCACAGCTCTACTTGATCTCTTACGGATCCAAGCACTACTGGCGAAGGAAGATGATGATACTTCAAGTGACGGATCCTCTCCACTCACACCACATGAAGTAGGCCAGTCAAAGATCAACTTATGCGATAATCCATTCTATTCTCCAACATCCCCAACAATCATGCAAACAATGGTAACTAACGCTTCATCGATAGAAGAGACAACGCAAACTTGGCAAAGGTGATTGATGGCTTGGCCAAGCATGTGCAAAATCAAAACTCTCAGATTATGGAAAAGATGGATGGATTAATGGAAGGAGAATCCAGCCACGCACACAAGGAAGGTCCGAAGCACGGGAGATCGAAGACCTCATGCAAAACAAGTACCACCTACCAAGGAAATTTCAATTTCTTCTGAAGGGATGATTCCGCTTGCCAAACTAAGATTTCATTGAAGGGACTATCAAGGATAAGTACGAGATTCTTTGCCCGGAGTCTTCTTTTACTTACGGAAAGTTATACACTACAAAAATTGATAGCT